>NW_027526225.1:1450436-1512936 GCF_048455015.1 Haemaphysalis longicornis | reverse complement strand
CCTCGGCATCAATACTGAAGGCTGCGAAATTTGCAATCAATACTGAAGGCTGCGAAATTTGCAAGATGTTCATTATCTAAATATTCACTGATCATTTCAGAATTTCTCACAAGGAAACGGCTACGCAAGTTTCAAAGACGAGAGGCATATTTTCAAGTAGGTCGTCACGTGAACGTGCCAAGTGGCCGTCTCAGTGTCTACTGCGCGGAAGTCAATGCCAGTTTTGTGCGTTTTGGTGGTGCAGAACACTTCAAGATGCAATTTGGGGGCCTTCCTAACAGACTGGGCTAAAACCGAAATATTCTTTTTTTTTAAGATACATCTTTTCAAGTAGCGACAACGCTTGTTTTTCTTTTTCTTGATGCCAAATTAACAATTGCCTTCTTGAATTTCTTCTGTACTGCTGACACAGCCTTTTGCTGGTGCGTACCTTAGGATAAAACAAGGTACCTATCAGGAAAAGGCGCTTTGCCTAGCTTGCTTGGTGTCATGTCGGCACCAAATAAACTAGGTAAAGTTTCCGCCTTAGTATAAAGAAGGAAGCAAGGTACAGAAGGCGGTAGTTCTGAAAAATGCTCGCTTAAACAAAAGAATAAGTATGTCCCGTGTTCCATTGGTGCTGTCTACCAAATGCCTTTGTCACGGGCCGTTGTTGAAATGGGCGTTGAAGAGAGCACTTTAACTCCTTGAAAGGCACACCCGCATCTCATTTGTTGTATCGCTGCCGCTCATGCTTCTAGCGCTCTTGTCAGCGCTGCTTTCATAACAGTGTCGCACTTTTTCGTCACCCCAATCAGCTCAAGCGAGACATTATAGAGGCTTTCAACGCCAGCAGGCTTGGTGGCAAGTGCATTAGTCAAGCCTCTGTTTATGTACGCGATAAAGAAGTGGCCTTTCTTGACTGTTGTTGGCTGTAGGATCAAGCGCAACCCTTCTTTTTATTTCTATGAGTGTTTGGTTGTGATACTAATGGTAGAGCATTCGCAGTTGCAGTATTATTTTATGTACAATTGTTTGCTCTTTCTAAGCAAATCTCACTTGATAGTCAGCACTCGTGCTGTCTCGTTCTTCTCTTTGTGTTCTTTTATTACCGCGCTGTTTCAAAACCTTGTCGCAATACCAACTCGCTCAACTCTCCATCCTGCGGCAGCCCATTTCTTTTCCGACGGGCTATCTTCAGCGTGTGCCGTTCAATCCAACTAACCCAGTGACCTCAATTTCGCTCATCGCTGCGTGGAATGTTAGCACGCGTATAAGCATCGGAACCCGTCCTGAAGACTTCCAGCGAGTGTACGGCCGGCTGCAACCCACTCCAGATTGTTCCAGGGGTTACTGCAAGATGTTTTCAGAAGAGAGGCGTCACCAAGTCCGGTTCTTCAGGGATTGCCTCAGGACTCACTGCGGTGAGCGGACCCGTGACCGGTTGTATAGGGGTTGTTTGTAACGTTACCACAGTCATGTGTTTCACAGTCGTGCTTAGCATGGACAAGTACCGCCGTCCCGCGGAGCCCGACGTAACGAGTGACGGCGCACTTGCACGGTTGCATGGAGGAGAAGAGGTGTGCCTGATCTGCGGGCCGTGTCGCTTAGCAACAGACGCTTGACCGCAGATATGGCGGCGCGCTCGTATGGTTGCCTGCATGCATTCCATGCCATTGAATACCGGCTATTCCGATGGTGCTTTCTGACATATTTTTGGCACAAGGCATGTGGATGGGTTTTTGGTTTGCTTAAAGCAAGGCGCTCACATATAAAAGTAGCATCCCTCCAATCATTGTACAATTTGAGTCTGCGCATCAGGGCCTTCATTTCACATATGAAAAACCTGTTAATGATTCCATTGAATTCCTTGGCATTAAGCTGAAGACAGGACTGTCACACACGTGTTGGTGCTATCCTACGAGAGGAGAGAAGGCGTTGCTGCCATACGATTCAGCACACTCAAAGTTGATTAAGAGAGCCGTAGCCACTTCTTGCATGCCGCAAGCTATCAAAAAATCCTGTGAACACAGAGTCACTGAAAGTCTGTCTTTTCAAATTGATCGCCTAACACAAAGCGGGTTTACTAATCAAGTACTTGTCTCTGTTGCAGAAAAGTGCTAAGAACAGTGGTAGAAGAGATTAAAAAAGAGAAAGACAGCAAAAAATACAAATAAGCGGCCGATCGTTCTGCAGTACATCCACAAAATTTCCCACAAGTGAAAGAAATTTGGCACGAGGCATGATGTCCCGGTAGTTTTTTCTGCTCCCCAAAACCAAAAATGCTGTGCAAGATGATTAACAAAACCAGAGATGCTAAACAAACAGGATGTGGCATTAAGCATACGAGCAAGTTTGTCGCATGCTGCTCCGGGATGGTATATAGGATACCTATTTCGTGCGGGAAGGCTTACATAGGCCAAACTGGACGCTGCGTTAACGAACAACTCAGAGAATATAAAAATATGTGCAGGCAAGTCTCAGCACCTGGGCACTTGGCTGCCCACTGCGCCAGACATGGGGGCCCTGCGCAATTCGAACGCACCGCGGTTCTCTTTAAATCTACAAACACGATCACCAGCGACATATGGGAAGCCTATGCCATTCGAAAAGAAAAAGACTGTATCAGTTCGCCATCGATTGCTTCGTCGACAAGAGAGATGGAACTACTAGACAGTTCGTAGGCAAACGCATGCGCATGACAAATATTGTATATATTTTCATCGAGATTGATTAACTCTTCCTGTCATGGCATCTGAATTTTTTTGTTATAAGTTGTGTTTGTTGTGAATAATAAATCAGTAGCTACTGTGCGCTTCACTTGTGTGTGTAAATCCTCGTCCTTGTGTCGCCTAGCGCCAGTAGTGTTCCGAGTTCCATTCTCCGCAATATTGGGGATGTCTTGAAGGTACAGAGGAGGGTATGGGCCCAAATTGCACCTTTGAAGCCCTGAAGGAAACGTGTATCCAATTTCTGAACCTTTCGTAAAATTGTGCCAGAACCATGTTTGATAGAAATTTGCACCCAGATCCATCAAGCCCTTGTTGAACTACAATTCAGGCTACAATAAACTTTTAAGGAGCGCAATAGCTTTTTCTAGTCTTCGTTCAGCGTTGCAAACATCGTGCGTGCACTCAATAAACGAAAGGTTAAAGGAACAGGTCAAATAACTAAAAGAAGCAGGTTTTCCAACTAGTCCTTTGGCGTCAGCGTGTAATAAGCTTGTAAAAGTGATAAAAGGCTGCGATGAGCTTGGGCAACACAAGGAAGTAACACAACAACAAAAAAAGCAGGGTGTCGAACCGGAACCAAACCAAAAACGGGAACTGAACCCGAATTTTTGCCCCTAACCGGAACTGAACCGGAACCGTACTTTTGCGGCATTTTGGAACTGAACCCGAACCGGAACGAAGCGAAGGGACCGTTCCGAACCGGTTCCCGGGCCTCAAAAGTATGATTTTTAGTTTTCCATTTCGGTACCCTATCTTGCGTCTGAAGATATTTTGCCACTCGCCAAACAGCACCATGAAATATTTTGCATAGTCTGCACTTACCAAGGCCCATCATGTTCTCTTCTAACTATTGCCCTCAATTTAATGTAAAGTTGTCCGTATATACTATCAGTTTGCGTTAGGTACTGCCCATCTCTCCCAATTATCTTTTACCTTTACCATAACTTAAAGGGACACTGAAGTGATATGTAAACATTGCGGCATTACTAGCGCAAATTGTTGTCCGGAGTCCCGAGGCCATGTTTCGACCACTCTAGGCGCGTTTACGCGATTTTATTTAGTAGAAAAACTAATTCGAAAACGCTGTCCTCCTCTCTTTACGCTCGCCCATTTTCTGTGGCGTTTTCGTGTGACGTCAGGAGGGGATGAGCTGGCAATTGGCTGCGCCACGGCTGCGCTACTGCACGGCTCCCCGGCCGACAGAGTCAGTCGGCCCAGCGTTTCGTCCGCCGGCCGCCGGCGGGTCGTCGCAATCAAGGAGGTTAAAAAAAAATTGCTTCGTCGCAATTCGTTCGCTTAGTTGAAACGAAGCCAGGACACGTTTGTGAATGGAAGAATGTGCCTTTCTTTACTTGGTTTGTTTGTACACTGTATCTAGCTCCAAGTCAAGGTCGCTTCACACAAGCGCTGCACATGCGACGCTTCGCTGACTGGTACGCCAGTAGGAAAATATAAGGCCTCTTGAAGGCGGGAGAAGAGTCAGCGAAGTCAATATAGGTACTAAGCAAATAAAATCAACTGATATTTTTACCGTACAGCGTAAAACTAGGGCGCGGGAAGCACTTTTTTGCGCTGGGCGAACAAGCACAGCGGTCAGCAGCACGACTACGCATCTGCGAACGCTTTTCCGTCTACGAAATGCAATTGCTAGACGTGAGCTACTGTGGAAACTCGGGCGACGCTTACTGCACGATCGCAGTACAACAAATAGTCACCTAAGCGGCTTGAAATGCCAAAACTAAATAAAAGTGCAAACCGGTTGTACAATATATACCCTATATTAGCAAGGCATGCCCTTCCCGCTCCGTGGCCTAGCAGTCTGGGGCGCTACGAATTCACCCCAAATGTTTTGCGAGTCACGAGTTCGAATCCCCGCGGGTACGTGCTTTTTTTTTTGTAAGTTAACTTTTTTGTTTTCCGCCGATGTTTTCTATACTGAGTTCACCTTTTTTGGGGCCGCAATGTTCATGGCTACACGAACTAGTTCACAAAACGCGCGCAGGCTGGCACTGGCGCGCTAGCGAGTTCTCGTTGGCGTGCTGTTGCCATAAGCACCGACTGCTTGCAGGCAGTAGGCACAGGCCAGAATGAACAGACCTTTGGCCTGGTGCGAACACGCTTTTTACGATACAGGCATGAGGGAGGCAAGCTCCAAATATGGGGGAAAAGCGCATGACATTTGGGCGTCTGCGGGTACGCGGAGGGCGTTCATGCACTGCGTAGGTCTCGGCTAGTGAATGCTACGACTACAAGCCGTCCTGGGAGGCTTATCTTGTGCATTTTACAGCCGACAACATGGCAGAAGCGCGGTACGATGATTACTGAGATATTGAGAATGCCCATCCAACAACGCCATTGGTTATGTTTTACAGAACCGAAACCGAAACCGAAACTTGTGTGATTGCTAACCTTGGGCATCGTCCAATCACGGCGCCCCTCCTCTCAACGTCACAGCCTTAGTTGGTGCGGCCGCCGCAAACCGCGCATGGTAGTTTTTCTTCTTTCGCGCTTTGTAAAATAATTACCGATTTGTCAACCGGATAAACGATGAAAAGTGTGCTAATGTGAGCCAGTCTACGCAGTGCAAGCAAAAACGGGAGCTTGACAAATTCACTTCAGTGTCCCTTTAAGTTGGAACGCATATTCCGAGGCAACATATCATAGAATATTCTTCATCTTTTCTATGTGCATGGTGTTTAAAATCGTGTAAAGTTTTCAATGCGCCCTAATTCACATGCACCCCTGTCCGCTTCTGAAGGCCTTCAGGGACACCATCACCAATAAATCCATATCTTCCACTTATTTTAGTTTGAATGGGCAATTATATACAAGCAGCACTGAGAAACAAACACTCGTAGTTCTCAAACTTAACGTTACTTTTTCTTGTGTACAGTACCGTTGTGTCCTTTGGTTGCTGCTCTAAGAGAACGTGAGATATAAAAAAATGGGGGATCGTAATTTCCACTTTTAAAGTATATTTGATAGCATTTTCATGTTATCTTGAATCTGATCAATCTTAAACTTAAGAGGCGGATTGATGAAAGTCGTATAATGCGGGTTAGCGGGTAGACTGGGGTAGATTAGTTAGGTGAGTGAATGAGCTAATATGAATTAGTTGGACTGGTGTGTTGATTAACTTAGATTACAGGAATTAGCTGGTCAGTTAAGGCGGATTAGATGGTCGGACCACATATGATACCTTTGGGGTCCTTGGCATTTGGAAATTTTGCAGCGTTCTCCTTCTGGGCCAATCAGGAAATTTTGTCAAACACAAAGTAGCCGCAAAGTTATGTGACGACCCCTTGAATGCTACAAAAGGTCTTTGTTTATGTCCGTATCGCGCTGTTTGTTGTTTCTATATTAAAATTGACATCTCGCAATAAAGTTAACAACTAATTGCCTAATGCATATTTTATATTCATCAAAGGGTTTTCAAAACGTGCATATATATGAGGGGAGACGGTTGGAAAGAAACTAAATTGAAAGAAATAAAAAGGGAAGATGGGTCAACTGGTTTGATGCAAGAGACGCCCGACAGCATTCTTCAGTACCTTCTCTTTCTTTGTGCTGCCGTTCTGCAGCCTCCCACAGGTGTACCATCTCAACCCCTGAACACAGCCCCCTTCAAGCTGAGGAAGCGGCGCCAAAACTCTCATAACAGACTCTTAGCAGGCGTGGCCCAACTTTGCCAACGATCGATTGCATGTTACAACACTTCCAATGATCAATCGGAGACCACCAACGAGACAGTCACGATTGTATGGGCACCAGCTCATACTGGCATCCCCGGCAAACAAGATCACCATCCTCGTGGCTCGAGATTTGACCCGCTTAGCTAGCGGTGGTGAAGCCCGGAGCGAGTGCATGGATCCTGCAGTCACAGACCACGAAGTTACTCAGCCCTATAGCCTCTTCCGTAGAACGTATTTCTCCCCGCACAAATAGCTACCGATTAACCAGGAAAGATTACTCCACGCCCTGCGGGCATACACTTTCCCACACATCACCAGACTACACCTCTTTGACGGTACACAACTCTCTCCACTTCGTCGCTTCTGTGGAGAGCCTGGGAACCTCGTACAAATAGTAGGCGGCGGCGACAAGTGTACCATAGATCCACTCAACCTCCACGTTTCCATAGAGATTTGGGTGACAGCGATGGCCAGCTCCGGCCTGGAAGATAAGTTGCTCTTTATGGAAACGGCTGTCGATTCGGCCCCCTCGAATGAAGACTCCTCTCTGCACCTTTGCTCGATTTATTTAAACTTCACTTTCTCTCTCTCTCTCTCTCTCTCTCTCTCTCTCTCTCTCTCTCTCTCTCTCTCTCTCTGTAAGTGATCATTACTGCTGCCTGTGACTTCACTTGGCTATCATCTTTCCTAGAGCCCAATCCCTGTAACCGGTCGCTGGAGGGTAATCCATTAGCAATTGCCTATCTCCGGTGGTTCCCTATCCAATGCCGTACTATACACGCCGTCCGATGAGCCTTTATAGCCGTTCTTTCTTTGTAATGGCTCTGTTAGCAGATCAAAGATGAGCAGAAGAAAATTGCTCTAAATGCCACCTGCCACGCTTAGCAGTCGGTAATTAACGCTGACGCCGGACTGTTTTTACTTCTAGAACTGCTAATGATTTCGTGTTAAAGCTAAAGCGCCATTGAAACTCGGGGTAGATGGAAAGCGTAGCCGACCAAACGATTTATTTACAACGCAAATTTTTTTGTCTCATTTCGCGAAAATAGGGGTGCGTGCGTGCGTAACATTTGATCGATCCAAAAAAAAGATGGTTGGCGCGTAGGCTCTCCTGCCCGCCAAAGTGACCGCCCGCTTTCCAGTAAACTACCTGCCCGCCTGCCCGCCTGCCCGCCTGCCCGCCTGCCTGCCTGACTGCCTGCCAGGCAGAACATTCTGGTGGGGATGCATGATTTGGGGACGAGGAGCGGCCCGTCACGAGCCGCCGGGGGGGGGGGGAGGGGGGATACGCAAAACGCCCCACCACGGCGACACTCAAAGGTACCAAAAAACGATTGTGAACGGACGGGTCGTCTGCTTAGTAGGTCGAGGCAAAAGGCAGCCTGCAGGGAGGCTACCCATTGCCAGAAGGTTCTGGGTAGGACGCACCGATGGGGGAGGCGCTGGAGGCACCGGGGCGCTGCCAGCTGGCCAGGAGGGTACATGTTCGACTTCGAGAAGACTGTGGCGAGGACGCATTATTTGGAGACGATGTGCGGCCCGTCACTGGTCGGCGAAGGGAGTGGATCACAGGGCGGTACAGCGGTGGCTCTAAAGAGCCATGGCTTAGAGCGCAGCCCTTAAGCGCCCGCTCCTGTGGTTTCGCGTAGTTTCTCCGCGTCGGCCTTGTTGTAACCGGGAGAACGAAGACGCCACCGAAGATAGAGCGAGCAGGAAAGGGGAGGACGAAAGAATGGCGAAAGTGGGAGGGGAGGCCGAAATTTCCAGACCGCGAGAGACATGCTCCACGGCAGCAACGTCTTACGAGATAACGACAGAATATACCGCATGCTGTCGTGCATTTGTTGAGGACACGATAACTTCCTAAGACACAGCAGCTCTGCGCCGTCGCCAACAAGACTACAGTTCTTACTGTGCTCAAATTTCGCATTAGTGACCACCGTAATCGACTGCCATATTTTTTGTTTCCTCAAGAAAACAACTGTGGTGTATAAAATTGCAGCGTTATGAGCCAACAATGAAATAAAATTGAATCATGAAACTGAACGGACTTACATTAATCAAGCTAAACTTGCGGCCATATAGTGTAATGCTTTCACATTCATACAAATACGCAGCCTTAAGTGTCCCAACGAACCTTTTGTTTCGCTTCAGTTATTGTTGTAATCGTTGACCTACCTGTCATGATTTGGCCCGCATTCGTGAACGTGGGAGGGTCGTAGTACCCTCCACCCGAGTGATGACCCGCAGCGTGCTGGTGGTGATAGTGACTGACCGCGAGCGCCTGTGCTCGTCGCTGTTTATTCGCCAGCCATGCACAATGTTTCCCACCGAGCCTGGCGGGGCCACCGAAGTTAGCGGCCAACAATAATTGGGGAGGAAGGGGGAGGGCACCACATACTCGTCACACTACCATATAAAACGTTTTGCAGTAGCTTGTACAGTTAAAGGAGCTATTGAACACTTTAGATAAACTCGCCGCGGTGGCTCAGTGGCTAAGGCGTTGCGCTGCTGAGCCTAAGGATGCATGTTCTATTCCAGGCCGCGGCGGCCGCTTTCCTGATGGACGCGGAAAGCGAAAACGTCCGTGTGTACGAGATTTCAGCGCACGTTAAGGATCCCCAGGTGGTCAAAATTAATCTGGAGCCATCTACTAAGGCGCGCCTCATTGCCTGCGTTGCATCGGCGCGTTAAACCCAACAACAAATAAATAAATAAATGAGTAAATAAATAAATGAATAAATAAATAAATGATAAAATAAATAAATAAATAAATAAAATAAATAACAAGAAATCAATCAATCAACAATTTCTATAAACGCTTTCACTCTTCTGCGCACCTGGAACACTGCGAAAACTATAGTTATTTCGAGCACGGAGCAACAGTGCGTGATTTTCTCGTCGCTGCGGATGCAGCTTCCTTTTCTGCATTGGTTTTGTGACTTTCTTTTTAAAGTGGCTATCAAATGCGTTCTATTCTGCAACTTAAGGAAAGCCGGCAAATAGCCGCTACACCGCTGTAATGACGTCATTCAGTGGTCGAAGAACGCCAAGACCGGGATTGAGAGAAAAATATTTAAAGCAAATTTCTAAGTTACCTGATGAGGAGAGAGCAGTAATTTTTGGCTGAGGCAATTTGCGACCCCCTAATCTAAGTACAGGATGTGTTGGTTGACTACTTTGTGCAAGCACTCAAGATTTAGAAAAAAGTTGAAAAAAGTGTTCCAGGGTCGCTTTAGTTTGGCCAAGACAAAATATTTGCACAAAGAAACATTCGTTGTCACTTTGTTGTGATGCCGCCTTGATAAGAAAACGAAAAACGAGCACAAAAAATTAACAGAAAAAAAATACGCCTACTTTTTTTCTTCGAACCCGTTTGAACCCGCTTGAACCGGTTCGAACCGGTTCGAACCGGAACGGAGTGGTGCTTTGGAACCGAACCTGAACCGAACCCGAAAGGCTTGAACCCGAACCGGAACCGAACCCGAAAAAATTTCGCTTCGACACCCTGAAAAAAAGTACGCCGTCGTTCCGTATATTCACCGATACACTGAAAGGTTAAAAAAGGTTGCGTCCAGATATGGGGTGCAGCTTACCGTATTGGCACCAAATAAACTAGGTGAAGTCTGTGCCTTTGTAGAAAGAAGGAGGCACGGCACAGAAGCCGGTAGTTATGACAAATGCTCGGTCAAACACAAGAATGAGTATGTCCCTGTTGCGTTGGTGCTGTTTACCAAATACCTTCGTCATGTGGTCAGGCTTACGTTGGCCAGGGTGTTTAAACGTGCGTTTAAGAGAGCACTTTAATTCCTAGAATGACCCACCCACATCTCATTTGTTGAACGACTGTCTTTCGTGTTCCTCGCGCTCCTGGGAGTCCCACTATGACAAAACTGTGATACTGTTCCGTCGTCCCAATCAGCTCAAGCGAGAACTAGAGAGGCTTTAATATAAGCAGGCTTGGAGACAAGTGCATCAGTCAGGCCTGCGTTTTTTACATGATAAAGAAGTGGTCTTTCTTGATTTTCGTTGGATGCAGGAACAAACGTAACCCTTTTCTTTATCTCTATCAGTGTTTGGGTGTGATACTAATGGTAGCGCATACGCAGTTTGATAACCCTGGTCGCGCAGTCGACGCAAGCAGCGCGAAAACTGTGCTAGAGCAAAACGTGGGCAAACATTTTAACTTACGGACAACATGGGTACAGATGCAGCTTTCTTGGCTGCAGTGTCCTGCCACGCCCTTTAATTTTTCGTTCGCAATGTACTTCGCCTTGCATTCACTGTCACAGGATATATCCTGGCAGTCCTCGCCCGGTTCTTTGCCTTTGTCTGTTTTCTCTTTGATTTCGCCTTCGTCCGTTTTTTTGCTTTGGTCCGGTTCGCCTTCTTCCGTTTTATTGCCGCCTTCTGTTTTCTGGTCTTCGACCACTTCTTCTTCCTTCTTTTCGCCTTTGTCCGTTCCGTTGGTTTCGTCCTTGGTTCCGGAAGAGTCTTCCCACGGATCAGCTTCCTCCGGTTTGGGTGCATTAGTTTGGTCTCCTACCGTTTCATTGCCTTTGTCCGTTTTGTCTTCCTCTGTTTTGTTTTTGTCTTCGTCCATTTTGGTTTCGGTAGTTTTGTCTTCTTCCATTTTGTCGTCCTTTTCTCCGCCTCCATTTGCGTCGCCATTGCCGCCGTTGCCTTGGGCTCCTGTCACTCTGTTCTCCCCCAGGTAGAAAATAAGCGGGTTTAGTTTTAAATCACAAGGCAATTCCATTCATCGTCACAATTTCCTCAGCGTGACCATGTCGCCCTTCCTAACAAAAGAGCATTTCAGCGAGGATGCAAAAAATCACGCGGAAACTGCTGCGGGAGTCAACTGAATGATGCGTGATCATTTGCTAGCAATCGTCTTCTGCTTGACGTCGAGACCTGGTCGGTTTAGCATTGGCGAGCAACACCGCAGAAAAATCACTCAAACGGAGCTACGCGGGTACAACGGTGAGTCGGGCAATACCCAGCACGAGAGACGCGGAAAGTACGATTGGTAGCAATGGTCAAGCATTTTTCAAAGCTTCCGCAGGTACCAGGCGTAATTGAAATGCACAGTAAGTATTTAAAACTAAGCACATGCAACATATCCTTGATAATGTATATACTGTCTCTTCTGGTGTGCTGCTCTCCTTGGTTCTACTTTCTTTCGAATCGCCTTTTATAGTGAGCGCTCGCGATCGTCTTGGCACTATCAGGAGTCGTGAAGACAAAAAAATTCACGCATCTCCACGAAGTGAATCATGACGATTGGGCTATGCACTGGGGATCGTTCTTACCGTAAATCACCCGTGGCATTGCCCACTCGCGTTTGTAAATGAGTGACAACGCGTGTGTAGAGTATATACAATTCAAATGCAATCCAATCCCATACATTTCAATTTAATCCAATACAATCCAATCAAATCCAAATTCAAATCGAGTCCATTTCATTTCATTTCAATCCAATTCAATCCAAACTAGTGCACTTCAATGCAATCCAATCCAATCCAATGCTCCTCGCGCATGCGCAACACTGTGTACACGGACGCCAAGTACCGCACAGAGCGAGGTCTAAGGTGCATCGCCCCTAAAAATACCTTTTTTTACTTTGAAAGAACGAGGCTTCATTGCCTCACTTAGCTCCATGTCAGCCACAAAAGACGTTCATAACCAAAAAGAAACGCACCAAGTGTTGAAAAATCGGAACATTTTCGCTGCAGCGACGTGTTATAGAAAGGAGTGACGTTCAGGTAAGCCAGCACTTCGAGACGGTCAAACATGAAACAAGCCACTATCCAAGCGGTCGCGTTTCACGTACGAACAGTGATGTAACAGTGTTCCGGCTTAGTGTGTACAGGGTGCCTCTTGTAACGTATTTTACAACACGAACTCGATGTTCTTCCACACGCTTTTCAAGCGACAATCGCTCAAAGCCAACCGAACCTCCCTGTTCTGCATTCCGCAATACTTGCTTGGTAAGATATAGCCTGTTTTGAATAGCGAAGCACGCATTGAGGTAGCAATGTGAGTGCGCCGTCACTGGGTACGTCGGGCTCCGCAGGATGGCGGCACTTGTCCGTGCTAAATGCATGATATTGGTTGGACATACCAAGATCTAGCCCGCCGAAAGCAATGCAATGCCTCGACTCCTATGTGAGAGCGATTAACGACAACTCTGTTTTGACAACCCTTGAGAGCTGGGATGAAAGGGAGCAGACGACGCACGCCGGTGTTGTTTTTTGTCTTCGGCGTGAGGCCGCAGTGGAACAAGCCGTGCCATGTTCGTGGTGCTTCGGCCATGTCCGTGGCCATTACAGTGTTGCCAAGCGAAAAAAGTGACAGCTAAACTTTTCAATTCATACCACCTATACACGTCCAGATGTTTAGACGGTGCCCCGTCATGAAATTTCTCTACGCCACCTTGCGTCCCATTCAGACGCTCACGGAAAGCCCGTCACATAAGTTCAAGAGAATCACGTGGATTTAAAAGCGGACGTCAATTACTAGGCTAAGGGATGGACCAAGTCACCAAAATAAAAATGGTGCGAGGTTATTCATCGGCCGTAAGTTCAAACCTCTGCGGCGTGCACAAATCAAAAGACCTTAAACGTTTTTTTTAGATCAGAACACTTGAACGTACTTTCCTTATAAGAATTAAAGCCAGTTCCAGCCATTGTTAAATCTGCTGAAACCGCTGTGCTGTGGTTCTCTTGTGTAGGCTGGAAAGTCAATGGGCGCTCGCACGAAAATGGAAGCACCGTCGCCACGCAAATTCTACGGTTCCCGCAAAGGAATCGGCAGGGAATAATCAGCGCAGGGAGGCGGAGGGAGAGAGAGAGAGAGAGAGAAAATCTTTTATTAAATATATGCACGCAGGCCTGCTTAGCCCTCACATTCCAGAGGACCTCTGGTGACGTCTTCAAGCCGCTGCCTGATGTACGCCGGCAGTAGCCTTTGCTCTTCGGTGGTGCTTCTAGTGGTCAACCATCCTTTGTTAGATGTGTTTCTAGTGTTGTGTATGGTTGTTTAGTTCCAGAGGATGTGATCTTGGTCGATTATGACGTTACAGGTGGAGCAAGTAGGGGGTGGTGTGTCAGGATCTCTCCATATCTCGTGTAGTCTTGCAGGAGTGTGCAAGGTGTCTGTTTGAGCTCGTCTTATTAGGGTTGCTTGGTGTCTTGTGAGCGTGTCAGAGAGCTGTGGCAGTTCCCGCCTTCCCGTGAAGTAGTCCTTCAATTTAGGTGCTGTTGGGGCCGTGAGCGTTTCATTTGGTTGGAAGTTGGCAGGAGCCCGGGCTGCGGCTTCTCAGGCCAGCTGATTAGCTTTTTTGCTGCCTGCCATTCCTTCGTGCCCAGGTATGCAGTGGTGTTATTGGTGGCCGTAGCTATGGGTTGTGGCAGTTCCATGCTTCGCAGTTGGTGACAGGCGCTTTTTGAATCCGTGTGCTTCGTGGAACAGGATGTGTGGACAATGGCAGTGGCGATGGCTGTGAGTTCAGCCCAGATGTGTTTCATACCGGGAAGCAGAGCACCCCGCCCATGAGACACCACTGCGATCTCTTTCGGCGGGTCTGGGAATCTGCTCCTACCTCTGCGTGACGAACGACCCACAGCCGGTGGACGAAAAGACTCGTCGTACAGCACCTCGGGTGGCGGAAAAGGAAATTAGGCGGGTATGGGTAAGCTTGTATTTTGGGGTTGCATTTACTGCTCAAGCCTATACGCCTCGAGCGCGGCCTGTAGGGGCGCCACTGAAATCCCTCTAGCGGCCCGTTTCGAAACCAGGCGCGGGAGTCCGCGCCCCGCCCCCCAGTGCCGCCGCTGCTTTTGCGGCACGTTCCCGACTGAGATTTGCTGTTTGTGGGCGTTTGAAATCCATGTTTGTGTGGAGCAGTCACTCTGTTCGCAGATGGGGTGTGTTTACGAGGGTGTAAATATTTCCGACGCGATCTTAGTGTAGTATTTTTGGTCTGTATAAGCGCCAGGTGTGTGTCACAGGCCAGCGTCGCGGAACCGGCGTATGATAAAGCCGATTGTAGTTACACTGACCTGAATTTACTAGCCGTGTCTCCGTAGCCATCGGTTCCTCAGATGTTCATGCTACGGCTATACACTACCATTTAAATCAGTTTGCGCTTATATAATCAGCGGAGCACTCATACCTGACAGCACACCAGTTACGTTTGGCAATATTATACCTCAGGTATTGATCACCACCATTTACAAGCCAGTCTGTGTTAATTTCGGGAATATTCAATAAAAGTACGATGGACAATGCATACTTATACTCGGGGATCAGCACACGACAGAGTCGTCTTGTCGTGAGGTGCGCGCCCGCAGACCTTCATCTGCTACATATATCCTCTGCGAGCAGCGCGGAGACGGGCTTACAATATAATCCGCGTTCGCGTCTAAATGCTTCTTCGAACGCGAGATTTATGTGTGGGATTACTAAAACGTTCATCAATTGATTCCGCTCCGCATTTGTACACGGCGTCTCCCTCCCCCCCCTCCCCCCCCACCGATGTCTCGCGAAATAGCAGTGCATTTCGCGTATAGTTGGTCTAGTGAAACCTACCTGGCTGAAGTTTAGACGAACGTCTTTTGCATGCCAGAAGCTGCACTGTTTTTTTTTTTTTCATTTCCGTTAGAGCTATTATGTATACCTAAATTCCGCATTTGCACAGCATTTATTTTTCTGTGGTTTCATTTCCTTGGTTCTTGCTATATGGCGTCTGTGGGCACATATTTAACGACGCACAGGCTTGGAATATACTTTACATTTTCGCATGGTTTATATTCTTATAAAAGGCATAAGTCCGGGATTGGGTAATCACATCCCCGAAACATATTTTTCTGCGGCGTATATATGCGAAAAGAAGCCGCATTCGTTGTCCACGCTGCAAAATGAAGCCAACCCCTCATTATGCCAGTATCAGGTCTAAATGAGGCGTCAGTAGGTGGTGGTGGTGGTGATGATATTTATTGACGGGTGGACCTAGCGTGGTATGCCGGCAATTGCTCACCCGATCAGCACCTTTTTACCGCTATGCGCGGGAATTCACCATGACTCGCTGAGGCTTGTGACACGTAGAACTTGCAGGATCAAACGAAAGATGTCCCTCCTCGTGATCCAATGGCCTTCCGGGAAAATTAAATCGTTCAAAGAGGCATGCGGAGCGGCCATCCTTCGCAGTTCTTTAAGAATTCATTTGTGCCTGATGTTTTGGAGGTGACATGGGTGATATGTTGCTGCCGTCGCCGACGCCCGGAAGAGCGATGACGAAGCGCGCAGAACCGCGTCCCCGGGTAGCTCTTGCAGGCGATCGCGTACTCTACGAAGACGCAGCTGCTTTTTAAGTGACCTAAACGTACTCTTTGCCTATAGTCGTCACCATAGCAAGTTTTTTTTAGGCCGCGAAAAGGCGAAAAGAAGCGAAATAGAACCAAAACACTGCACGAGCCCCTATCAGTCACGCAGAGCAAATCCCGTCAACGCAGGGGAGAAGCGGCGACAGGCGGCGCAGCGATCGCGAAGCTCGAGGCGTATAAGGTGCAGCAGAAAATCAATGCCATTTCTACATCCTCTAAACCAGCCGTTAGAGAAGGAATAAGCTGGAAAACTTGAAGAAGTATTTCCGAACTGGTTTCTTTACAAACTACGGAAATCATCAGCTGATGAGCTGGTCATTTCCGATCTAGGGATTATGGATTAAGTGAATCCATGCCTAGCAATGTTCTACTTTGGTTTCTCTGCCAGGTTCACAATGCTCGTGGCAACAAAGTACACGTTTCTTTCTTTAGAAAAACAAGGCAGTGAAAATTAGTTTAGTCATAATTCAGTTATTTGTGTCTTCTATTACTTCAGCCATGATGTTCAGATTACGCAAGCGACATATTGGTGTACCTTTGTCATGAGAAGGTTATCGGCTTCAAGAAAGCAACTTTGATGGTAGCTGTGAATACGTTGTTCGTGGCATGTGCCGTAAGGGTAAAGACAGCCTGTTCTCGCATCTATTAATAAGGACATGCTTTACAAGCGGCAGCCATACTTACTCGTTTTGAGCCGAAATATTCACGCTAAATAGGAGCACCGTGACTAGTATAACAAGCATAGCGGTTTTCTTGCAATCGACTCCAATAGACGAAAACATCTCGCCCCACAAACGGAGCTGCAAAGAAAAAGCAGGCTATACTTGGGCCTACTTTGCACAGCTCCAATACGAAAACCCTGGCGGCCGGTTGCGTTTTTAAAAGTGAAAAGCATTTTCTAGTGATAAAATCGCTTTTTTTCTGGTGAGAATATAGCCGTAACTCTTACGAACGATCACGCTGCCTATTTTCTCTCCTCGCATATTTTGTTTGTTTCGATGGCGAAATAAAAAGAAAGCGTGAAAATTAGCAAAACCAAGCGAACAAACGAAACAAACTCTCTGGCGTTGGCTTTGTCTCTCGTTTTTAATGGCGCATACCATCTGTACGTTAATAATCGCAAATCTTTCCTTTGACTCATTTGTTTCATTTTCGAAAAAGGCAAGAAATTTGTGCTCCTCAGAAATATTAGTACGCACGAATGTAAATGAATTCATTTGGAAGATTCACGTCGCCAGTGTATGTCGCGTCTGTGTAAAGCTCGTTTGAAACCGCGCGTGTCACTGCTAGTCAATATCCTTCTGTTGGTCGGAGTGTGAAGCCTCTCAGCCACGGTCATAGTGGAAAATGATTCTGTGTCAATAAGAATGCGCTTTGCAACGCAGTGCTTTAGAAAGTCGGTTGCTTGTGGACGGTGCTGCACGTGATAGTGTTCGAAGCCCGTCGCCTGCTAACATGCATAATAGCAGCAGCGGCACTCCCCCCTGCTCCCCCCCCTCCACCCTCGAGTGCTACAGAAATACTTAATCAAGCACTAAAGTTGACAGTTAAGCGAACAATAAAAGAATAAGTTGACATAGGTGGTAAGACTACTTCTGCTGCTCTTGGTACTATCTCATTTTACAAAAATACTTTGTATAAATGCAAGTCCGACTGGCTGGCTTACTTACCTACTTACTTACCTGATTAATTACATACTCAATAATTTCACTAAACAATAAGAAATAAATAAATTAAGGTGATTAGTTAATGAATACATCAATGATAAATTGCCTACTTAATTATTCATTTACCTTGCTTAATTATTTAACAATTGACTGAGGAAAAATAAAAATGATGACACATTCGCTTGGGTGCTGCGTGCCAACTTATAGGCCTGGTGCACTGGTATGAAGGCGCAACTGCTTCGCCGTTTTCAGCGCCGATGTAGGAATTCGCTGCAAGTTTCGCATCATTCCCCACTTGTTCCGCCACTTCTACGGTGACTACTGGCTCCGGCCATTACATTATCTTCGTGCTCACAAGCGTTCATGCTGGCAGAGTCCTGAGCGCGATCCCTGGCGGCGAAGGTCGAGCCGTGCATTGGGCGCGCTCCAGCTGGTCATAAGCGCTCGAAGTAGGTTCACCCCATCCGTTTTAGAAACTAATGCGAGGTTCGGAGAAAAGAGCACTTACGGAAGACAAGAAACTATCCTTCAGTGCACCGCCACGAGCAAAAACTTCTCCAGGTGTTGACATCTGTTCCCGAGTAGACTGTTGAATGATTGTAGGGCTGATGACTGTAAGCAGTTGTCTGTAATCCAGGTGGCGCTGTCGCACGATTACACGTTGAAGTGGGTGGAAAGTAACGGTATTTTAGGGGAACTGCAAAATGGATTTAGACCAGGTCGACGCTTAGAAGACTATTTTCGTAATAAGCCAGACCATCGAAATTTCGGCAGCCCAGGGCAGACCAACATGGCTACAGTTTCTGGACATAAAGGGAGCCTATGACAACGTAGATAGGGGATTGCTGTGGCTTATACTGGAAGAAGAGGGGATTGGGTCAGAATTTGTGGGGCTGCTAAGGGCAATATATGAGGATAACAAGGCGCATATTACATGGGAAGGGCGTACAGGCACAGAGCCCGTGTACATTCGCAGAGGTTTAAAACAGGGGTGCCCCCTTTCGTCATTGCTGTTCACACTTTACATTAGAGGAATGGAAAGACGATTGGAGGAGAGTGGCTTTGACTTGTCGTACCGAAGCAATGGAGAGTTGGTGGAGCAACGGATTCCGGGATTGATGTACGCGGACGATATAGTGTTGCTGGCTGATAATGCGGAAGACCTTCAAAAACTGGCCGACATTTGTGGTGATGAGGCAACGTACCTAGGCCTACATTTTAACCCTCAGAAATCTGGAGTCATGGTGTTCAACGAGGAAGCTCATACAGCGCCAATAAGAATTCAACAGGAAGCCATACCAGTAGTAAATAAGTACAAATACTTGGGGATCTGGCTTAATGAAGGAAAAGGCTACCTGAATGCCCATGAACACCTCAAACTGAAAGGGAGACGAAATGCAGCAGTAATGAAACATAGAGCACTTTGGGGATACAATAAGTACGAGGTAGTGCGAGGCATCTGGAAAGGGGTAATGGTGCCGGCGCTCACGTTCTCTAATGCCGTGTTATGCCTAAAGTCCGAGATCCGGTCGGGACTGGAGGTTAACCAAAAGGCAGTCGGCAGATTGGCACTGGGAGCTCACAGTAAGACTACATATGAGGCGGTACAAGGCGATATGGGTTGGGCTTCATTTGAGGCGAGGGAAGCGCAAAGTAAGATACGTTTTGAGGAGCGGCTTAGACATTTAGATAAGAAGAACTGGGCAGCCAGAGTGCACAGGTACGTGTACCTTAAAAGTGTGGACACCCAATGGCGGAAGAGGACGCGAAAGCTGGCGACTAAATATACCTTGACCGCGGCAAATAAACAAGGGGGGGGGGCAGTTAAAAAGCAAGTTAAGGAAACAGAGACGCTCATGTGGAAAGAGAGGATGGAAAAGAAGGGATCGCTGGGAATCTACAAAGCAAGCAAAAAAGAGATCCGGAAAGAGAACTTTTATGACAAAAATAAAGGTAGTGCGTTGCTCTTTGAGGCGCGGGCTGGCTGCTTGAGAACTCAAACTTACATGAGCAACTATTCGTCCCAGGATGAGACATGTGTTGTATGTGACAGGGATAAAGAAACAATCGACCACATAGTAATAGGATGCCAAAAGATTCAGCCGGATAGAATTGGGGAGAAAGTCCTACTTCCTGAGGCACTGGGATTCGCAATCGATGGAAGCATTAACTGGTCAGCAGTAGGTATTACTAAGCAGCGGCTAGAGAATTGGTGGAAAAAAAGCAGGGAAGTCGATAAAATAACATCCCAGCCAGGGGTAGCGGCAGGGCAGAATTAAAAAGAAAGCCGAGTTGAGGGACTAAATTTAAATTCAAACTACTAAGATAGGCTAGATGGCGCACGCCGTCACCCCGATTCAAAGGGGAGGCCTTTAATCATCATCATCATCATCATAATCACGTTCGCTGCGACGGCGGCGGAATATGGAGTACGAATATATTTTCTTTCATGGCTATTCTACTTGGTCGCGCAAACTGAGATGCAATGAATGTCGTATTTTAAAGTACTACAATCGAAGTTTGAAGCCGACTCGGCGCACTTATCAGCCGACTCGGCGCTCGGGCACTTATCAAGCAAATCAGAGAACTGGGAACTGGTAAACACGCATTTTATTTTCGACGTGCTCGTTACAAACAGACAAAAACTACTCACTTTTGGTGAATTTCTCATGATTCGTTCATAATTGCAAAGGCTCGAAGCCATCAACTTTCTTTGCTCTATGGGCCTTGCCTTTTGCTGCTATTTCTTTGTGTGCGTGCGCGTGCGCGTGCGCGCGTGCGCGTGCGCGTGCGCGTGCGCGTGCGCGTGCGCGTGCGCGTGCGCGTGCGCGTGTGCGTGTGCGTGTGCGTGTGCGTGTGTGTGTGTGTGTGTGTGTGTGTGTGTGTGTGTGTGTGTGTGTGTGTGTGTGTGTGTGTGTGTGTGTGTGTGTGTGTGTGTGTGTGTGTGTGTGTGTGTGTGTGTGTGTGTGTGTGTGTGTGTGTGTGTGTGTGTGTGTGTGTGTGTGTGTGTGTGTGTGTGTGTGTGTGTGTGTGTGTGTGTGTGTGTGTGTGTGTGTGTGTGTGTGTGTGTGTGTGTGTGTGTGTGTGTGTGTGTGTGTGTGTGTGTGTGTGTGTGTGTGTGTGTGTGTGTGTGTGTGTGTGTGTGTGTGTGTGTGTGTGTGTGTGTGTGTGTGTGTGTGTGTGTGTGTGTGTGTGTGTGTGTGTGTGTGTGTGTGTGTGTGTGTGTGTGTGTGTGTGTGTGTGTGTGTGTGTGTGTGTGTGTGTGTGTGTGTGTGTGTGTGTGTGTGTGTGTGTGTGTGTGTGTGTGTGTGTGTGTGTGTGTGTGTGTGTGTGTGTGTGTGTGTGTGTGTGTGTGTGTGTGTGTGTGTGTGTGTGTGTGTGTGTGTGTGTGTGTGTGTGTGTGTGTGTGTGTGTGTGTGTGTGTGTGTGTGTGTGTGTGTGTGTGTGTGTGTGTGTGTGTGTGTGTGTGTGTGTGTGTGTGTGTGTGTGTGTGTGTGTGTGTGTGTGTGTGTGTGTGTGTGTGTGTGTGTGTGTGTGTGTGTGTGTGTGTGTGTGTGTGTGTGTGTGTGTGTGTGTGTGTGTGTGTGTGTGTGTGTGTGTGTGTGTGTGTGTGTGTGTGTGTGTGTGTGTGTGTGTGTGTGTGTGTGTGTGTGTGTGTGTGTGTGTGTGTGTGTGTGTGTGTGTGTGTGTGTGTGTGTGTGTGTGTGTGTGTGTGTGTGTGTGTGTGTGTGTGTGTGTGTGTGTGTGTGTGTGTGTGTGTGTGTGTGTGTGTGTGTGTGTGTGTGTGTGTGTGTGTGTGTGTGTGTGTGTGTGTGTGTGTGTGTGTGTGTGTGTGTGTGTGTGTGTGTGTGTGTGTGTGTGTGTGTGTGTGTGTGTGTGTGTGTGTGTGTGTGTGTGTGTGTGTGTGTGTGTGTGTGTGTGTGTGTGTGTGTGTGTGTGTGTGTGTGTGTGTGTGTGTGTGTGTGTGTGTGTGTGTGTGTGTGTGTGTGTGTGTGTGTGTGTGTGTGTGTGTGTGTGTGTGTGTGTGTGTGTGTGTGTGTGTGTGTGTGTGTGTGTGTGTGTGTGTGTGTGTGTGTGTGTGTGTGTGTGTGTGTGTGTGTGTGTGTGTGTGTGTGTGTGTGTGTGTGTGTGTGTGTGTGTGTGTGTGTGTGTGTGTGTGTGTGTGTGTGTGTGTGTGTGTGTGTGTGTGTGTGTGTGTGTGTGTGTGTGTGTGTGTGTGTGTGTGTGTGTGTGTGTGTGTGTGTGTGTGTGTGTGTGTGTGTGTGTGTGTGTGTGTGTGTGTGTGTGTGTGTGTGTGTGTGTGTGTGTGTGTGTGTGTGTGTGTGTGTGTGTGTGTGTGTGTGTGTGTGTGTGTGTGTGTGTGTGTGTGTGTGTGTGTGTGTGTGTGTGTGTGTGTGTGTGTGTGTGTGTGTGTGTGTGTGTGTGTGTGTGTGTGTGTGTGTGTGTGTGTGTGTGTGTGTGTGTGTGTGTGTGTGTGTGTGTGTGTGTGTGTGTGTGTGTGTGTGTGTGTGTGTGTGTGTGTGTGTGTGTGTGTGTGTGTGTGTGTGTGTGTGTGTGTGTGTGTGTGTGTGTGTGTGTGTGTGTGTGTGTGTGTGTGTGTGTGTGTGTGTGTGTGTGTGTGTGTGTGTGTGTGTGTGTGTGTGTGTGTGTGTGTGTGTGTGTGTGTGTGTGTGTGTGTGTGTGTGTGTGTGTGTGTGTGTGTGTGTGTGTGTGTGTGTGTGTGTGTGTGTGTGTGTGTGTGTGTGTGTGTGTGTGTGTGTGTGTGTGTGTGTGTGTGTGTGTGTGTGTGTGTGTGTGTGTGTGTGTGTGTGTGTGTGTGTGTGTGTGTGTGTGTGTGTGTGTGTGTGTGTGTGTGTGTGTGTGTGTGTGTGTGTGTGTGTGTGTGTGTGTGTGTGTGTGTGTGTGTGTGTGTGTGTGTGTGTGTGTGTGTGTGTGTGTGTGTGTGTGTGTGTGTGTGTGTGTGTGTGTGTGTGTGTGTGTGTGTGTGTGTGTGTGTGTGTAGAATTTCAAGCATTTCGACTCGACGTTCGATTCTGCTGTTACGTAAGGCAATTGAGCTTTAAATGCTTCTTCCTTTCACAAAAAGGCATGCCTTCTCCTTTTTCAATGCCTTCGTGAAAAAGTGCAGCTAGAGGATTTGATAGTCATGGACGGGGAGAGTGGCAGGCTTCTTCAGTATGTCAGATGTTTCGTAAATGCTTCCAATGTCTGCAAGGGTACGTATACGGGCTGTGGCTTTATCCTGCGCAGTGCGACACACGCTGTAAGGTACTGTGATGGGCGAAACACTCAGCGTGTGGTTTCCCCCACGTTGCCGAAGGTCAAGTTCTTCACAGAAAAGGAGCACGGGGTTCTTCAAACTCTGCACTCACATGGAGTCACCATCCTTAGCGTTTTTATTGCTGGGTGGGGCCGCGGGTGCGCTTCTCGCTTGACACTTCCTGCTCGGGGAAGTTTCGGCTGGTACTTCGGAAGATTGGAAAATTGCGTGGGCACAGCTTCCGGGGCAACCGAGGCCTGCCCCTGTAGATTGAGACAACTTCTCCATTCACGGTATGTTCAATGTGCCGGGAGATTTACCTTACGTCGAAGTATAGCTGAGCTCGCACATAGCGCTGTTTTCCTTGAGCCGCTTCTCAGTACGTGGTATTGCTCGTCATCGCCACTGCGCCAATATAGACGCGCGTTCTTCGGAACGCCAAACAACGACAGTTTCTTTTTGCAGGACTTGTACACCGTAGAGCGGCCCGGCACAAAATTGTGGCTCTGCTTTGGCGGCAGTTAAACCTGCTACGGCACAGGAAACAAGCGGTACCAGGCGGTGCTTCTCTCTGGTCAAAGCAGCAATCGTATTGCTGACGATTCGCGCGCGCCTCACCAGGCGACGTGTAAACGATCGCGCGCGCCCCCTCGCGGATCCCAATCGGCGGCTTCAAAGCGCCTCATAGGCGCAGCATGCGGCTAATCACACTTTCTTATTCTAGCCACTGTACTTTGGGCTTGTTCGTAAAAACAGCACTCAGGGCGGTACACAAAGGAGGAAGCTACACACCCATAGCGTTAGGTGTGTGTAGCTTCCTTTTTAGGGGCGAAGCTCCTTAAGGCGTGGGTCTGTCCATCCTCGACGTATGTATGTAGCCACCTGTAGTTTAGTTCTTGGATTGTTTACTAGATGGCGTGGCTACCTCTAGTTTAGTTCTTGGATTGTTTACTAGATGGCGGTACTTGTATATGATGAAAAGATGCGCTTGGATTGTTTACTAGATGGCGTGGCTACCTCTAGTTTAGTTCTTGGATTGTTTACTAGATGGCGGGGAGCGTTGTAATAAAATCCGTTCGCTGTTGGCGCGCGCTCAGAGTGGCCCGATGGATAAGGCTACAGATGTGTGAGCCGGCGAGGCAGAAGCGCTGCGTGAAGCTGCGCTACGCCGCCGCCAAGATCCTGCCGTACGAGAGCGGGAGGCCGAAGCGTGTCGTCTGGCTGCGCGACGACGCCGCCAAGATCCCAGCGTTCGAGAACGAGAGGCCCAAGCGTCACGGTAACGGCGCGAGGACCCTGCCGTACGCGAAGCGGCACGGCTGCGGCGCGAAGAGGATCTCCAAAACGTCAGAGAACGGGAACAGCGAGAAAGCGCGCGTATCGGCAGGCAGACCCCGATGCAGTGAGAGCTCGTGAGGCGTCTGCAAAACGCATCAGGCGAGCTCAGCCCCAAGGTGCCGACGCGCGGTTTAAGCGAGACTTTCTAGACGTTACGTTCGGACACAGATGTAGTGGGCGAACTTTCACTGAAGAGTCACGGTTTTACCGATGATTTCCCCTCAGGAGCTTCGCCCACTCATCATCATTCACCCCGTGGATATGCTGTGAATTTTTTTAGGGGGCGAAGCACCTTAGGACCTCGCTCTGTCCGGGGCTTGGCGTCCGTGTACACAGTGTTGCGCATGCGCGAGGAGCACAGGATTGGATTGAAATGGATTTGATTGGATTCGATTGGATTGGATTGGATCGGATTGGATTGCATTGGAATTGTAAATACTGTACACACGCATTGTCTCTCATTTACATGCGCGAGTGGGCAATGCCACGGACGCTTTACGGTGAGAACGATCCCCAGTGATTCACCCACTCGTCATGACTCACTTCAAGGAGATGAGTGAATTTTTTGTGTCAAGTCTTGAGCGCCCGTTTTGAATGAAACTGGTGTTACGTTTACCTTTAAACCCTGCGCAATCTCGCCCTGTCCGCCACTCCCCTCCTCTCCACGTTTTTTCCTCATGCCCGTTTTCATTCTCTCTCCCTTGCTCTATGCTCTCCTTATTCCTTCCTTGTGTTCGTTGTTCCTCAAGTATTCTCCTGCTGTCCTGCCCTTCTGCTCGGTACTCTTCTTATATTCCCTCTTTCCTGTTATCCACATCACATATGCCCTGTTTTTCCTTCCGCCCCCCACGCATCTTGTTTTTCTCCTATTCATATCGAATAAAAATGTGGTTGATCTTTCTTTCACCGGAGTCCGTAAAACACAAAAGTTAACTTTGCATTCATAGGACCATTTGAATGTTTATTGGGCATCGATATGAACTGGCACATCGCTATTTATATTTCGCTGGTATGCCACCGTTAAACGCATCAACATTAGACACTGGGTTACACGCGCTGGAGCATTGCGTAAATACGATTGAAACCCCAGGCGCTCGCCAACCATGCGAACGAAACCGAACGGGTTGTCAGCGAATCGTTTAGTGAAGTCACAGTACACTACAGCGAAATGAGCAGTATTTCCGGGTCGGCAGAAGTCTTGTGGGTGTGCGTGGCGAGCGACGTCCTGCTGGCGGGTCGCTGCAGGCCACGTTGGTCCCGTTCGGTGGCGTGTACGCCAGACGCTTGCGTTCCGACGAGCTGAGCTTGTGGAACGCGGCGGTTGTTTCACAAGCTGAGCGGCGTTCCACATAGGCGGCGGACCGGTGAACACAGCAGCTTCCGCTTCTACACAGGGTCCTATCCAGGCGCCAACTATCGGCGCTCATTAGGGTCATGACGCACTACTTCGCTTCACCTCTCCTAGAATCAACACCATCTGAATGTACAAGTGCAAGGGAAGTACATAAGGCGCGTTCGTACAGCTGCCCGGGAGGGACTTCATGGCTGGGTCGGTGGAATGTTTCACACTCCCGTTGCGGCCAGAGCGATCGTGGGCTCTAAACCTAGCACCGCCGCGCCAATTGAACTTTTTCTCGTGATGTCATTTCCGTGACGGATATGACGTCGTTGAAGTGTGCGTACCCCGGCATTTAGCACTTTCGTGCTAAAACTCCACCGCTGGGCGCCCAACGACACCGCACTCGAGTCGCGTCGGCTCCCGCGTTATCCCCTTGCATTTTCGGACCATTTTCTTTTGGTAATTGTACGGATGCTCCCATCCGTTCACTTAAGTTGTTCCGTGGACAGCGGACTGACCCGCCACGCTCACAAAAGACATGTATCGTCAAATTGATAGCCTACCACTGCACCGGCTTCGCTATGGATCGGCATCTCCAGTGCTAGCTGCACCGCCGTGCCTGCCGGGATATAGTCACCCGTCGAAATCCATTTAGTGAGTACCCAGCACTGCAAGATGCCATACGACAAGCTAAGGAGGCGACATCAATATTCCGTCTACTTCTTCGGAGTGGGTGCTCACCACCCACCTTTAACCACTCGGCACCAAGATGCAGTATCACCATGAAACGAAAGGCACGAAAAAACGCGTCACCCCGCCACCTCGGCTCCCAGACAACCACTACATAGTCACCTACCGATGCTTGCACGTCTTAGAATAGCCCACCGGGCCCTGCGAACTCATGGAACAAGTCTCCATGAAGCAAGGGGCAATTCGAGGCCGGAGTTTTTTTACGAAGTTATTTTGCACGCACAATCAAATCGAGACCTCCTGGTGCCAAGCCCGGCCGACACTGAGGTAGCGGTCTTTTTCTGAAAAACATGGACAACTCACCTTGCAAGTGCAAACTAAGAGTTTGCCCCCTATGTTGGCACCATATCCACACACTTTCCCTTGTGTTTATTCACGGTATTAAAAAATTAGCAGTGGCTTAGCTCGGCTATGCCAGGATATACGTAGCGTGAGCTAAGGTTTCGCTGGTTATTCGTATGTTTCCTGGTTGTCTAGGATTAGCTGATTATCATCTTTACTCCTGCTAAAACGATTTCCAATGCAGTCCAATCCAATCCAATTCAGTCCAGTCACTGTTCCTCGTGCATGCACAGCACGGATGTCTAGGAGCCACGCGAAACGGCTATCAAGCGGCTCCGGCGCAGCGTCAGACTTGGCTACTGCGGAACGGAGGCGCACAGCTGGGCGCGCGCCGGCTCCAGTGCGTCTGTCGCGGCTATGACGTTACTCCTTAGGAATACGCAGGCCGGCGAATGTGCAGACCCAATTCTATATACACACCCGTACTCCAATTGGATTGTATTTCCAATTCAATACAATCCTATTCAATCCAATCTAATCCAATTTATTCCAATCTAATGCTCCTCACGCTTGCGCAGCACGTCCCTTCAAGGTCCACGCGAAACTGCTCAACCTCGGCCAGTGTAGCTTACGCTACAAAAGGACATCCCTCAGGGAAGCTTGAATGCACTTACGGAAACCCACCGGGCGCTCTTCCTCGAAATTAGGCTTCTGGGTCACCCCACAACTGCTTACTGTTGTTCAACGGCCCCCGCGACCACTGCTGCGTCTGAGTGTGGTGTGTGCTCCATCACCGCATCCCCCAGGTGTGTCAACTGTGCGGAGAAGTAGGTGTCCTCGTCAAGTCACCTGCCAGAACCGAATTCGCCGAGGTATTCCCTCTGCCACGTCCCTAACCTCACGGCCCAGCATCACTGTCACCCTCGCAGCTTCCGCCAGCAAAGAGCACCCGAAACGCGACCTTCCAAGACCTACTTCGAAACGGATGGCATCACCTCCTCCGGCTACGGCTACAACCATGCAGACTGCCCGTCAGGACACCCGCCAATACAGGACACTCTCCAGCAGTGTTGCGGAGTTGCCACTCCGGAATTGGAATGATTCCGGATTCATTCTACCCTTTCGAGATGCCGGAATGGAATGGGAATGGAATGAGAACAACACTTGGAGGAATGGAATGGGAATTGAATTAAGGGCCTTATGCTCGGAATGGATGGGAATGGAGTCAGGATTTTTAGACGGCGGCGTCACCATTGCTGGTGCCTTCCGGCTACTTAATTAGTTAGCCTGTGGCGACGACTGCGTCGGTATATTTCAAAGGGAGCACCAGCGACGAAAGCGAGAACGCGTACTTGGCATTTCGAGTAACTGACTCCGCGCAGCGCGTATGCAATCGAACTTAGAGCGGCGCAAGCTCGTCTGGCCAGTGGCGCCGTTAGGTCGGCTCTTCGTGCTTCGGTAGGCTTTTTGAGGCATAACTTTCTCTGTAGAACCATCCGTGGCGCCGATGGCAGACCAACGTCTCTCTCAGTGGCAGGCGCCGTGTGGCCAGGCCAGCAGGCGGGGAATATCATCGAGAACCAAGGGGGAGGGGATACAAACGGCGCTCATCCGATGCCGCGGTGTTTCTCACCACAAGCTGGTACTGCGAAATATAGGAGCTAGCAATATAAAGCGTTCGCACATGACACAACAAAGCGCTTTCCTTCGGCGCGCAATGAATAGCGTTGTAGATCGCAAGCCGACCTGGTAGGCGTTACTCGGGAATACGGCGCCAACCTGTCGACCGTCTGTCCGTGTGTTGCAGCGGCCGCGGGGCTCCAGTGAACCAATGCCAAGGCAGCAAAAAGAAAATTGTGGGTGAGGGATTTGCGTGCCCGGCACCCGCCAAAAGCCTAAGAAGCGAGCTTCGAATATGTTACTGAGCTTTCTACCTCCACGCTCTGCTACGGAGGCTACGGTAGTGAGCAGATGGGATATACAATTACATAAGACAATGCAGAACGCAGCTGTCGACAGGCATTTGTTTCTAACACTGGCTCCAATAGCACCCTTTTTGCGAGTGCTTTGACGGCTTTCAGGAGTGCGTCACCGTGCTTTGCTTCGATCTGAATGTGCGGCCCTCTCCTCCAATTGTGCCAAACTTGTTCGTGCTCTGGTTGCTTTGTTTCTGCGCCTGGGTACAAACGTACCTGGTTACTGAAGCCTTAGTCGTCGGCTCGAAAGTTGGAGCATCGGCACTATTCTGGAAGGGAGGTCACATTTAAAATTTTTGACCAGGTCATCGAGCATATGTTTGCGCATTCATGGAAACAAACTGCCTGACCATATTTCTTTACTTTGACAAGGCTCCCGTCACGATATGGTTCTGTCACTTTAAATAATGTCTGTATTGGACGAACTGGGCTGCGGTAGTGCCAGGTCAATAAAAAATCGCAATGGAGGTCAACGTGGAAGCGGTGGCGACTTTCCTAGAGTGAATGCAAAACCTGTAAATGCTGTTCTGTGACTCTGCCCTCCCGTCTCTAGCGTTGTAGTGTAGCGAAAGGGCTCAATGCTGTAGATTCACTTGAAATCATTCAATTAGGCATTTCGAATGTACATGTGAGCAAGCTCCGCGTGACAAGCCTGTGAGTTATCCACATCATACTAATTACGCTGGTATGACGGTACGCAAAGCAGTCAGCAAGATAGCATGCCCCAGACTGTGCAATAAAACGAAAAAAGCCGACATCAACGTAATAGCTGCTTCATCTCGCGTCGCGCAAGAACAAACCGTTAAAACATGCTAACATGCAAATACTACAATAAGTAGTGAAATCCCGCTACTTATTATGAAAAAAAGTGACGGTGTGACACTGCCACTTTTTAAAGGGAAAGCTGTTTTAGTGGGACCGATCGCATTCTATCAAAAAACTAACGCATTCGCCCTTATACCGGTTGCTCGACCGAAAAGCTCTGACAATGTCTCTACGCACACGGTGCGTGCGTGCGTGAAACCGGGGACCGCAAACTATCTCTCTCTGAAACTGGGCTTCCATTGTGTCAAAACGATTACTTGAAAATCGCAAAACATGAACGGTTCTAAATAAAAAACACACGCGTCGATCATAAAGGACTACAATAGTATACCTTTATCTCATAAACCACGTAACGGTGCACACTTATACCATTCGTAGTTGCGTTTACTTAGTGCACGAAAAATCGTCGCATGGGTTCGTTCTTCGCTTGCGGTTTGGGTGTTTGAAGGTTTGTCGATCGGCTAGACGCACTTTCAGCGAAAGTTGGGCGCACTTTTAGCTTTCGCGCTTCTCTCTGATTTCGCTAGGAAGGGACGATAATTTTTTTCTTTGGGTAGTTATGCACGACATATGTAACCAGCCTGCTACCGCCTGTCAACTTCGGTGACAAGTGACACATTTTGAATACTTTAGCAGCTTTCAACCCGTATGGTAACGTCAGATTCATTTTGCGTTGCTCAGTAATTCGATAGAGCACCTGAGGCAGTTTTTACATTGGGGAATTAAAGGAATGGAATTGAACTTCCCGTCCATTCCAGGAGTGGGAATGGGCTAACTTCTGTCATTCCGAGGAGTTGAAAGGAATGAAATCACGACAAGTTCCAATTCCTCGGAATGGGATTGGAATGGAATGGGTATGCCCATTCCGCAACACTGCTCTCCAGCACCGCCGCCTACGCGAACAAGGTGGGATCGCATACCATTGCAGCGCAAACTCCTGCTGCTCACGAATTCATCCTGGTCGAACCTAAACCCACCACCCCTTGGGCACCTTCTCAACAACTCCCCGTGCTCGCTACCCCCTTCCCTAACACCCGAATCCACCACCCACTCGGCAACTCAACGATGCCCCCTCTCAGCCAACGTCTCAATAGTCGAAAAAAATAAACATCAATAGCAAGCTGCGCTAAGCCATCACTTTGATTCCCTGGCGGCACCCGAAGCTGCCAAATAACGCCCTCTTCTGGTCCGCATCATTCTTCTAGAAGAAGACGCAGCGAGCGGACTCACTCTGCGCGGGCTCGGCAGTTTTAAATCTACTTTTGCTAACAGTCGACTCGGGACCCGCCGCCATGGCTCAGAGAGAGAAAGAGAGAGAGAGAGAGAATTAACTTTTATTTGCACCCGTCTAAAATGACGAGGCAGAGGGCATTTGCCTAGACCCCCGTTCACCCCCTAACCGTCGGCCGGAATCCCTTGGGATTCGGCGGCGGTCAGGGCCAGACCGATGACTTTGCGTTGCTCTTCTGCTTTGTGGTTGAGTAATGAGATCTCTCGGGATTCCACATTTCTGTTCGGGTCGTTATAGAAAGGGCATGTCCAGACCATGTGCACTAGGTCCGCAATGCTGTTGCAGTGAGTGCACTTAGGAGTAAAGGCTTCCGGATGCCATTTGCTGTATTGTTGAGGGTTCGGAAACACCCCGGTTTGCAATTTCCTCCACATAACTTCCTCTTTTTTGGTGAGCTGTTTATCCGCCGCTGGATAGGTCTTGCGCCCGAGCTTATAATGAGAAATTATTTCTTGAATTTCCTTAGTTCGTCACGTGAAGGAAGCGGTTCCTCGCGTGGAGGCGGTGAGTCAGCTGCGATCGACCGGTAAGTGAGGTCTCGGGCGGTCGCGTGCGCCTTCTCGTTCCCCCGCAGACCCTGGTGGGCCGGGCACCATATCAGTGAAATTTGATCTGCTGATACTTGACCTTCTCTGAGAATTTTGGCGGCTGCAGCAGAGACCCTGCCCATATCATAATTCTTGATGGCTTCCTTAGAGTCACTAACAACCACCCTTGTACCGGTTTGTGCTATTGCTAGAGCAATAGCAACTTCTGCCTCAGTTGCATTTGTGTTTTTGACGGCGCAGCACGAGACCGAGACTCCACTCTCACGAACTTCTACCGCTGTGTGTGCGGTCTTTTATTGTATTCGGCAGCGTCCGTGTACAGCAGATCAGACCTACCTTCAAATTTGGCCTGCAAGGCGATAGCCCTATTTTTTCGTCTGCCTTTGTGAAATACCGGGTGCATGTTTTTAGGCAGCGCTAAAATCATGAGTCTCTTCCTCGTTGGTCTAGGTACAATATCAGTCTGCTTGGAATACTGAGACGGTTCGAATCCCAGGCGCTCCATGATGTTCCTTCCAGTTTTACTTCTCAAAAGTCTTTGATGCTGAGACACTGTGGCGGCTTCTATGAGCTCATCCAGAGTGTTTGATACATCTAGTCTCAGAAGCTTTGCCGTCGGGGTGTTCGGAGGAAGACCTAGTGCGGTTTTGATCCCTTTCTGAGTATGATTTCAATTTTATCTTTCCCTGTTTTACAAAGTTTGAGATAGGGTGCAACGAATAGTGCACGACTTATGACGAAAGCCTGAACCAATCTCAAGAGATCGGCGTCCCTCATTCCCATATGCTTGTTAGAAATGCGCTTAAGTAACCGGCACGTCTGACTGGTACTCTCTTAAAGTCTCGCTTAAAGTTTCAGTGTTTTTGCCATTTGTTTGTATGCGCAGCCCTAGGACTCAAATACTGTCTACAGTCGGAATGGCATTTCCATTCACTCGTAAAGCAATGTCGTAGCTCCTCGAAGGGGGACTGTTCCTTTTCCTCTTTGGAGATGGTAGAAAAAGAGCCTGTGATTTTTCTACCGAGCATTTCAACCCGATCGGCTCAAGATATTTTTCTGTTGTATCTATGGCCTTCGGAAGTGTACTTTCAATTTGGCCGTCGCTACCCCTGTTCACACACGGCGTCAAGTCGTCCACATATATGGTGTAATTCAGGTTTGTTATTTCGTCCAGCCGCCCTGGAAGCCCGATCATCGCTACATTAAACAAGGTCGGAGAGAGGACGGACCCTTGCGGTGTCCCTCTATTCCCCAATTTAATATTTTCGAGCGACTCTCCTCCCAAACTGATGGTTTCAGTCCGATTTGAGAGAAAATCCCTTACGTAGATATACGTCTTAACGCCTACGTTTAGCACGCTAAGGTTCTCGAGCATTGCTGCGTTTTACATTGTCAAACGCTTTAGAGACGTCCATGCCCACAATTACCCTAGTATCAACAGTCTTTCTGTACATAACCTGCTCTTTCAGCTGCAGCCTGACATCGCATACCGACAGGTGTGGTCTGAAGCCTATTATAGTATCAGGGTACAGGTTTTGATCTTCCATGAATCTATTCAGTCTAGTTTGGATCACGTGTTCCATTAATTTTCCAACACAAGATGTGATGAAAATTGGTCGGAGGTGCTCAAAGCGTAGCTTCATCCCTGGCTTCGGAATCAAGACCAAGTTCGCAGATTTCCACTCTTGCGGTATCTCTCCCTTGTCCCAGCATTTTTGCATATACGTTGTTAGATTGCCAATGGAACAGTCGTTAAGATTCCTGAGCATCCTGTTGCTGAATTTATCCGGCCCGGCAGCCATTTTGGTTCTGAGGCGGTTGATTTCAGCCCTCACTTTCGCGACCGTGATGGGACTGTCCAAGTCCGGATTTTCCGAGTCCGCGTACTCAGGGAGACTCTCAACTCCAGCACAACTGAGGTATCGATCCCTAACCTCCGTTAGCAGTTTCTTCGTCGGACCTTCATATTTATACACGAGCTTTTGAAGCTGCTGTCGAGCCTCCGACTTGGTTTTCTCCTCATCTAATAGATGTCGGAGTAGCCGCCATGCCCTGGCACTGCTAATTCCCATATTCATTTGATCACAAATATTACCCCAATTTTGCTTCGTGAGTTCTAAAGCATGCTCTTCGATTCCGGTGACCTCTTTTCTTGCTCATCTTTTGCTCCAACTCTTTCTTTTTCTTCTATAAACTCACAAGATGGCTATCAACCACGTCCTGATCATCTTCAAGTTCAATCTCTTCGGTGGCGCCCTGAACAGATTGAATAACCCCCTTACTCCAATCGTTAATATTATTTATCGGCTCCTGTCCCATCCTTATTCTTCTAAATGTATTCCAATTTGTAGCCTTAACTCTCCTCTTACTGACCACCGGTGGGCCATTCTCAACTATGAACTCTAGAATCCTACGATCGGTACCTAGGTCTTCCCCGGTGTTGCACCACGTGGCCTTGATGCCACTACCGACCAAGGTTAGATCTGGTGTCGTGTCTGCAGATACGCTATTCCCCTTCTTCGTCGGCTTCATCGGGTCTGTAATGAGGATCAGTCCATGTTGTTGAATTGTATTCCATAGATTTCTGCCCTTAACTTGCGTGAATTTATAACCCCATGTTGGAAATCACGGCAAGGAGGAAGAAGTGGTCCCTTCGACATACCTCTCGAATCATCATCATTGTACATAGTGTTTCATCCTGTCCCATTAAAGCGGCGGCTCCCGTTAGAGTCCCGGCTCGGTCCTTTCCGCGACATAGTGCCGAAATGGTGCTCGCCTCTACACTCTGTCGATTGGGAAAAACGGATTTCACAGACGTCAGACACCCTAACGAGTGCCGGCCCCATCGACCTTCGAGAAGAAGTTTCCGCCGGTGAATTTGTGTCCTCGTCTGGAGCCGCACCAAGGGAACTCAACGGTGGAAGGTCCGAGCGGGCCACCAACCAACGACAACGTGAGCCGTGGGGCGAGGACCGTTGGACCTGAAGCAGAACGACTTGAAGCACAAGGTAACGACTTGAGGGGAACGAGCTTGAAGCACATGCATTCAGGATGAAGACACCACATTCATACGTTGTAACGACGGTGTACTTCTTTGTGGCCATACCAAGGAACTCATACCTACCAACGATTTTTTGCACTGACTAACGACGAGGAGAACAATGGAGGAGCTTATCAGCCAATGACTCCAGCTACGTAACGAAGTCTCCACAATTATTATGCAAGTTGAAAAACATCTTTCATCTGGTTCACTTTCGCTAGTAATGCTCTCTAGCTGGAATAGGACACTGCCAGAGAAAGCACAAGCTTTAAATAAACTGGACGGTGCCATAGACAAGATTGCCGAGTAGATCGAAAGTGCTGGATTATGGGTCAATACCATCGTAACGATGAAGTGGAAAATACAAGAGGTTATCAGCGATTTACGGCTGTCTTTAAAAAGCTCAGTTCGGCAACGAATCAAACGCAACTTGAACCATCTAGACGTAACATCGTTCACCGTTTACGGTTCAAATGGGGATGGCACTTCTCCGATATATCCGCTACGTCAGTGGTGGGCATTACGGACGAAACATATAACAAGCAGAGCATCCCCGACTTCAAAACACGTCAGAAATGAAGCGTAATCAAGACTCCGACATCGGTTATTTTGCGAACAGCACGTCATTGCCTTCAGCACCAACAGAAACTTTCCAATGCAGCCATCCGGAATCTGAGGCAGAAAACGAAGGTGGCATCCAAAAAAGGCTAATCTGTACGGTGTCTCCTGTGAACGTGAACGAAGAGGCTCCAACGAGTAACAACGTAGCAGAGCGTACGCTGCGTGCGAAAATAACGCACCAAAAGAAATGCAGAACGCATCGAACGCGCAAACAAGGTAAGAAACGCAGAGGTACTAACCTCCCGGACAAAAGCCTGAAAAGAAGTGTCTCCATAATTTCATGTGGGAAGAGATGAAACGCTCTTCAATTGGCAGTAAAGAAGATGCAGAGACACAACGGAGAAAACTCGGAAGCAACGATGTACAGGCAGGATTCCACGCCGCCTGAGGATGTCTCAACGCTGTCAGGAGAATCCTTCTCGGGGAGGATACCACTGTTTCCTGTGGAGCTGACACAGAGACCTTTGTGCCCCATTTCACGTGGCGCAACTGCACACTCCGACGTTTGGGCAGACGGTACAAGCACCGATGGCGAAGCAAGTGCACTGGGACTCACCCGGAATGCTTTCAAAACTACACCGGCTCGTTTTTGACTTACCCATGTACTTTGGAACATTAACGCTGTGCTTAGTCGTTTAGTACCTTTTTTTTCGTGGTCGGGAGGATGTTGGAAATCATGGCAAGGAGGAAGAAGTGGTCCCTTCGACATACCTCTCGAATCATCACCATTGTACGTAGTGTTCCATCCTGTCCCATTAAAGTGGGGGCTCCCGTTACAGTCCCGTCTGGGTCCTTTCCGCGACACGCCATGCCGGATGGTGCGCATTAAAATCGCCCACTATCAAAAGTGGACTGCTTTTTGTAATAACCTTGGTTTTCGTAAAAAGATCGCCAAAGTCATAGTTACGCTGTTTGGGTGAACTATACGCGTTTAGGATGAAGAGATTCTTGTCTTTGCGCTTGCGAGGTATGAGTTCTACCAAAACTTGATCGATCTGTGCATTCCCGTCTCATGCTGCAGAGTTGCAATGTTTCTCTTCACAAAGGTTGTCACTTGGGTACCGTTAGTGGACCCCGTAAAGGATTTGTAACCCGCTAATTTAGCATTTTTCCCCCACTCCTGGACCGCATTAGTTTCCGGTCGATCGACATTGTTCAACAAGGACTGTAGAACAGCCCGTTTACGCGAGAAACCCCTGCGGTTCCATTGCCAAACCGTGTTGTTACAGTGGTGCAGAGCCATCTTGTTTGCGTTTATGAGCCTCTTCGTAAAGCCATTGTATCTGCTTGTCCCTAAAGTCAAATTCACCCCTCATCTGTTCAATGACGTTGCCTACTTGTTTCAGCTGCTCAAGTACCGTCTGAAGCATTCCATGCAGCGAGTGTGTTTCAGCCTCCAGCGTTACAATTCTCGCTCCGTGAGTTTCCCCGTCTGCTGTTTCCTTCGCCCTCTTCTTCTTTAAGGGTGGAGGGCTACTTGCCCGGGGTGTTGTCGGTTCCGGCTCGGGTTTACATGCTAGCTGTGTTTTAATCTCATCAAGTTGTTTGCGTCATTCCGCATTTTGCTCTTGTATAATTCTGCTTTGCTCTTTAAGAGCATTAATCATTTCTGCATTAGCATCCTGGGAGACCTTATCTACCCAACCCACCTTTGATCCAGCAGACTTGGGCTTTACTTGGGTGCCGCCATACCTCGGCAAAGTTGGCGGGGCTCACTCAAACTCACTCACATTGTTTTTTCGAATCACCACTCACTCAAACTCAGACTCAATGCTGAGCAGCACATCTGCGCTCACTCAAACTCAAACTCACATTGAGCGCAAAACGCAGAACTCACTCGGACTCAAAACTCAAAATGTACTCAGAACTCAAAATGAACTCAAAACTCAAAATGTACTCAAACTCAATATGGACTCAAAACTCAAAATGTACTCAAAACTCAAAATGTACTCAAACTCCAAATGGACTCAAAACTCAAAATATACTCAAACTCAAAGTGAACTCAAAACTCAAAATGTACTCAAAACTCAAAGTGAACTCAAAACTCAAAATGTACTCAAAACTCAAAATATACTCAAACTCAAAATGTACTCAAACTCAAAATGGACTCAGAACTCAAAATGTACTCAAAACTCAAAATGAACTCAGAACTCAAAATGGGCTGAGAACTCAAAATGAATTCAGAACTCAAATGGCCTCACAGAGATTGAGACAGTGAGAGAGTGAGAGTGAGAGTGAGAGAGTAAGAGACAGTGAGAGTGAGAGTGAGTGTGAGTGTGAGTGTGAGAGTGAGAGTGTGAGTGTGAGAGTGTGAGTGTGAGAGTGTGAGTGTGAGTGTGAGAGTGAGAGAGTGAGAGTGAGAGTGAGTGTGAGAGCGTGAGAGAGTGAGTGTGAGAGTGAGAGTGAGAGTGTGAGAGTGAGAGTGAGAGTGTGAGTGTGAGTGTGAGTGTGAGTGTGAGAGTGAGAGTGTGAGTGTGAGTGAGAGTGAGAGTGAGAGTGCGAGTGTGAGTGTGCGAGTGAGAGTGTGAGAGAGTGAGAGTGTGAGAGTGTGAGAGTGTTAGAGTGTGAGTGCGAGTGTGAGCGAGAGTGAGAGTGAGAGTGTGAGTGTGAGTGTGAGTGTGAGAGTGAGAGTGAGAGTGAGTGTGAGCGCGAGTGAGAGTGATTGTGAGAGTGTGAGTGTGCGTGTGCGTGTGAGTGAGTGAGTGAGAGTGTGCGTGTGAGTCTGAGTTGAGTGTGAGTTGAGTGTGAGTGTGTGAGAGTGCGAGTGTGAGTGAGAGTGAGTGAGAGTGAGAGTATGAGTGAGAGTATGAGTGTGAGTGTGAGTGTGAGTGGAGTGAGAGTGAGAGTGTTGAGTGTGAGTGTGAGAGTGAGAGTGAGAGTGAGAGTGAGAGGGAGAGTGAGAGTGAGAGTGTGAGTGTGAGTAAGTGTAAGTGAGAGTGTGAGTGTGAGTGTGAGTGTGAGTGAGAGAGAGTGTAAGAGTTGGAGTGTGAGAGTGAGAGTGAGATTGAGAGTGAGAGTGAGAGTGAGAGTGTGAGTGAGAGTGAGAGTGAGGGTGAGAGTGTGAGAGTGAGAGTGTGAGTGAGAGTGAGTGCGATTTCGAGTGCGAGTGCGAGTGAGTGAGTGTGAGTGTGAGAGTGAGAGTGTGAGTGTGAGTGTGAGTGAGAGCGAGAGTGTGAGTTGAGTGTGAGTTGAGTGTGAGTGTGAGTTGAGTGAGAGTGTGAGTGTGAGTGGAGTGAGAGTGAGAGTGTTGAGTGTGAGTGAGAGTGAGAGTGAGGGTGAGAGTGTGAGAGTGAGAGTGTGAGTGAGAGTGAGAGTGAGAGTGAGTGCGAGTGCGAGTGCGAGTGCGAGTGAGTGAGTGTGAGTGTGAGAGCGAGAGTGAGAGTGAGAGTGTGAGTGTGAGTGTGAGTGAGATTGAGAGTGTGAGTGTGAGTGTGAGTGAGAGCGAGAGTGTGAGTTGAGTGTGAGTTGAGTGTGAGTGTGAGTTGAGTAAGAGTGTGAGTGTGAGTGTGAGTGGAGTGAGAGTGAGAGTGTTGAGTGTGAGTTTGAGTGAGAGTGGGAGTGAGTGAGTGAGTGTGAGTGAGTGAGTGAGTGAGTGAGCATGTGAGTGTGAGTGTGTACCTTTTGCTATATACCTTTTGCTATATCCTGATAATTATAACCAGAAAGCATTTTTATATTTGTCCCACGTGACCCCCCTCGACGAGACCTTTAATTTGATACCCCACACACCCTAGCAGGGTCATGTGGAATTCATACCAGTTGAAATAACCATGACTCTCATGACTAACCACGACGCATTATTTAAGTGTCCGACGTGATTCCCCTAACTGGAACCTTCAATTTGACGCCCCACATGCTTCAGCGGCCTCACCTTGAATTTAACCCAATCTATGACTCATAATGACTATCTCATGATTCGAACTACGAAGCCTTTTTTATTTGTACCACGTGATTCCCCTCGTCAAGACCGTAAATTTGATACCCTACACACCCTAGCGGGGCACTTGGAATTTTACCCCATTATAAGACTCGCCATGACAATATAATGGTTATAACCAGGAAGCATTTTTGTATTTCTCCCACGTACGTGATTCCGGTCAACGAGACCATTAATTTGATACCCATCACATCCTAGCGGAATCAATTTGAAATTAAATCAATCAATGACTAACCATGACTATCTCATGATATAGCCCTACCACATTTTTGTCCCACGTGATTTCTCTTATCGGAACCTTCAATTTGATGCTCCGCACACCCAGTGGCATCATTGTGAATTTTAACCTAATTTATGACCCAGTTTGACGATTTCATGATAATAATCAGGAAGCACGTGATTACCCTCATCGAGACCTTTAATTTGATACGCCACACGCCCTAGCGTGATGAACTTGAATGTTAACCGAATCTATCACTTACAATGACTACGTCATGATATGTCCATAGCTCATTTTCGTCCCGAATGATTCCCCACATCGAGACCTTGAATTTTATTCCCCACATGCCCTCGCAGCGTCATTTTGCATGTTAACCCAATCTATGACTCCTTATGACTGCCTGATGACTGCAATCAGGAAGCATTTTTTTATTTACCTCGCTTGATTCCGTTAATCCGGACCTTTCATTTGATACCTTACAAGCCTTAGCCTCATCAGTTTCACTTTCCACCCAATCTAATATGGTCATTATTCTGTCTTAATGGGCGCTGCCCAGTCAATTCAGCTAATTCATTTGAAACAGCAGAAAGGACAGCCCTTGCCCCCATTTTCCCCCGGCTCTCACCTCTTCCTTTGTGACCCCTAGTATATCAAGCCGTTAACAGTAGCAGGCGAACAACCAGCACGCCAGCGCCACCGTGTGCTTTCCCACCACCCTTTCCCACCCTTTAAGGGGATACGTCAGGACGAAAAGTTAAGACAACCCTTTTTTATGACCTCACCAGACAATTATCACTCACGCGTCCAGCCGCGAAAATTAGGTATACAGAAAGTGCTTATGGCCATGAAAATTCAACAAGAAACTAACCTCTGGGTGCCGCAACCACTGTCCTGGGGTTCCTTGCTGTGGAGCCCCTGTGTCTCAAGCAATTGAAGTCGAGGGAAGGATTCCGAACGCCCTCTCGAACGACTGCGATTCTTGGATTTACTCGACGAACGATCTCGAAACCAGTCCTTTCTGCTGCGCCGTTGATTTTCCGCGTCGGCCTTAAAACTTTCTTGTTGCTTCCTTGCTTCCTCTTCCAGCTTCATTTCACAATGTCGCTTCTTCACAATGTAGGGCGTTCGGAAAAGTGACTTGCATCTCTTGTCTCCGGTTACGTGATCCTTGCCACACAGTCAGCACTTCGGCACACACGTGTGTTTATTCGTCGGAGAGGTCTTCCCACATTCTCTGCACTTTTCATGCGGACTGTCGCACACGTCGGAACGACGTCCCAGCTGACCACATTTATAACACACTTCATATCTCTTGTTGTAGAGAAAACACTTCATCGGCGCCCCGAAACCGATCATCCATCTCGGCACATAGTCGCCAGCAAAAGTGATGATCACCGAGGTTGAGTTGCCCATCCTCCGCACACCAAGCATGGGAGGATTCTGCCGGTGTGAGAAGGCCAATTCCAGTTCTTTCTCAGACAGCCTCAGATCGAGTCCGTGCAGTACTCCCTTGCCACAGCTTTCTGGTGCCGCCATGTAGGTGGACACCTCGCACTCCTTCCCGTCGAGCTTTATGGACTTCAGCGCCAACATTTTCTTGGCATCATCCGCGTTTGGCGTGCTGTATATTAGTGTTCCCTGCCTATCGTTCACAACGACCCTGTCGTCCTCTTGACCTTTTCGCCAAGGAATGGCCGCCGCCATCCTTATTGCTCCCCCAACCACAGTCACCGAGAGCTTGGTAAGGGTCAGTCCTTCCCTGGGCTTTATAATAATCTTGTGATCCGCGCTTGGAAGGCGCGGCAGGTGCGACGACACCGAGCGCTCCGCGAGCTTTCTTCCCTCCGCTTTCAGCGAGCGTCCCCCGCTGACGCCATACTTGTTGTCATTGTAGCCGGCCGATGCCATCTTGCCGGCTTCCCCATTTCCGCCGCTGAGGTTCGTCGTCTGAGGGTCGCCGCTGAGGGTCATCGTCAGCACCTGCAGACATTTTTTTACTCATCAGAGTGCACTGAAGGATACTTTCTTGTCTTTCCGTAAGTGCTCTTTTCTCTGAACCTCCCATTAGTTTCTAAAACGGATGTGCTGAACCTACTTTGAGCGCTTATGACCAGCTGGAGCGCGCCCAATGCACGGCTCTACCTTCGCCGCCAGGGAACGCGCTCAGGACTCGGCGAGCATGAACGCTAGTGAGCACGAAGATAATGTAATGGACGGAGCCACAAGTGACCGAACAAGAGGCGGAACAAGTGGGGAATGATGCGGAACTTGCAGCGAATTCCTACATCGGCGCTGAAAACGGCGAAGCAGTTGTGCCTTCATACCAGTGCACCAGGCCTATAAGTTGGCACGCAGCACCCAAGCGAATGTGTCATCATTTTTATTTTTCCTCAGTAAATGGTTAAATAATTAAGCAAGGTAAATGAATAAATAAGTAGGCAATTTATCATTGATGTATTCATTAACTAATCACCTCAATTTATTTATTTTTTATTGTTTAGTGAAATTATGAAGTAAGTAATTAAGCAGGTAAGTAAGTAGGTAAGTAAGCCAGCCAGCTAGCCAGCCAGCCAGTCGGACTTGCATTTAAACAAAGTATTTTTCTAAAATGAGATGGTACCAACAGCAGTAGAAGTAGTCTTACCACCTATGTCAACTTATTCTTTTATTGTTCGCTTAACTGTGAAATTTAGTGCTTGATTGAGTATTTCTGTAGCACTCGAGGGTGGAGGGGGGGGAGCAGGGGGGAGTGCCGCTGCTGCTATTATGCATGTTAGCAGGCGACGGGCTTCGAACACTATCACGTGCAGCACCGTCCACAAGCAACCGACTTTCTAAAGCACTGCGTTGCAAAGCGCATTCTTATTGACACAGAATCATTTTCCACTATTACCGTGGCTGGGAGGCTTCACACTCCGACCGACAGAAGGATATTGACTAGCAGTGACACGCGCGGTTTCAAACGAGCTTTACACAGACGCGACATGCACTGGAGACGTGAATCTTGCAAGTGAATTCATTTACATTTGTGCGTACGAATATTCCTGAGGAGCACAAATTTGTTGCCTATTTCGAAAATGAAACAAAGGAGTGAAACGGAATATTTGCGATTATTAACCTACAGATGGGTTGCGCCAGTAAACACGAGAGACAAAGGCAACGCCAGAAAGTTTGTTTCGATTGCTCGCTTCGTTTTGCTAATTTTCAGGCTTTATTTTTATTTCGCGCATTGAAACAAACAAAATAGGCATGGAGAGAACATATGCAGCGTGATCGTACGTAAGAGTTACGGCTATATTCTCATCAGACAAAAAGCGATTTTATCACTAGAAAATGCTTTTCATTTTCAAAAACGCAACCGGCCGCCAGGGTTTTCGTATTGGTGCTGTGCAAAGGAGGCCCAAGTATAACCTGTTTTTTCTTTGCAGCTCGGTTTGTGGGGCGATATGTTTTTGTCTATTGGAGTCGATGGCAAGAAAACCGCTATGCTTGTGATACTAGTCACGGTACTCCTATTTAGCATGAATATTTTGGCTCAAAATGGGTAAGTATCGCTGCCGCTTGTAAAGCATGTCCTTATCAAGAGATACGAGAACAGGCTGTCTTTACCCTTACGGCACATGCCACGAACAACGTATTCACAGCTACCATCAAAGTTGCTGTCTTGAAGCCGATAACCTTCTCATAACAAAGGTACACCAATATGTCGCTAGCGTAATCTGAACATCATGGCTGAAGTCATAGAAGAAACAAATAACTGAATCATGACTAAAGTAATTTTCACTGCCTTGTTTTTTTAAAGAAAGAAACGTGTACTTTGTTACCACGAGCATTGTGAACCTGACAAAGAAAGAAAAATAGAACATTGCTAGGCATCGATTCGCTTAATCCATGATCCCTAGATCATAAATGACCAGCTCATCAGCTGGTGACTTCCGTAGTTTGTAAAGAAACCAGTTCTGAAATACCGCTTCAAGTTTTCCAGCTCATTCCTTCTCTAACGGCTGGTTTAGAGGATGTAGGAATGGCATTGATTTTCTGCTGCACCTTATAGGCTTGAGCAGTAAATGTAACCACAAGATGTTAGCTTACTCATACCCGCCTTATTTCCTTTTGCGTCACCACGAGGTGCTGTACGCCGAGTCTTTTGGTCCGTCGGCTGTGGGTCATTCGTCACGCAGAGGTAGGAGCAGATTCCCAGACCCGCCGATAGAGATCGCAGTGGTGTCTCATGGGCGGGGTGCTCTGCTTCCCGGTATGAAACACATCTGGGCTGAACTCACAGCCATCGCCACTGCCATTGTCCACACATCCTGTTCCACGAAGCACACGGATTCAAAAAGCGCCTGTCACCAACTGCGAAGCATGGAACTGCCACAACCCATAGCTACGGCCATCAACAACACCACTGCATACCTGGGCACGAAGGAATGGCAGGCAACAAAAAAGCTAATCAGCTGGCACGAGAAGCCGCAGCCCGGGCTCCTGCCAACTTCCAACCAAATGAAACGCTCACGGCCCCAACAGCACCTAAATTGAAGGACTACTCAACGGGAAGACGGAAACTGCCACAGCTCTCAGACACGCTCACTAGACACCAAGCAACCCTAATAAGACGAGCTCAAACGGACACCTTGCACACTCCTGCAAGACTACACGAGATATGGGGAGATCCTGACACACCACCCCCTACTTGCTCCACCTGTAACGTGATACTCGACCAAGATCACATTCTCTGGAACTGCACAACCATACAAAACACTAGAAACACACCCAACAAAGGATGGCTGACCGCTAGAAGCACCACCGAAGAGCAAAGGCTACTGTCGGCGTACATCAGGCAGCGGCTTGAAGACCTCGCCAGAGGTCCTCTGGAATGTGAGGGCTAAGCAGGCCTGCGTGCATATATTTAATAAAAGATTCTCTCTCTCTCTCTCTCTCTCTCTCTCTCTCTCTCTCTCTCTCTCTCTCTCTCTCTCTCTCTCTCTCTCTCTCTCTCTCTCTCTCTCTCTTTTTCTTCCGCTTCCCCGCGCTGATTATTACCTGCCGATTTCTTTGCGGGAACCGTAGAATTTGCGTGGCGACGGTGCTTCCGTTTTCGTGCGAGCGCCCCTTGACTTTCCAGGCTACACAAGAGAACCACAGCACAGCGGTTTCAGCAGATTTCACAATGGCTGGAACTGGGTTTAATTCTTATAAGGAAAGTACGTTCAAGTGTTCTGATCTAAAAAAACGTTTAAGGTGTTTTGATTTGTCTACGCCGCAGAGGTTGAACTTACGGTCGATGAATAACCTCGCACCATTTTTATTTTGGTGATTTGGTCCATCCGTTAGCCCAGTAATTGACGTCGGCTTTAAATCCACGTGATTCTCTTGAACTTACGTGACGGGCTTTCCGTGAGCGTCTGAATGGGACGCAAGGTTGCGTAGAGAAATTTCATGACGTGGCGCCGTCTAAACATCTGGACGTGTATAGGTGGTATTAATTGAAAAGTTCAGCTGTCACTTTTTTCGCTTGGCAACACTGAAATCGCCACGGACATGGCCGAAGGGCCACGGACATGGCACGGCTTGTTCCACTGCGGCCGCATGCCGAAGACAAAAAAAAATACGTGACGTAATACGTTACGTAGTGTTAGTGGTCAAGTGATATTTTTCGCTCCTGGACCCCTTCGCCATCGTGCAAATGCGTGCCCTTTCGTAGCGTTCCGCCCCGGCATCTCGGGCTGTGACCAGCTCTGCCTGGGTACTCCTAAAGAAATAACTGTTCTAGGAAGTTGCTCAACATATTGTTGCCGCGCTATTCCAGTTCGCAATTTATTTCAAACGGGCTGTATTATGCAATGCGTAATATAAGTACGCCCAGTTATTTTTAGCGGGGGCTAAAATATCAAGAACGACCGCGTTTTAAATGAATTTTACGGTAGCAGTGACTGTCAAGTGTGCACACGAATTCGCTTGTCATATGCCAGGTGCGCAAAATAATTGCAACACGAATGATATTACCTCATAGCCATGAGCAGCAACTGCCTACTTTTTTATGATAGACATCCGCGTATCCTTTATATCCAAAGAAATCAAAGCTAACCCAAAATCCCGGATAAATTACGAAGTTTTGCATCGAGATTTGAATTGTAGGTTTTCTGGTTATATTATGTTAGCATTGAGATTTTCTGTGTTTTTGTTCATTTTGTATGTTTTGTTTTAATAATAGCTTTTCCAGCATGAGGAGCTAGATTCCCTCCTCCTCCTACTTACGTAAGTACAACTGCATACAGTTGTGCATTTTGTAAAGGGCATAAGCATGTGCCCCATGCAGGATGCATGTGCCCAGCCTTCACAAAGCATCACTTGTTAAGTGGGCTCGAAAATCTCGTACAGCCGGCTGCGAATTAAGCAGGTAGGCTTGCGCCAAGCCCAGCACATGAAAGAAAACACAGCGCGCTGACGCAGTCACGAAATGCTTTCGCCCGTGGCCGCACTGTTCAATAGCACTCCAAACCGAATGTATTGAAAAGGCAAGGTTCTCGCACAAGGGTGAAGACAAACGCAAGGGAAAAAACTCCGCAAACAACGCCGAACCCCTCACGTGCCTTACTAAAAACAACGTTCAGTTCCGCTGGGAAGAAAAGCAGGAGAATGCTTTCTGCACGCTTCAAAACTGCCTGCAGCGCCCACCGGTGCTTGTCCGTTTCGACGAGTACGCCGATGCTGAAATGCACAAAGACCCCACCGACATTGGCTTGGGTGCTATTCTCATACAAACGCACAACGGCTGTGAAGAGGCAATCGATTGTGCCAGCCGTGGTCTATCAAAAGAAGAAAGCCGACAGTGATCCACATAGCAACTGGCTTCAATCTACTCTGTCATTTAATTGAGCCTGGGGGCAGGCACGAACTTAAGATGTAGCGTGCCAGCTAGCTCTGACGATTTGGAGGATGTCACCGTGCCGAGAAACGAAAATTGTTCCTGCGTGGCGTGCGAACTAAACTTTTAAAGAAGGGCGATGACCCCGCGCCGGCGCCGGTGCCCGCGGAGGCTGCAGACGCGGCCGCGGAGACGCCAGCGCCATCTCTCGCCCCCTCCGCTTATCCTCCCGCGGCGAAGTGCGAGGAGGTGGCGCCGCTCGTCGGCACCCCAGCAAAGAAAGAACTGTAACTAAAGCGTGGAAAACTGTTCGCATGGCGACGCAGTGAAATATCCCCCTCGCGAGGGGCACGATCAAATGCAAAGCATTTCCGGGGGCCCACGACGTTAAGTAGTTTGCGTTACCTTAATGTTGTTGCACTTGTGGCAACTGCAGACGAGAGAGCGCTCGTCAGCAGTAATTTGAATGAGTCAACGATATAAGGCGCGTTCGTAGCGTCCCATTCTGTGTCGGCTTTGTGGCGCAGTGGGTAGAGGACCATGTACATTGCGTTCCGCGCGCAGGGTCGAGGGATCGAAACCAGGCGCCGGATAGTATTTTCTTTTATATAGTGTAGGGGGAGGGGTGCGGACAACGACGGTGCGGACTACGACGGGACAACGCGGGTGACATCGTGAGTTACTGAAATGCTCTGCATTTAAAACAACACCGGCGTGCGTCGTCTGCTCCCTTTCATCCCAGCTCTCAAGGGTTGTCCAAACAGAGTTGTCGTTAATCGCCCTCACATAGGGGTCGAGGCATTACTTTGCTTTCGGCGGGCTAGATCTTGGTATGTCCAACCCATATCATGCGTTCAACACGGACAAGTGTCGCCATCCTGCGGAGACCGACGTACCCAGTGACGGCGCACTCACATTGCTACCTGCATGCGTGCCTCGCTATTGAAAACAGGCTATATCTTACAATGGTACCGGAATCCTGGAAGAACGCGAACATTATCCTAATCCATAAGAAAGGTGACATGAAGGACTTGAAAAATTACCGGCCGATCAGCTTACTGTCAGTCGTCTACAAGGTATTTACCAAGGTAATCGCTAACCGAATCTCTGCAACCTTAGATTTCAGTCAACCTAAAGAATACGCAGGGTTCCTTTAATGTTATTCAACAATGAACCATATTCAGACGATCAATCAGGTGGTAGAGAAGTGCGCTGAGTATAATGAACCCCTATATATAGCCTTCATAGATTATGAGAAAGCATTTGACTCGGTTGAAACCCTAGCAGTCATTCAGGCATTACGGAACCAGGGGGTAGATGAGCATTATGTAAGAATACTAGAAGATATCTACAATAGGTCTACAGCTACCATCATCCTCCATAGGGAGAGCAGTAAAATACCTATAAGGAAGGGCGTCAGACAAGCAGACACAAACAAGCAGACACAATCTCTCCAATGTTATTCACAGCATGCTTACAAGAAGTATTCAGAACGTTGGATTGGGAACAGGTGGGAGTAAGGGTTAAGGGAGAATACCTCAGTAACCTCAGGTTTGCTGATGACGTTGCCTTGCTAAGTAACTCGGGGGACGAATTGCAAAGCATGCTTTCCGCACTCGGCGAACAGAGTAGAACAGTGGGCCTGAAAATTAATATGCAGAAAACTAAAGTAATGATCAATAACCTCGGGACAGCACAGCAGTTTGAGATAGGTGGCGAGGCAGTGGAAGTGGTAAGCGGATATATCTACTTAGGCCAAGTTGTGACCCCAAATCCCAACCATGAGGCAGAAATAATTAGAAGGATCAGAATGGGGTGGGGTGCATATGGCAGACATTCTCAGATAATGAATAGCAGCCTACCATTGTCGCTGAAGAAGAAAGTCTATGACAGCTGCATCTTACCGGTACTCACCTACGGGGCAGAAACTTGGAGGCTCACTAAGAGGGTTCAATTTAAATTGAGAACGACTCAGAGGGCAATGAAGCGGAAAATGATAGGTGTAACATTAAGGGACAAGAAGAGAGCGGAGTGGGTCAGGGAGCAAACTGGTGTTAAAGACATACTAGTAGAAATTAAGAAGAAGAAATGGACGTGGGCAGGGCATGTAATGCGAAGGCAAGATAACCGCTGGTCATTAAGGGTAACAGAGTGGATCCCTAGAGAAGGCAAGCGTTGCAGGGGGCGGCAGAAAGTTAGATGGGCAGATGAGATCAAGAAGTTTGCGGGGATAAATTGGTCACAGTTGGCACAGGACCGAGGTAATTGGAGAATAATGGGAGACGCCTTTGCCCTGCAGTGGGCGTAGATATGCTGGTGATGATGATGATGATGATGATGATGATGATTGCTTACAAAGCAAGTATTACGGAATGCCGAAAAGTGAGGTTCGGTTGGCCTTGAGCGCTTGCCGCTTGAAAAGCGTGTGGATGAACATCCAGTTCGTGTTGTAATATACGTTACAAGAGGCACCCTGTACACACTAAGCCGGAACACTGTTACATCACTGTTTGTACATGAAACGCGACCGCTTGGATAGCGACGTGGCTTGTTTCATGTTTGACCGTCTCAAAGTGCTGGCTTATCTGAACGTCACTCCTTTCTATAACACGTCGCTGCAGCGCAAAAGTTCGGATTTTTCAACACTTGGTACGTTTCTTTTAAAGACGATAGTCTTTCTTGGGCTACTTAAACCAAGAAATTTTGGTCTGTCTGTCTGTCTGTCTGTCTGTCTGTCCATCTGTCTGTCTGTGACTCGATTCAGCCACCCGGCTAATGTAAAACAATGCCTACGCAATAGTCTTATATAGTCACAGCTAAATGTACCCGTCTAAGTCCGGTGTAATGTTCATACTTGTCAACATTGTTGAAGAACAACAAGACATTACGCATACATAATACAACAAATTAATAAGGAAGTGATATTTGCAGTGTTCCTTTGTAAAAAATCATACATGCTTGACTTTCGCGAAATTAAAGACTTCATCAACTGCAGAAAAAAAATTCCCTCCGCCGTCGCCTGCTGTCGCCCGCACCACTATAGCTTCTGGCGCCATTTTAAGGAATCAGCCGGCAACAGTTACGAAAGGTTCCACTAGATAGGTTCCACGTTCCGCTGGCAACGCACGTGGAGTAGGGCAACGCGGTTCTATAAACGTTGAAGTAGAGCGCCTCGATTCACGCGCGTCTTCGCCGTACGGCAGCGTTGGCATCGAGACACCCGGTTTGGAGCAGTGGAAAGCGGGAAATTTAAAATATTTTAAGAACCTTTGGCGTCTTTACCTTGGGAGGAGCGCGACGTAAGAGGAACAGTATGAGAGGTGAGCTGCAAAGCGGAGGGAGGCATTTACTTGACAAAAGCCGATAAAGACTGTCGTCTTTTGACGACATTTGCAACGAAAGGAGCAGATGACCGTCTTTTGTGGCTGGCATGAAGCTGAGGGCGGAAAAGGAACCTTGTTCTTTCAAAGTACAAAAAGTTATTTTTAGGGGTGAAGCACATTAGATCACGCTCTGTCCGGTGCTCGGCGACCGTGTACACACTGTTGCGCATGCGCAAGGAGCATTGGATTGGATTGGATTACATTGGGGTGGATTGGATTGGATTTAATTGGATTGAATTCAACTGAAATGAAATGCAATGAAATGGATTCGATTTGGATGTGGATTTTATTTGATTGGATTGGATTAAATTGAATTGTATGGGATAGGATTGAATTTGAATTGTATATACTGTACGCACGCGTTCTCATTCATTTACATGCGCGAGTGGGCAATGCCACGGGTGATTAACGGTAAGAACGATCCCCAGTGCATAGCCCACTCGTCATTATTCACCTCGTAGAGATGCGTAAATTTTTTGTCTTCACGGCCCCTTATAGTGCCAAGACGATCGCGAGCGCTCACTATAAAAGGCGATTCGAAAGAAAGTAGAACCAAGGAGAGCAGCACACCAGAAGAGACAGTATATACATTATCAAGGAAATGTTGCATTTGCTTAGCTTTCAAAATTTACTGTCCATTTTAATTGCGCCTGGTACCTGCGGAAGCTTTGAAAGATGCTTGACCATTGCTACCAATCGTACTTTCCGCGTCTCTCGTGCTGGGTATTGCCCGACTCACCGTTGTACCCGCGTAGCTCCATTTGAGTGATTTTTCTGCGGTGTTGCTCGCCGATGCTAAACCGACCAGGTCTCGACGTCAAGCAGAAGACGATTGCTAGCAAATGCTCACGCATCATTCAGTTGACTCCCGCAGCAGTTTCCGCGTGATTTTTTGCATCCTCGCTGAAATGCTCTTTTGTTAGGAAGGGCGACATGGTCACGCTGAGGAAATTGTGACGATGAATGGAATTGCCTTGTGATTTAAAACTAAACCCGCTTATTTTCTACCTGGGGGAGAACAGAGAGACAGGAGCCCAAGGCAACGGCGGCAATGGCGACGCCGATGGAGGCGGAGAAATGAACAAAGGCAACAATACGGTAGGAGGCGGAACTAATGAACCCAAACCGGACCAAGGCCATGGACCGACCGAAGAAGAGCTAGACCAAGAGTTTTTCGAACGCGATTTGAACCAAGACAAAAAGAACCAAACCACAGAAACGGACAATGACGCAGCGAAGAAAGGCGAAACGGACAAAGTCAACAATACGGTAGGAGGCGACACTAATGAACCCAAACCGGACCAAGGCCATGGACCGACCGAAGAAGAGAAAAAAGATGATTTGAACCAAGACAAAAAGAACCAAACTACAGAAACGGACAATGACGCAGCGAAGAAAGGCGAAACGGACAAAGGCGAAGAAACGGTAGGAGACAAAACTGACGAAACCAAAACAGACTGCCAGGATGAATCCTGTAACAGTGGCTGCAGGGCGAAGTACATTGCGAACAAAGAATTAATGGGCGTGGCAGGACACTGCAGCCAAGAAGGCTGCATCTGTACCCATGTTGTCCGTAAGTTAAATTTTTGCGCACGTTTTGCTCTAGCACAGCTTTCGCGTTACTTGCGTCGACTGCGCGACAAGGGTTATCAAACTGCGCATGCGCTACCATTAGTATCACACCCAAACACTGATAGAGATAAAGAAAAGGGTTACGTTTGTTCCTGCATCCAACGAAAATCAAGAAAGACCACTTCTTTATCATGTAAAAAATGCCGGCCTGACTGATGCACTTGTCTCCAAGCCTGCTTATATTAAAGCCTCTCTAGTTCTCGCTTGAGCTGATTGGGACGACGGAACAGTATCACAGTTTTGTCATAGTGGGACTCCCAGGAGCGCGAGGAACACGAAAGACAGTCGTTCAACAAATGAGATGTGGGTGGGTCATTCTAGGAATTAAAGTGCTCTCTTAAACGCGCGTTTAAACACCCTGGCCAACGTAAGCCTGACCACATGACGAAGGTATTTGGTAAACAGCACCAACGCAACAGGGACATACTCTTTCTTGTGTTTGACCGAGCATTTGTCAGAACTACCGGCTTCTGTGCCCTGCCTCCTTATTTCTACAAAGGCACAGACTTCACCTAGTTTATTTGGTGCCAATACGGTAAACTGCACCCCATATCTGGACGCAACGTTTTTTAACCTATCAGTGTATCGGTGAATATACGGAACAACGGCGTACTTTTTTTCATGGTGTCGAAGCGGAATTTTTTCGGGTTCGGTTCGGGTTCGGATTCAAGCCTTTCGGGTTCGGTTCAGGTTCGGTTCCAAAGCACCACTCCGTTCCGGTTCGAACCGGTTCGAACCGGTTCAAGCGGGTTCAAACGGGTTCGAAGAAAAAAAGCAGGCGTGTTTTTTTTTCTGTTAATTTTTTGTGCTCGTTTTTCGTTTTCTTATCAAGGCGGCATCAAAACAAAGTGACAACGAATGTTTCTTTGTGCAAATATTTTGTCTTGGCCAAACTAAAGCAACCCTGGAACACTTTTTTTCAACTTTTTTCTAAATCTTGAGTGCTTGCAGAAAGTAGTCAAACAACATATCCTGTACTTAGATTATGGGGTCGCAAATTGCCTCAGCCAAAAATTACTGCTCTCTCCTCATCAGGTAACTTAGAAATTTGCTTTAAATATTTTTCTCTCAATCCCGGTCTTGGCGTTCTTCGACCGCTGAATGACGTCATTACAGCGGTGTAGCGGCTATTTGCCGGCTTTCCTTAAGTTGCAGAATAGAACGCATTTGATAGCCACTTTAAAAAGAAAGTCACAAAACCTATGCAGAAAAGGAAGCTGCATCCGCAGCGACGAGAAAATCATGCACTGTTGCTCCGTGCTGGAAATAACTATAGTGTTCGCAGTGTTCCAGGTGCGCAGAAGAGTGAAAGCGTTTATAGAAATTGTTGATTGATTGATTTCTTGTTATTTATTTATTTATTTATTTATTTATTTATTTATTTATTTATTTATTTATTTATTTATTTATTCATTTGTTTATTTATTCATTTATTTATTTAGTTGTTGGGTTTAATGCGCCGATGCAACGCAGGCAATGAGGCGCGCCTTAGTGGATGGCTCCAGATTAATTTTGACCACCTGGGGATCTTTAACGTGCGCTTAAATCTCGTACACACGGACGTTTTCGCTTTCCGCGTCCATCAGGAAAGCGGCCGCCGCGGCCTGGAATGGAACATGCATCCTTAGGCTCAGCAGCGCAACGCCTTAGCCACTGAGCCACCGCGGCGAGTTTATCTAAAGTGTTCAATAGCTCCTTTAACTGTACAAGCTACTGCAAAACGTTTTATATGGTAGTGTGACGAGTATGTGGTGCCCTCCCCCTTCCTCCCCAATTATTGTTGGCCGCTAACTTCGGTGGCCCCGCCAGGCTCGGTGGGAAACATTGTGCATGGGTGGCGAATAAACAGCGATGAGCACAGGCGCTCGCGGTCAGTCACTATCACCACCAGCACGCTGCGGGTCATCACTCGGGTGGAGGGTACTACGACCCTCCCACGTTCACGAATGCGGGCCAAAACAAGACAGGTAGGTCAACGATTACAACAATAACTGAAGCGAAACAAAAGGTTCGTTGGGACACTTAAGGCTGCGTTTTTGTATGAATGTGAAAGCATTACTCGGTATGGCCGCAAGTTTAGCTTTATTAATTTAAGTCCGTTCAGTTTCATGATTTAATTTTATTTTATTCTTGGCTCATAACGCTGCAATTTTATACACCACAGTTGTTTTCTTGAGGAAACAAAAAATATGGCCGACGATTAAGGTAGTCACTAATGCGAAATTTGAGTGCAGCGCGAACTGTACTTTTCGGAGACGGCGCATATATATAGCTGCTGTGTCTTAGAAAGTGATCGCGTCCTTAACGAATGCACGACGGCATGCGGTATACTCTGTCGTTATCTCGTAAGACGTTGCTGCCGTGGAGCATGTCTCGCGCGGTCTGGAAATTTCGCCCTCCCCTCCCACTTTCGCCATACTTTCGTCCTCAGCTTTCCTGCTTGCTGTATCTTCGGTGGCATCTTCGTTCTCCTGGTTACAACAAGGCCGACGATGAGAAACTACGCGAAACCACAGGAGCGGGCGCTTAAGGGCTGCGCTCTAAGCCATGGCTCTTCAGAGCCACCGCTGTACCGCCCTGTGATCCACTCCCTTCGCCGGCCAGTGACGGGCCGCACATCGTCTCCAAATAATCCGTCCTCGCCACAGTCTTTTCGAAGTCGTACATGTACCCTCCTGGCCAGCTGGCAGCGCCCCGGTGCGTCCAGCGCCTCCCCCATCGGTGCGTCCTAACCAGAACCTTCTGGCAATGGGCAGCCTCCCCTGCAGGGTGCCTTTTGCCTCGACCTACTAAGCAGACGACCCGTCCGTTCACAATCGTGTTTTGGTACCTTTGAGTGTCGCCGTGGTGGTCCGTTTTGCGTCCCCCCCCCCCCCCCCCCCCGGCGGCTCGTGACGGGCCGCTCCTCGTCCCCAAATTTTGCATCCTCACCAGTCACCAGAATGTTCTGCCTGGCAGGCAGGCAGGCAGGCAGGCAGGCGGGTAGGTAGTTTACTGGCAAGCGAGTGGTCTCCTTGGCGGGCAGGAGAGCCTACGTGCCCGCCATCTTTTTTTGGATCGATCAAATGTTACGCACGCAAGCACGCACGCTCGCACGCACCCCTATTTTCGCGAAATGAGACAAAAAATTTTGCGTTGTAAATAAATCGTTTGGTCGGCTACGCTTTCCATCTACCCCGAGTTTCAACGGCGCTTTAGCTTTAAAACGAAATCATTAGCAGTTCTAGAAGTAGAGAACAGTCCGGCGTCGGCGTTAATTTTCGACTGCTAAGCGTGGCAGGTGGCATTTAGAGCAATTTACTTCTGCTCATCTTTCATGTGCTAACAGAGCCATTACAAAGAAAGAACGGCTATAAAGGCTCATCGGACGGCGTGAATAGGACGGCATTGGATAGGGAACCACCGGAGACAGGAACTTCCTAATGGCCCTTCAGCGACCGGTTACAGGGATTGGGCTCTAGGAAAGATGATAGCCAAGTGAAGTCACAGGCAGCAGTAATGATCACTTACAGAGAGAGAGAGAAAGAGAAAATGAAGTTTATTTAAATCGAGGCAAAGGTGCAGAGAGGCGTCTTCATTCGAGGGGGCCGAATCGAGAGCCGCTTCCATCAAGAGCAACTGATCTTCCGGGCCGGAGCTGGCCATCGCTGTCTCCCAAGTCTCTATGGAAACGTGGAGGTTGAGTGGATCTACAGTACACTTGTCTCAGCCGCCTACTATTTGTATGAGGTTCCCAGGCTCTCCCCAAAAGTGACGAAATGGATAGAGTTGTGTACCGTCAAAGAGGTGTAGTCTGGTGATGTGTGGGAAAGTGTATGCCCGCAGGGCGCGGAGTAATCTTTCCTGGTTAATCGGTAGCTATTTGTGCGGGGAGGAATACGTTCTACGGAAGAGGCTAGAGGGCTGAGTAACTTCCTGGTCTGTGACTGCAGGATGCATGCACTCGATCCGGGCTTCACCACCGCTGGCTAAGCGGGTCAAATCTCGAGCCACGAGGATGGTGATCTTGTTTGCCGGGGATGCCAGTATGAGCTGGTGCCCATACAATCGTGACTGTCTCGTTGGTGGTCTCCGATTGATCATTGGAAGTGTTGTAACATGCAATCGATCGTTGGCAAAGTTGGGCCACACCTGCTAAGAGTCTGTTATGAGAGAGAGAGAGAGAGAGAGAGAGAGAGAGAGAGAGAGAGAGAGAGAGAGAGAGAGAGAGAGAGATCAAACTTTATTTAAAGCGGCCCATGTCCGGGCTGCCGAAAATGTGGTTCTGGTGGGCCTGGAAGACGTTCAGGTGGGAATTCCGCAGGTGTCAGGGCCCCGCACGTGGGCAATGTGCCGGGCGAGGCGAGGCCAAAGGATGGGGCGAAGATCAGGCGGAGGAGCGGCCCAGTTTTCCCATAAGTATGGAATGTGGGATGGTATAAGGTGTGGATGAAGAAAGTGAGGTGATCTCCTGGCGCGAGGACAAGTACAGTAGGTGTGTTTAACGTCGGGATAGGCACCACACACCTGACAGTGGGGCGTGCCATCTCGGTTCATGATATAGTGAAGAACGAGGTCACAAGGGAGGGAGAGAGTCTGAGCCCGGCGGATGTAAGTGTCTTCGCGGCGTGTGAGGTCAGAAGTGGTAGGAGGAAGATTACGGCGGGATCTGCGAAGGTCCTTCAGCTGTTGCCTCCGGGCCTTGCGATGGGCGGCGCGTTCTTCCTTGGGGCTGTAGTCCTGGGGCGTTTTGGCCCCGCTTCCTTAGCTTGAAGGGGCCTGTGTTCAGGGGTTGAGATGCTACACCTATGTGAGGCTGCAGAACGGTAGCACAAAGAAAGAGAAGGTACTGAAGAATGCTGTCTGGCGTCTCTTGCATCAAACCAGTTTACCGTTCTTCCCTTTTTTTTTCTTTCAATTTAGTTTTTTTCCAACCATCTCCCCTCATATATATACACGTTTTGAAAACCCTTTGATGAATATAAAATATGCATCAGTCAATCAGTTTTTAACTTTAGTGCGAGATGTCAATTTTAATATAGAAACAACATATTAGCGCAATACGGGCATAAAGAAAGACCTTTTGTAGCATTCAGGGGGTCGTCACATAACTTTGCGGCTACTTTGTGTTTGACAAAATTTCCTGATTGGTGCAGAAGGAGAACGCTCCAAAATATCCAAATGCCAAGGACCCCAAAGATATAATATGTGGTCCGACCATCTAATCCGCCTTAACTGACCCGCTAATTCCTGTAATCTAAATTAATCAACACACCAGTCCAACTAATTCATATTAGCTCATTCACTCACCTACCTAATCCACCCCAGTCTACCCGCTAACCCGCATTAATCGACTTTCATCCACCCGCCTCTTAAGTTTAAGGTTGAGCAGATTCAAGATAACATGAAAATGCTATCAAATATACTTTAAAAGTGGAAAATATGATCCCCCATTTTTTATATCTCACGTTGTCTTAGAGCCGCAACCAAAGGACACAACGGCACTGTATACAAAAAAAGTGACGTTAAGTTTGAGAACTACGAGTGTTTGTGTCTCAGTGCTGCTTGCATATCATTGCCCATTAAAACTAAAATAGGTGGAAGATATGGATTAATTGTTGATGGTGTCCCTGAAGGCCTTCACAAGCGGACAGCGAATTAACAGCACATTGAAAACTTTACACGATTTTAAACACCATGCAGATAGAAACCATGAAGAATATTCCTTGATATGTTGCCTCGGAATATGCGTTCTAACTTAAGTTATGCTAAAGGTAAAAGATAATTGGGAGAAATGGGCAGTACCTAACGCAAACTGATAGTATATACGGACAACTTTACATTAAATTGAGGGCAATAGTTAGAAGAGAACATGATGGACCTTGGGAAGTGCAGACTATGCAAAATATTTCATGGTGCTGTCTGGCGAGTAGCAAAATATCTTCAGACGCAAGGTAGGGTACCGAAGTGGAAAACTAAAAATCATATTTTTGAGGCCCCGGAACCGGTTCGGAACGGTTCCTTCGCTTCGTTCTGGTTCGGGTCCGGTTCCAAAATTCCGTAACAAATACGGTTCCAGTTCAGTTCCGGTTCGGGGCAAAAATTCGGGTTTGGTTCTGGTTTTCGGTTCGGTTCCAGTTCCGGTTCGACACCCTGCTTTTTTTGTTGTGTTACTTCCTTGTGTTGTCCAAGCTCATCGCAGCCTTTTATCACTCTTAGAAGCATATTACACGCTGACGCCAAAGCACTAGTTGGAAAACCTGCTTCTTTTAGTTATTGACCTGTTCCTTTAACCTTTCGTTTATTGAGTGTACGCACGATTTTCGCAACGCTGAACGAAGTCTAGAAAAAGCTATTGCGCTCCTTAAAAGTTAATTGTGGCAACGAAGACTAGAAAAAGTTATTGCACTCCTTAAAAGTTTATTGTGGCCTGAATAGTTGTTCAACAAGGGTTTCACGGATCTGGGTGCAAATTTCCATCAAACATGGTTCAGGCCCAACTTTACGAAAGGTTCAGAAATTGGATACACGTTTCTTTCAGGGCTTTAAAGGTGAAATTTCGGCCCATACCCTTCTCTGTACCTTCAAGACATCCCCAATATTGCGGAGAATGGAACTCGGAACACTACTGGCGCGAGGAGACACAAGGACGAGGATTTACACACACAAGTGAAGCGCACAGTAGCTACTGATTTATTTATCACAACAAACACAACTTATAAGGAAAAAAGTTCAGATGCCATGACAGGAAGAGTTAATCAATTAAATCATGCAATATGTCAATCTGCGAACGTCAAGTCCAGCTTGGTGTAAAGAAACTTGCCGGCTGGGCAGACAAGAATGGTTTTAAATTAAATCCTGTAAAAAGCTCCTGCGTTGTGTTCTCCAGGAAGCGCGGGGTCCATACGGACCCAGACATTACTCTTAATGGCGTGTCGCTTCCTGTGAACAAGGAGCACAAGTTTTTAGGTGTTGTGTTTGACCAGAAACTCACATTCATTCCACACATCAAGGAACTTAAACATAAATGTCTGAAAACAATGAATATACTTAAGGTTCTCTCCCATCAATCTTATGGTTCCGACAAAGAACTCCTACTACGGCTCTATACTGCTTTGGTTGGGTCTCGTTTAGACTATGGCAGTGTGGTATATGGGTCGGCGACTAAAACAGCGTTGCGAATGCTTGACCCAGTGCTACACTTGGGGCTTCGTCTCGCCTCGGGTGCTTTTCGCACTAGCCCTGTCGAGAGTCTGTATGTCGAGTGTGATAAGTGGAGCCTTGAGAACCAACGAACGTACATGGACTTGCTATATGCTTTTAAAATTTCATCACTGAATAATCACCCTTTTTATCCTGTCTTTAACGATACATCAACATCTCTGCTCTTTGCAAATCGCCCATCCGTTCCTCTGCCCTTTTCACTGAGAGTGAGAGAGCGAGCCTCGGATCTCAGTGCTTCGTTTTTAGATGTGTACAGGTCATCCTTTTCTAACAGTTTACCGCCTTGGCAAGTTCGCCCTGTGTCGTGTGACCTCTCTTTTATGAGACTTGACAAAAATCGTGTACCACGAGCTGCAATACTGCAGCACTTTCTGTCTTTGCAGTTTAAATACACATGTGCAGAATTTTATAGTGACGCTTCTAAAACCTCCAGTATGGTGTCGTGCGCTGCTCATGGTCCTAATTTCAATGCAGCCAGAACCATGAGCGTGCACACATCAATTTTTTCAGCGGAAGCGTATGGAATTTTACTGATTGTACGACACATCCTTGAAAATCACATTCCCAATTCCATCATATATACAGATTCTTTGAGTGTTGTTCGCGCACTGTCATCGCACAAGCCCCCCAGAAACCACATAGTTAATCTTGTATTCTGCACTATCATGTCCGTGTATGCACAAAAGCATGAGGTGGTCCTCTGCTGGGTCCCAGGACACGCAGGGATCTCTGGGAACGAGTTGGCAGACGAGAGGGCCGGTGCGGCTGCACTCAGGAACACTGTGGACATTACAACGGTACCCTACACAGACCTCAAGCCACACATAAGACAACACCTGCGCAGAACATGGCAAACACACTGGGACGAACAGACAGACAACAAACTACATGTAATAAAGCCACACTTGGGACGGTACACAACTGACTCACACAACAGACACACGGAAGTCGCCTTGGGTAGGCTGCGGATAGGGCACACCCATGCGACGCACTCGTATCTGCTGACGGGATCTTCTAGACCCCAGTGCGGCAGGTGCGGAGAGGCCCTATCCGTAGTGCACATACTAATCACATGCAAGGCACTTCACACAACACGACACAAACACTTCAGAGAACTCTACAGACAACATATTCCCCTACATCCATCGTTTTTCCTAGGTGATGATGCCATTGTTTCCGTGAAACGTGTGTTTGAGTATTTGTCCGACGTCAAGTTTTTAAACCTCATCTCCTATCACGCATAATCATATCTGGCCCTATACACCAGCCATCACCATTGCCGTTAATTGATTTTATTGTTATTTTGGCTCTAGTAGCCTATATTTTATTTTAGATACTTTTGTTTGGCGCTCTTTGCCCCAGCTGGCCTTGCGCCAAAAAACTCTAACGATCATCAAGAGTTAATCAATCTCGATGAAAATATATGCAATATTTGTAATGCGCATGCGTTGGCCTACGAACTGTCTAGTAGTTCCATCTCTCTTGTCGACGAAGCAATCGATGGCAAACTGATACAGTCTTTTTTATTTTCGAATGGCATAGGCTTCCCATATCTCGCTGGGGATCGTGTTTGTAGATTTAAAGAGAACCGTGGTGCGTTCGAATGGCGCAGGGCCCCCATGTCTGGCGCAGTGGGCAGCCAAGTGCCCTGGTGCTGAGACTTGCTTGCACATATTTTTGTGTTCTCTGAGCTGTTCGTTAACGCAGCGTTCAGTTTGGCCTGTGTAAGCCTTCCCGCACGACATATAGACAAACCCGGAGCAGCATGTGACAAACTTGCTCGTTTGCTTAACGCCACATCCTGTTTGTTTAGCATCTCTTGTTTTGTTAGTCATCTTGCACAGCATTTTTGGTTTTTCGGGAGCAGAAAAAACTACCGGGACATCATGCCTCGTGCCAAATTTGTTTAACTTGTGGGAAGTTTTGTGGATGTTCGGCAGAACGATCGAACGCTTCTTAGTATTTTTTGCTGTCTTTCTCTTTTTTGATCTCCTTTACCACTGTTCTTAACAGTTTTTCTTGAACAGAGGCAAGTACTTGATTAGTGAACCCTCTTTGTGTTAGGCGATCAATTTGAAAAGACAGACTTTCCGTGACACTGTGTTCGCAGGATTTCTTGATGGCTTGCGGCATGCAAGAAGTGGCTATGGCTCTCTTAATCAACTTTGAGTGTGCTGAATCGTATGGCAGCAGCGCCTTCTCTCCTCTCGTACTATAGCACCAACACGTGTGTGACAGTCCCGTCTTCAGCTTAATGTCAAGGAATTGAATGGAATCATTAACAGGTTTTTCATATGTGAAATCAAGGCCCTGATGCGCAGACTCAAATTGTGCAATGGTTGGAGGGATGCTACTTTTAATGTGAACGCCTTGGTTTAAGCAAACCAAAAAATCATCCACATGCCTTGTACCAAAAATATGTCAGAAAGAACCGGCGCTATAGCCGGTATTCAATGGCGTGGAATGCATGCAGGCAGACATACGAGTGCGCCGCCATATCTGTGGTGAAGCGTCTGTTGCTAGGCGACACGGCCCGCCGATCAGGCACCCCTCTTCTCCTCCATGCAACCGTGCAAGCGCGCTGTCACTCGTTACGTCGGGCTCCGCGGGATGGCGGTACTTGTCCATGCTAAGCACGACTGTGAAACACATGACTGTGGTAACGTTACAAACAACCCCTATACAACCGGTCACGGGTTCGCCCACCGCAGTGAGTCCTGAGGCAATCCCTGAAGAACCGGACTTGGTGACGCCACTCTTCTGAGAACATCTTGCAGTAACCCCTGGAACGATCTGGAGTGGGTTGCAGCCGGCCGTACACTCGCTGGAAGTCTTCAGGACGGGTTTCGATGCTTATACGCGCGCTAACATTCCACGCAGCGATGAGCGAAACTGAGGTCACTGGGTTAGTTGGATTGAACGCAGACACTGAAAATAGCCCGTCGGAAAAGAAATGGGCTGCCGCAGGATGGAGGGTTGAGCGAGTTGGTATTGCGACGAGGTTTAGAAACAGCGCGGTAATAAAGGAACACAAAGAGAAGAACGAGACAGCACGAGTGCTGACTATCAAGTGCGATTTTTTTAGAAAGAGCAAACAATTGTACATAAAATAATAGCGGAACTGCGAATGCGCTACGATTAGTATCACAACCAAAGAGTGATATAAATAAAAAGAAGGGTTGCGCTTGATCCTGCAGTCAACAACGGTCAAGAAAGGCCACTTCTTTATCGCGTAAATAAACAGAGGCCTCACTAATGCACTTTTCACCAAGCCTGCTGGCGTTGAAAGCGCCTATAATATTTCGCTTGAGCTGATTGGGGTGACGGAAAACTGCGACACTGTTATAAAAGCAGGGCTGACAAGAGCGCTGGAAACATGAGCGGCAGCGATACAACAAATGTGATGTGGGTGTGCCTTTCAAGGAGTTAAAGTGCACTCTTCCACGCCCATTTCAACAACGGCCCATGTGGCCAATGTCCGACCCACCACATGACAAAGGCATTTGGTAAACAGCACCAAGGGAACACGGGACATACTTATTCTTTTGTTTAAGCGAGCATTTTTCAGAACTACCGCCTTCTGTACCTTGCTTCCTTCTTTATACTAAGGCGGAAACTTTACCTAGTTTATTTGGTGCCGACATGACACCAAGCAAGCTAGGCAAAGCGCCTTTTCCTGATAGGTACCTTGTTTTATCCTAAGGTACGCACCAGCAAAAGGCTGTGTCAGCAGTACAGAAGAAATTCAAGAAGGCAATTGTTAATTTGGCATCAAGAAAAAGAAAAACAAGCGTTGTCGCTACTTGAAAAGATGTATCTTAAAAAAAAAGAATATTGCGGTTTTAGCCCAGTCTGTTAGGAAGGCCCCCAAATTGCATCTTGAAGTGTTCTGCACCACCAAAACGCACTAAACTGGCATTGACTTCCGCGCAGTAGACACTGAGACGGCCACTTGGCACGTTCACGTGACGACCTACTTGAAAATATGCATCTCGTCTGTGAAACTTGCGTAGCCGTTCCTTGTGAGAAATTCTGAAATGATCAGTGAATATTTAGAAAATGAACATCTTGCAAATTTCGCAGCCTTCAGTATTGATGCTGAGGGTATGTACGATTCACTGCCTCAAAACCATATTTTTGTTGCAGTGGAAGAATGTATAAAGGTCGACAATGATGAATTTGCTTTACAAAATAGTGTGGAATAAATGCAGAGTCCTTTATTGAATTGCTTTCGTTTTACTTGAACACTACATATGTCGGTTTCAACGATGAAGTGTTCTTGCATAAATCTATAGCTTGCATCGGTTCAAAGGTGGCGCCCAGTCTAAGTGATATTTTCCGTAGTGAAGCCTATGGTGCTTTCGATGAAAGCCTGTCGGGGATGGTTAAAAATGTTTTCATGCATGTAGACCAATATTTTGTGATTGCAAAAAAGTGTTCCATTCTCCGAGAATTGTGGATGTCTTGAAGGTAAAGAGGAGAATAATGAACTAAATTTCACCTTTGAAGCCATGCAAGAAACATGTGTCAA
>NW_027526225.1:1015436-1445436 GCF_048455015.1 Haemaphysalis longicornis | reverse complement strand
AAATCTTCCAAATAGCGAAATGTATTTAACTCCGTCGAACAGCGTTAAATATTTCTATCGACTAATGTCAGAAAACGTCAATGTCTCAACAAAAATTTTAAAGCTCCTTTAATCTAAAGGAGAAAGATGCCTGAAACGCGAAGCTTTCTGCTCTGCAACCTAAGTTAAAGTACAAACTCCAACCTGAATCGACTGTGTCGGAATGGCACTTCGGATAAACGTGTACTTATAAACGCTAGGGATCGAGAATCGATTTTTATCACTGGGAGCTTTTGTTTTTCTTGAGGCACTTGAAGTGCCTTCGGTGATCATTATCAACGTTTTGTGAAACCAAGTGTGTAAAGTTAGCTTTGCTGCAGTGCGGTTTGCTGCGGTGCCGAACGCCTTTAGTGAAGCGTAGAAAGCTTTGCTTTGAACTTTGTGATGGGAGACGGGTTATACCTAAATCTTGCTCCAAGTTTCCCTCACCATCCTGTGTCTCGCGAGTGGACGAGGCGAGCCATTCCGCTGCTTTTCATTCTCACTAACAAGAAGACAGAAGGAGACAGAGAGAGTTTCGCTCACCAACACGAAGTTGAGGCCGAATATTGACACTCTAGGATATCTACAACTGCACATATCTCAGCTTCTCGTGCAGTCCTCTACTCCATTTCTCTTAAAAGGTTCATGAAGACAGAATTCAAGTTTAGTACATTAAAGAGGCTGTTGTTCCAAAATAAATACTATACCATTTTTTTCGCTGTCGTCAGCTGGCATGCGACTAAATAACTCATACGCTTCCTGCAGACGACGAATTTAAATATAACAATTTAGGCAGAAAGACTCCAGTTACAGTAACTGAAGTTGAAGGTTTAGTGCCGTAGTTGTGGGAATACCTATTATCTCCTCCAAGGCTGCTCCTTTCTCTGCTTTCTCGTTTCGTATGTTCTCCCTTTCCCTCCTCCAGGTAAGCTAACTAGGCTCTAGCCATGATAACTCTCCGGCCTTCCTTCTACTTCCTTCCTTTTTTCCTTTTTTCGTTCATTAGTTCCTTCCTTCCTTCCTTTTTCCTTCCTTCCTTCCTTCCTTTTTTCCTTCCTTCCTTCGTTTCTTCCTTTTTTCCTTCATTCCTTCCTTCCTTCGTTCCTTCCTTCCTTCCTTCCTTCCTTCTTTCCTTCCTTCCTTCATTCCTTCCTTCCTTCCTTCCTTCCATGCATCCTTCCTTCCTTCCTTATCGCCAAGTTCAGAAAAATAGCGCTGATATTAGGGTAAACAAATTAAACGGTGGTGACTCACTATTCATTTTGCGAAACTTGTACTATGATTTAATATCAATCACCACGCATAGTGCCTATGTCATCTGTTACAATAAACTGAAAAAAAAATCACGCCATATCCACGGAATGAATGATGATAAGTGGGGCGAAGCTCGAGGGGGGGAGATCATCGGTAACCGTAACTGTCCCGTGAAAGTTCGCCCATAACATCATTAAGAAAGACGTAAGACTGTGTGCGTACATTGTACAAATCAACTTTTATTTTCGGAGTCAATGCTCCCAGGCCCAGACCTGGTGAAAGACCCCGCGCCATCGAGGACTACCCCGCACCTCCACCACAATTTGTCACGTAGGATGGGACACAACGGTAAAGAAAGAACTTTTATTTAGGGCGAACTTGTGCCCGAACAAGACGAGAGGAAACGAGCAAAGGTCCTTGCGTCTCGTTCGATCTCCGAGAAGGACTGCCTGCGTTCGTGGCGTGATCTCTTGCGTGATCTCCCCCTCGCAGTGCACGTGCGCTCGCGCCTCCGTTGGCGAACACAGACAAGCTCGCGCTCCCGGTGCCGAGTTTGCGCTGCCGGTTGCAGCCGGTTCTTGCGCGTGCAACGCGGCCCACTTGGCGACATCTCCGAAAGCATGCGGCGGTCACGTACCACGAGACACAAGGGATGGACAGACCCATGGCTTTAGGAGCTTCGCCCCTAAAACTAAAACAGAATCTTGCTTGTGCTATTGGCGGCTGCCGACATAAGCCATCGTCAAAAAACATTACCAGGAGACTGTAGTGGTCCTCCAGTTCCGTTTGACTGTGTGGCTCTCATAACAACGCTCTTTGTACCAGTGCATAATGTATCACTCCTGTCCGTGTTATGTGACTGTAGCGCCAAATTTGTAAGTTGCTCAATATTTCTCGCGCTTTTTCCGGTAAAAAAAAACGCCTTTCGGGGCTCGAATGGAGCTGTGGGAGCTACGAAAGTCTAGTCCTTTCAAATAGAACAAAGCTGTGTTTTCTTTTCCTGTCCTCTTGCAGTGCTTTGAGCCCCATATTACTAAATGCACCGCACGGAATGTTCTGGTACGTAGTTGAGTACATATACCACCGCGATGTCCCTGCCAGACCTCGTCTGATTAGCTGTGTCTACAGTGCCGACCGATGGTATATAGGCACTCTAGTGAAACGACGTCCACCTGCGTTTAGAAGAAAATGCCGCCTCTGACACTTCTTCGTCGCCCCTGACGTAGCATAACGTTATCTCATGTAGCACAATTTAAAGAACCGAATGAACTTGTCTAAAATACCGAAAACTAAGGTACCCGTAAAAAACAGAACTTAATTCAGAGATGAAAACGAAAAAAATCAAAGGAACCCAGAGCTGCACTCGTACCACTGCTTGTGTCACGAGGAAGATGAAAAACAAACTTCATTTGCAGTATGCGATTTGCGGCGGCTGGTGCCCATTGGGTGCAGCCGTGTACTGACTAGGGCAGCTCGTTCCCCGAGGGATTTTTGTACCCAGAGGTCAGACGCGCAAGAGCCCTCCACCCCCCCTATTGATGAATAAAGTGGTTGTGAGGTAGGCGGTTTTGGGGACGCGCCAACTTGGGGTGGCAGTGGTATCGTCATCTCGACGGAAGCAGCATGGGCACTGAACAGGGCGTACGCGATGAAGGTGTTTGTGTCACGGAAGGGAGTTAATTTGAAGGAGCCGCAACAAGCGTTGTTCCGTTCTAGAAAGTGAGTGGTGGGTTTAAAGGGACAGACAACCGATTTTCGTCGGGTATATTTTCTTTATCGCAAATAAAAGGGCATTACTTAAAACACCTCAGCCTCGGAAGCGTGTATGCGTTTCATATTAAGTACAGCCAGTGGTAATCTGAACTTCTTTTGGGGGTTATATCACAGCATGAACGTACCTAAAGCATGCAAAACCCCACGAACAGAAATAAATAACAGCCGAAACGGACTAACAATGGTTAAAAACTACGGTGTTGAAAAATATTCAACCGAAATTGCCGAAACCGACCTAAAGGGGAAAACCCACAAAAACGTAGAAGAAGCAGTAGCTGAAAGTGAACAAAAGGCAAAGAAAATACCCCACATCCCATTTTTAATTCATAAAGATGTCATAAATAGAGGATATGCGTGATAACAAATGTTAATATTCAAATGTGAGAAACCCTTAAAAATAATAAAAAAAAAAATTGCAGTAGCGGGATTCCAAACCGGGTTAGTATGTTTGCTTTAGCAGGAGCGGAACTGCGACACTACAATAGCTTTTTTTTTTCTTTATTACAACCACACTACAATAATAAGCTGATCTGAGCGGTTAAGTTGAGGGCCACAAGCACATGCAAATAGCTTCAAATATGCTCCTGAATGGCGCCATGCGTCACATGGCTGTGCTGACTAGGGAACGGCTATACGCAACCCGAACGGCTTTGATATTACAGCCCTAGAATTTCTGAAATCGGAATGTTTAGATCTACGAGTCATACGCGTCCCACAAGGAGAAATGCTGGCAACCATGTCAAAGAGCTGCGGGGCGACATACTTTTAACTTAACGTGAAATAAAAAGAGGTATTAAAAACTTGTCCCCAGCTGAAACGAAAATCATGTGCACCTTCCTATTCTTTCATTGGGTTTTTATTTACGCGTTAAAATCAACGGAGCTCTTTCACGTACAGTAGTGTCACGTTCAGACGCCGCATGGCGCCACCTTCCAGACTAAAACTTTAATGCGAAATTAAAATTTATCCGCCGTTTTGTTTGGAAATTTCTTGCGGTTGCCCCAGTGTACAAAACACTGGTTTTCATATGCGCTAGACAACATGCATCCACAAAAATCGGTTGTCAATTGCTTGAAGGTATTTCTGATGGAGAAAGCGGTAGTGCGTGGGGACAGCGTTGTGCTTTAATGGGCCTTCAGACAAAATACAACTTGGTTCTATTCGAAAGATTTCGTGTTGTATAGTGCCCCCAGCACTTGTCGGGAAGCAAACGATGCTTTATTCACTGCGAAAATAATAAATTTAAGCTGAAAGTTTGGTTTTCGCGCCAAAACATGTGTTTGGTTGGTTGGTTGAACTTTATTTGAGCCCATAAAGGGCACGAGTACGGATTTCTGGGCTAGTTGGTGATGCTTTGACGAAAAATTCATAGCGCATAAAAACAAGGACAGAGAAGAGGAGAGACAACACGGAGCGCACTTTCAGAGTTGAAAGTGCGCTCCGTGTTGTCTCTCCTCTTCTCTGTCCTTGTTTTTATGCGCTATGAATTTTTCCCATAAAGGGGTCACCATCAAGGCGGCCGATGGGGCGGTCCCCTATTCTCGGGGCCCGTATGCTTCCAGCACCTCCACGCCCCGAGCCACGAGGGCTATGTGGGTCGGCACGGTAGGGCTGGACCGCAAGATCTCCCATCGCTCTTTGGGTGAAGGGTTGGGTGAGGTGAGGGAGGTGGGTGGTGATGGGGGTGGAATCTGTGGGTTGAACCACGTTTGACATCATAAGAACAGGTCTTTCAGCTAAACTTGGTTAAGAGGGGAGACTTGTTTGCTGTTAGTCAACCTAGATGGCGCCACCACACCGCGGCGAGCCGTTTTCTGCCTTTGGTTGTTTGGTGACCGTATTTAAAACTGGCTTGTTTTTGTTGGCGGAGAAAATAATCGCTTCGTAAAACATAGTGGACGCTCGACAAATACCTTTACGTAAGACACCTTTGCTTGCGTCAATCGGCCACTGTAGTCTTATTGTTTTATGTTCTTTTAACTTGCCTCACAATAACCATGTAGTCTGAGACCACCCGCCCCGCAGTGCTGTGCATCTAAGCCAAGCATAGCGTGCGCAGTACAAACAGTAGTACGCGTCGGTTCCTCTATGTTTATGCGTGCTTTCGTAACTTCCACCGTTTGTCCTACCATTGTTACTGATATGAAAAGAATGTGCCTATATTTAAGCGCAAATAGCTCGTTCGGCATTTGCTTTTGCCGGCCTCCGCCAATCACAGAGCTGACTGGCATGACATCATAGGTTCTGTTGCGGGAAATGAGCGAGTGGGTCGCATGGCCGTTCCCTTTTTTCGTAATTATATAGCTTAGTTGGCCTAAATTTACGTTAAAGTGGTGTCAGCACGATTCTAACGAGGCGATCTTTTGAATAAACCAAACTTGCATTTTGTATTCATGGCCCCTTTAAATAAGGCTCTTTCGACTGGATTGTGCTCCGAGGTTAGAAAGGACAGAGAGAGAGAGAGAATAAACATCTTTAATTTGGAACTTAATGGTGAAGGATGGTGAGAGCAGCACCGGTTTGGGGCGTCCGCTAGTACGGGATGCCCTGGTCCTCGCTGGCTGCTCGTGCCCTCTCTATCAGCATGCGATCGCTCGAGAGGTCTGAGCTGGACAGCCGGTCCACCCACTGCTCGTACGAAGGACGGGGATTGGGTGTGAGGGATGGGGATTGTTGGCACTCCCAGACCAGATGGTACAGGGTGCTTGGCTGGGGTCAAAAGTGGCAGGTACTATAATTCTGGGTGGGGTAGATATGGTGGAGGAGGGTACAGTGCGAGTAGGAGTTGGTCTGTAGCCGCCGGTGGAGTGTGGTCGCTTCGGCTCTGGAAAGGTGGGGGTTGGGCGGGGGGCCGTCGACGCTCTTTTCTGAAGTGAGCGAGAATGTCCGCGTAGCCATTCAGTGTGCGGGGGGCCTTCTCTGTGTCTTGGCTCTCTTCGGAAATGGCCCGAAGGGTGTGTACTCGGGCAGCGGCGTGTGCCGCCACATTTCCGTCGAGACTCCTGTCGAGGGGCCCAAACGATATCAACGTCAGGAAGCTGTGTGATGACATTCAGGATCCTGAGGGCTAAGGGTGATACGCGGCCGAGCTGGTAGTTTCGGCATGCTACTTGCGAGTCCGTAATGACTGCAGCGCATTCGCTTTTTGTTGAGACTGCTAGGGCGATGGCGATTTTCTCAGTGGCGTTCGTAGAGGTGCTGGATATCGTGGCGGCTGTGACCTCAGTTCCCTGGTGGTATAAAACCAGGACTGCGTGCAGGTTTGCGGGTGTAGCGTGCGGCGTCCGTGTAGCGTGTCGTAGGGTTCCCTGCGTGTTTCTTCGTAACTGCATCGACCCGTGCTTGATGATGACAGAGATTCCTGTTCGGTCAGTGAGATCTCCAGGTGCTGTGTACGTCGCCAGTAGGAATCTCTACACCACAAAGACAGTCGCTCTCCGCTCTCATATCCTTCTCTAAAAATATTCAATGTAGTCTGACGGCACTCGAGACACCCGGTTACTTTTCGACACCGCATATCTGCTCCGTGCGCCGCAGTCGCTGGCGCTGAAAGTCATTACATTTTTGCAGCGTGAGCTACACTGGCCGAGATTAAGCAGTTTCGCGTGGCTCCTGGAGAGCCGTGCTGCGCATGCGCGAGGGGCAGAGACGTCTCAACGGCGCACACCTGGCGCGCCGAAGCCGCCTCCACCGCGACTGGATTGTATTGTATTGTATTGTATTGTATTGTGAATCATTTTAGCAGCAGTAAACATGAAAACCAGCTAATCCTAGCCAACCAGGAAACCTAAGAATTACCAGCTGAACCTTCGCTCGCGCTACGTATATCCTGGCATAGCCGAGGTAAGCCACTGCTAATTTTTTCACACATTATTGGAACACTGATGAGGGTTCTTTATTTTTTTTTTCACTGCTCCAGGGCACATATTTTCAAGATGAAACAATTTTTTAGTATTATCTTCTGGTTCCAGCCGATTTGTTTCAAGGAATAATTTACCCAGAATGTTTTTATTGATTATTTCATCAATTTCAAATCCAGGTTGGCTGCTCTAGCGCTATTATATTTTGTGTGGTTTACGTGCCGCGGCGCATGCGCAGGATTTAGAGCGTTCAGTGTACACAGTATTAAATTTTAATTATTTCTTGATTCTTCAGTGTGCACACCTCCTGTTTGTGAAAAACTTTGCCACGAGAACTTTCCCAATAGAGCAATCTGGACTCAAGAATGCAATTACTACTATTGCATATGTAAATTTTCTCAAGGTAAGAAGCTCTTATTATTTCTCTAGACTAGATGCTCTTATCTCTAGGTAAGAAGCTCTTAGGTGATGTTATTATTGTTACCTGTGTGTGGTTTACTGTTATTGGTGCTTGCTTATAAGTGTTAAGCCCTTATTTTTCCCCTAACCGTCATGTCCTTGGGCTGTACGATGGTGGAACTCTTGTCACCTAAAGTTTAGCATGAACTTTAAGATTTTTTTTCGTATAACGGGGTCGGAGCCGGAGGTCTAAGCCGTGCACTATTCAATATACCCGTATATAATATCCATTACAAAGGCACTTGAAGGTTTAATTTTAACTTGTGGAACAATAGGTTTGCTGCCGAGAGTGACGTCAAGGAGGAGGTAGAAATAAAATTTTATCGAACTGTAGGCGTCCCGCGGTGGGAGGTCCCCAAGTCCAGAAAGCCTTTATCTTTCCTGGCCCGCGGACCCTGTCCAAGTGGACGGGGCCCGTGGGAAACGAAGGATCAGCGTCTGGTTCCAGGCGTTGCTGGTCTTGAGGGAGTGAGTGGATCAGCCACACGTTAGCTGTACTTGCAAGAGAGGGCATATCATCCGCTGAATAGAACGCCGTTGTATTATCAGCATACAGAAGGATGTCTTGGGTACCAACAATAGCCGCTATATTGTTAACATAGAGTAAAAATAAAATTGGGCCTAAATAGATCCTTGCGGCACACCAAATAATATGTTATTTAACTCAGCTTTTTCATTGTTAACAAAGACATATTGAGAACGGTTTGATAAGTAGTTTTACAGCAACTGAAGGCAGATACCTCGCATGCCATAGCGAGGTAAGTTTGCTAAACGTATGTCGTTCTTAAGGGAATCAAATGCTTTGCTGAAATGTAAGAAGATTCCCAGAGTGTTAAGGCAGTTTTCCAGGTTTGTAACTAATTTATCCCTAACATTAAGAACTGCACTTCCAGTAAATTTACCTTTATGAAATCAATATTGGTGTGGAGATGTCACTCCATGTTTGTTTAAATGATTTGTTAATCACAGCTCAATTGCTTTTATACTTATTTCAAAACAGCGGGAGAATGGATATCAACCGGTATTTGCTGAATCAGTCAGCAGTGCCTCCTTTATACAAAACACACACTTTTGAAATCTTCATTTTATCAGGAAACGTACGAGTGGAGACAAATTGGTTATATGACACAGTGCGTCGGCAAGAAGGTCAGACACAGCTTTAATTGGCTTTGCGCTAATGTCTTCAAACCCACACAAATTTCTTTTTATACTCTTTATTATCATCACTCGTTCTCCGAGAGTAGCCGGAAAAAGGAACAGTGAATTGGAAAGGTTGCAAGAAACACAATTTTCAAAACCTGCAGTGCTCTGTATTGGTGGGGCTGCGAAGAGCAGAAAGTGCGTATTAAATTTATCTGCCAGAGCCTTGCCTCGAACGGTTCGCCCAGATACTGCCATTGCATCCAGAAAAAACGGTTTCCGACCTAACGAATAAATGCTTAAGCGTACGCTACGTTTTTTTGGCGAATCATAAAGTACATCAGAAAATTTTTTGGTGCAGTAGTTAATGCGCGAGTTCTTCATGTCAGCTCGAAGTTTTTTTTTTCGAAATTTTGGAATATTTCAACATCCCCAGACATGATGAACTTATTAAACAGTAAAGTACGTTCCCTGATTTTTTTATCAGCTCTCCCGTTATCCAGGGCTTTCTCGATCTTGTTTTTGTTTTAATTGCTTTTCTTGGAAATGCACGTTCGTAAAGTTCTTTTACTTTCTTTAACAATATATTGCATAAGTGATGTGGATTGTTTTCGGATGATAGCTCCAAACAGTTGACATTTGCAATTAAGTGGTGAAATACTGATTGTTGTAGTGCCCCATTACACGAATCTGTAAACATTCATTTATCGATTTAGAACTAAGGAACAGGTTTTCGGAATGAAACAGTATGGATAGATGACTTAAATCACTTGTTATTGTTGCCGACTTCGTTTGACTTTCATCTAGGTTGGTTAAGCATAGATCAATTAATGTTTCGCATGTTCTGTAATTAGATTTGGTGCCTTAATAAAGTTTCAAAAGCCACAAGAAATCGCCATTTCAGTGAAATGTTGAGGAGAATTGGACAAAAGCAGAAGATTAACATTGAAGTCCCCTAATATCACAACACTCATTTTTAACGCTGAAATGTCTTCCAAGACAGGTTCGACCCGCCGTCGTGGCTCAGTGGCTAAGGCTTTGCGCTGCTGGGCACGAGGTCGCGGGTTTAATTCCCGGACCCAGCGGCTGCTTTTCTGATGGAAACGAAAAGAAAAAATGCCCGTGTGTACGAGATTTCGGTGCACGTTAAGATGCCCAGTTGGTCAAAATTAATCCGGAGCCCTCCACTACGGCGTGTCTCATCACCTACGTTGCGTAGGCGCATTAAACCCTACAATCAATCAAATCAATCAACATTAGTTCGAAGAACTGATAAAATTTTTCGAGAAATCCGGGGGGAGGTCTGTAGATAACGCCAACTATAAATTGGCTGGTTTTCTCAAGCACTGGTTAAAAGTTATGGTTCACAGTAGTATATTATGGAATTATATCATTAAGAAAGTGTTGTTGATGTGGAGAGAAGCGCCGGGAACTTATTTGTTTTTCCTGAATAATGACTCACACTTGCACCTTTCATGCTGAACAACCTCATCACAGTTTGAGAACCATATATTTCTCTGAATGCTAGAACATCGAAGTCATGTTTTAACGAGGAGAGTAAAATATTTAATTCGTCTTCCTTGCTTTTTTGGCTGCGCGCGTTAAAGAGATGGAAGGAAAATAATGAGAAATATTTGAGGTGACATAATAAAAAGAGCCAGCATCATAATGCTGGAACTGTTTAAAGACAGTTGTAACAGGGTGAAAAACTGCGGGAAGCTTTGCGTCATTTTTTCTAGGTCGGTTTCATCAGGGATGCAAATCACGTTATCGCCATTGAAATTTCGTGCAAGAACTCTACCGTTTCTCTGCAACAGAAACCGATAACCCATCTCTATTCCTTTATTTGCTGCTCATTATCATATATAACTCGTAATCCCTAGAGTTTGAGCATTCTCCACAGCAATTCTTTGTTTACGTTGTCATATGCCCCTTTAATGTCCAGGAACGTAATCCATATTGGCCTATTCTGCGCTTTTGCAATTTCAATGCTATATGTAATCACGAAAAAATTTTAATCCATACCCCTCGATTGTTTAAATCCATTTTGGAGTTCCCCAAGGATTTCATTTTCTTCCACCCGTGCTTGAATTTCTGATTTTATCGCGTGCAGTATGAATCTATATACCACCTACGTTACTGTGAGTGGTCTGTATGAATAAATACTGGCTGTGTTTCCTCTGCGTTTATATATTATATTCATCCTACTTTCAGCCAATCATCCCGTATTCGTTCGGTTTGTATCACCGTATCTATTGCCCTCATAACCGATTCGTTATTTTTAGGTCCAAGTGGGTTTATCAGCTGCATCGGTGTTCCGTCCGGGCCCACTGCTGTTTAGGGGGAAACCTTTTGCTCTGCTTTTTCCAATCAAGGTTGCTCAAACTTATTTCTCTCTCCGTAGGCCTGTGTGATCCTGATATTATCGGTGCAGGCTTCCCTAACACCTATATTTCCCTAAACATCTGACTAATCACTCTACGAATATGCGCCGATGTGTGCTCTCCTTCAAAATGTATCCCATCCTCATCAATCAAAAATTTTTGAAGGATATCGTTTTTTGAGCTTAGTAATTTTACATGAATCCAAAACTTCTTCTATGCGCTTTTATCCTTCTTTCGTATCTCTGTCATCCCTTGTTCGCTTTTCTGCTTGATCTTTTCTTGCACCATTTTTGGCGCTTCCATTGTTTTTTTTTTGGAGGTAGATACCCACTTTTTTCCTTTATTACCTCCGGTTCCATACTAGTTCTTTTTGCCTCGGAGAAGACGACGAAGATCGGTTGGGCAGGTTGTTTACCATAACCACGCTGCGAATTCTTTAGTTTTTCTGTATGGGTTACGCTTTTAGTGCCGTCTTCTACTGCGCTGTCTCCTGCCAACGTTACATCGATTCCCAGGAGGCGGGCCCACCGCGTCAAGTTTTTCGCCCGGAGCAGTGAGCGGACTCTGTGGCACAGCGGGGTACCGCCGTCATCTCCGCTCCATTCCGGCAGAATGGAAGACCAAGACGGAAGCGTGCCACACCAGTCTTCATCGGCTATGTCATGCAACATGCCTGCGGACCGTAAGGCGGTGGCCTTCGAGGAGCTCTGGGATCGTGTAAAATGTACCAGTTGAAAGGAGGCGGATGCTAACACTCGCGAACCCCTGCTTACTTTTAGCGACATTACAACACATCACCGCCTACAGCAGCTAGAACTACGGCCCCCTCGCACGTGTCTCACTCCACCCCTAGACAGATTATGGCGACAATTACAGACCCATTCCCTCCCCACCAGACGCGTCCTGCACCACATCTATCCCACATTACATCCCCACCCAAACTGCCCGGCATGGGGTCCTCGAGATACCGCGCCACACGCCGATTGGGAATGCCCCTGTGTAGCCCCGCTCCGTGTACCCAACCCTCCCACCACCTGGCTGGAGGTGACCGGGAGCTCCTCGCCCGAGCTACAGCTCCTGACCGCCTCGGGCTTTTGCCCGAGCCAAACGATGAAGTCACGAATTTTGGGCTCTGCGGCGGTACGACCTTTCCGGGATATTATACCTGTGCTCTGTTCTATCCGGCCGTCGCCTCAAGAATATGAACGTCTGCAGTCAAGCGGGTGAGTGGCTGCTAGTGCGAATTGTCGGCTGTTAGGTTTTTATTGACTGAAATCGGTGGTTAGGCTTACCAGCCGTTGACTGCAATACCCTCGGCTACCCCAGCACCGCTATACAGTTAGCAAGTGATGGAGCCCTTGAATCGAGGAACAAGGACTCTGCGCCAGGAAACGCTTCGATCTGCGTTATCCCAAACTTCTGCTCACGTTGAGGAATGTAACGAGACACCAGCAGAAGGAATCAGCAGTCATAACTCGGATCATTCCTTCATAACTACGGACAATCACCCTCATGATCCGCATCAAGATGACGTGGAAAATCCCCCTGGTAGCTCTCAACACCGCCAACCGCGGACAAATGAAGATTTGATGGCCGCAGACGCTCGGGACACTGCGCAAATTGGGAAGAAGCTTTTGAGTTTCCTCTCGGACAATCATTACAAGGTGCCGGTAGTTGTGCGAGAGAAGGTGATGGGCTTGTTTTTTGCTATGCAAGCCACGGTTGTAGGTTTGTAGACTGATCTTGCTCGGGCGGAAGGGTGCATTGAAGAACTACGAAAGCAGGTGTCCGAACATAGGCGCCACAAGGATTCATATTCCGCTCCTGATGGTGTGGCGCCACCTCAGGCCAGCCAGCCAACGTTTGCGCAAATCCTACAGGGCCCTAACCACGCCACACAGACTACCTCTGCCCACTTCACAGCTCCGCAGTCCGCTCCCACCGCACCTCAACGTTCTGGTTCTTATGGTTCACAGCCGTACATGTCCTATGCAAATAACCCCAACCATGTCCTTTTCGTGACCCCGATTCATCCGTCAGCAAATCCAGGTCCTGACACCATAACATTGCTGAAATCAACTTTCGGTAACGACCCCTCGGGGATAGGGGTCAAACAGGTGAAGCTCATTCCATCTCGCTCGGGTCTCAGTGTTGTCTCTGCCGACCGCGAGTCGATCGACAATCTAGAAAAGGCGATTTCTTCAAATGCACAAATTAAACCTGCACTCAGGGTTACCCGGCCTCCACGTCGCCTTCCGCAATTCAAGATTTCTGGCGTCGATCCCAGCATTTCTCCTGGAATCTTGCGGGCTAACATAAACGCGCGCAACAACCTGGACATTCCTGAGGAGGGCTTCCGTCATCGAACCTACTTCAGGGATCGTGCTGGCAAGAATGGGCACATCATTGAGGTCTCTCCATCGGTATACGATGTACTCAAAGACATGGACCGACTCTTGATAGGCTGGACACCCTGCACCCTTAAGGAGAATTTCTGCGTTGCGGCCTGCCAGAAATGCTGCTCTTACGGCCATGTTGCAACCCGATGCCCAAGTGAACATGTAAGCTGTCCGTATTGCGCAGAGGCGCACACGGCAGATGCTTGCAACCTAGAAAATAAGAACAACGTGGTGTGCCGTAGGTGAGTACCAGTAAGATGCCGGTAATCAGCTACGGGGCAGAAACTTGGAGGCTCACTAAGAGGGTTCAACTTAAAGGGGCACTGGCACAAAATTTTGAAGGCGAGATAACTTCGCAGATAGATTGGTGGGAACACATATACATCATCTGCAAAATATCAGCGGCGAATACAGCCTAGAACATAGTTAAAATCAATTTTAAAGTGTGCGAAACGCAACCGAGCAGCCAGCAGAGGACCACGCGCAATCGACATCCCGCAGATATTTTGTAAATAAACAACATCCAAACACGTCACGTGTTTGTGTTTGCCGCTTCCGCACTGCCGGCGTTTTTCGCCGGCTCGCCCGGCTCGCTGCTCCAATCGGAGCGCCGGAGGGCGGAGCTTCTGCTCTCGAGAACTAACGACCCGATCGTTGACGGCGGAGGCGCCGTGATTTCGTCAGCTCATCGGGCAGCTGGCCGCGACCAAAGTTCTACAGCGATTCCAGGCACTCTGTTTCTATTACTTTTTATTACCATTGGATACGAAAACGCGCCGGAGGCACGAAAAGCCCACTGAGCTAGCCGCACGGTCGCTGTGCAGGCGGCGGCCACGGCCGCGAAGTGGCCCAGGCCGGCGCAAGTAGCTCGAGTGATAGCTTGTTACCGCTGCACGAAATTGTCCCCAAGTCCCGACCATGGTGGCTTACATGAGAAAGGAGTTAATGATGCGAAGGCGGGTTGCATTAAAAATTGTCATCTGCACCGCTCACGAGAGCGGCACTCGAATATCCGCCGCAGTGCTCAGCCGAACACATCTGTAGGCGGACCTGTAGGCAGACCGGCCGGCTGCTCCCAGCGCTCGTCTTGCCACCCACCGTCTCGAGCGTCGCGCGTCGTTCTTTAGCCGCGGTAGCATTTGCACTCGCAGCGCCTGCGTCACATCCACGGTCGCTTTTTAATTAAGCGCCTCACGAGATCAGTACTTGGGGGCATTCGCAGAAACTGCCGTAGATGCGGATTCGACAGTGCTACGCCGGCTCTGCTCTGTGATATCCCTCCGACGGTCACGTGGTCAGCTTTGTTCACACAAAATCCATCGTTTCGCGGCACTCGCTGAAACCGAAACTGCGACTGGCCGCATTAAAAATGCCTCTAATTAAACAACCGTCGCACGCTGAAGCAAATGAGGCTTCTACAGGTTATAAGTAGGTCACTAGCTACTTATCGCAACAAAAAAAACAAGATGCAAAATTTTTGTGTCAGTGCCCCTTTAAATTGAGAACGACTCAGCGGGCAATGGAGCGGAAAATGATAGGTGTAACATTAAGGGACAAGAAGAGAGCGGAGTGGGTCAGGGAGCAAACTGGTGTTTAAGACATATTAGTAGAAATTAAAAAGAAGAAATGGACGTGGGCAGGGCATGTAATGCGAAGGCAAGATAACCGCTGGTCATTAAGGGTAACAGAGTGGATCCCTAGAGAAGGCAAGCGTTGCAGGAGGTGGCAGAAAGTTAGATGGACAGATGAGATCAAGAAGTTTGCGGCGATAAATTGGTCACAGTTGGCACAGGACCGAGGTAATTGGAGAATAACGGGAGAGGCCTTTGCCCTGCAGTGGGCGTAGATAGGCTGGTGATGATGATGATGATGATGGTGTGCCGGGAGTGTCGTGCCTCTGGGAAATAGCGTTTCAACCCCACCTTTAATGCGCCGTGCTGCCAGGTCTTGACAGCTCGCATTGCAAGACTACGCGCCAAAACCATTTGCGTGGACACTCTGCACGCTTCCCAAATTACCGGCTCAACTTAGTTTCCCCCCATAACTGGCATCACTACGTTGTCTTCAAGCAAACCTTGACCACACTCGCGATGCAACTGAACATTTCGTCTGTTATATGGAAGCCACAAACATTGACGTTGCGGTGGTTTGCGACCCGGGTGTTAGGGGTGGAACTGTGTCAGGCATTCAGCCTCGCTGGTTTAAATTTCACCATGCCCAACCGCCGCGTTGCATGGTTGTTTCCCGAAATGTATCTGTGGACCTGTTTCCCATTCACGTGTCACCTTTCGTGATCGCCTTCACTTTGAACGCGCCTAACCTGTCAATACTCTTTATAGGAGTGTACACTGCACCATCTGTGGCTCTAGACCAGATTCTTTCTTCCGTTGGTTCCCTTTTGGACAGCAACAACGCTGACAATGTGATCATTGCTTGTGATTTTAATGCTAGAAACCCCCTTTGGGGGGTGATGTATTGAATGCGAGAGGACAGCAGTTGTCGCAGTTTGATCATTCTTGTCAACTTAAAATCTTGAATGACCCCGACTCCCTTCCGCCTTTTGCCACCGAATATTCGCAAACGGATCGACGTCACTTTGGCGAGTGGAACGGCTTGGTCTTCCAGAGTTTTCTGGGAAGTTCGGGATACTCCGACGCTTTCCGACCACCGTTACGTTGTCTTTGGCATGGAAGAGGCCCCCGTTGCACGAAGGAAGCGGCTGCCGAAGGCTTCTGAATCGCGTCTGGTCGAGGATCTTGTCCAGGGTCCTTGGTTTGAAACAGTGCCTTTCAACAGCACCGAATCTCCACAGAAGTTTTAAGACACCGTCAACACATTTTATGAAAAAAATGGCCCGACTGCGGAAGAGATTCGAAAGTGTTCCTAAACCACACAAGGGCAATGCATGGTGGTCGGATGATCTGGCGAGGGAATGGTCGTTTGTGAGATCTTTGCGCCGCAAGTATCAAGTGTGTCGTCATCCGCTACTTCGTGCAGACCTCAGATTCTGCTATTACAGATCGCTAGGTCAGTACAGGCGTCACATTGAGAAAGCCAAGAATGAAGTTGTTAGAAGAAAATTCACCAACACATCCCAAAAGAACTTATTTGGCGTCCCTTTCAAAATTGCGTTTCAAAAGTTCACTTCACATTCCGTGTTGCCCCCTCTCCGCTCTCCCGAAGATTCAACTACCTCCTCCACCTTGGAATCTGCAGCCCTGCTATTTAGAACTCTTTTGCTGGCTGACGACCACCGACATGACGCTCTCACTCATCGAGCTTTGAGGACACTGATTGTACAAGTTCAGTACGTTCAGACATCTCAAGACTATGCTTTCACCTGGGATGAACTTCGATAAGCTGCTCGAAATATAAATCTCAAATCAGCTCCTGGACCCGACAGCATAACCGGTAATATGTTGACCCTCCTGGTCGGACGAACTTCTTCATTTCTGCTTACCTTATTCAATGCGTGCCTCAGTCTTTGTCATTTTCCGTCAGTGTGGAATGAGGCGAGGGTGACGTTTCTGCTAAAGCTAAACCGGCCTCCAGATGATCCTTCATCATACAGGACCATCTGTATATCGTCCTTGCTTGGCAAGCTTCTAGAGCGCATGCTCAATGGACGCCTTTACTTCTTTCTACACGAGTCGGGTCTGCCACACATGAACCAGTACGGCTTTAAGCAAGGCCAAAGTACCACCTCAGCGCTGCACTCTCTACGCTCGCGCCTTAAGTCTTGGCGTGACGAAGGATCATTGGTCCTCCTTATATCTTTGGATTTCAAGGGGGCATTTGATTCTATCTGGCACCCGTATTTGCTGAACTTTTTGCGAACACACGGTTGCCCTTCGAACATTTATAGCCTGCTCCAGTCATTTTTACACCTCAGAATGGTTCATTACAATGGTTATGCTGGGTGCGTGCGAGCGCAAACCGTGAGAGGCGGCCCGCAAAGCTCGCCGCTCAGTCTCCTACTGTGGAATATTGTGATCCACGACCTACTCTGCCTACCTGTATCGCCGGAGGTGCACCTGCAAGCTTACGCTGACGACACGGTCGTTGTAGTCAAGGGTAAGACGCGCCAAGACATTGAGCATCTTGCCAATGAGATCCTTGAGAAAGTGTCAAAATGGACACGCACGGCTAAGCTGCAACTCAACCCCACCAAATGTACTTGCCTCCTGATTTCTAGGGGAGAGCGAGGAGTGCAGCGGAAGCCGTCAATGAAGCTGGGCCGAACAACATTGCAGCAGGTCACAGAATTAAAGCTACTGGGAGTTGTCTTTGACAGGCACTTGACATGCGTTGCCCACGCGAATCACCTGCGCGGCCGAGTTAAAAAGATGTGTACTGCACTCATCGCATTTGCGAGGTTGCACTCGTTTTTAGACCGAAACCACTTCCGGCTCCGCTACCACCGCATTATTCTGCCAGCCATCACTTATGCAGCACCGGCATGGTGGGGTGACTGGCAGCATTATTCGCTTAAGGCAAAGATTCACTCCTTGATGCACTCTCCGCTTTTTGCAGTGACTGGCGCTTACATGACCACCGGTACCGCAGCGCTATAGGTGTTGGCCAATTCAATTCCTTTGTCCATCCTTTTGGACATTGAAACACGTCTTTTCAATTTGTTTCACCTTAAACGGCCTGTTGATTTACCCAATACACGTGTTTCTCCAACGGAGGTGGACCACCCTCTAGACTGGACGTGCTGTCATCCTGCTCTTCGTTTGTGAATCCCGCACAACAGAATTGACTCTCAAACGGCTTCACGACTCTATACAAGTCCAGGGTTACACGCATATACGGACGGTTCCTTCACCATGACATCTCCTGGTGTCGCATTCGTCGTGTTCAGTGCTCCGGACGTTATAGTAACGACCCAACGCTTCCGGATTAGCCCTCCCACAAGCTCCTACGATGCGGAAGCGATTGCTCTACATCGTCTATTCCTTTACCTTCAAAATAACACGCCCTCGAGCACTGTTTTCATCTATACCGACTCTTTATCCCTAATCCTTGCTCTTGAAAAAACCCCCAACACATCCGACACTATATATCACCAAATTCAGAACAGCTATCGATTATTGGTTTCCTCTGTTGCCGTCTTCCTGTTTCACGTTCATGGACACTCGGGGGTGTGGCGAAACGAGCTTGCCGACTTCGTTGCCAAAGCTGCGGCGACCATTAGTGAAGAGGTGGGAGCGCGTGCTTCAAAGCACATCGTCAGGGAGACAGTTTTGAGGGCTGGTCGGTTAGAGTGGCAGGAGCGATGGAATACCGACAACGCTGACACTGAGTTGTTTCGCTGGGTTCCAAGCATTCTCGCTATACCGCACTGCTTTCCTCCGCCCAGACGACTCGCCCACATAGTTACCGGACATGGCCGTTTCCCCCACTACTTCCACAGGATCGACTTGCTCCCTGAAAACAGATGTTTTTGTGGACAGCTTGCCTCTTCAGTGAGCCACTACCTCCGGGACTGCACAAGGACAGCCTCGATAATAACCAGACTTAAACATGTCGTCCGCTTGCCCCTGGAACCTCCACATCTGCGAAAAGCCCCGGACATTTCTCGGGCCATGCAAATCCTCATCGAGCTTGTTGATTTTGTGAGCAAGAACATGCCGGACGTTTCGCGATCATGAAATGGGCTCCGAAGCGATGTGCGTCTTTTGGGGGTGTAGTGCGAGCCTCTGTGATTGTCAGTCCTAGTTTGTGGTATCTTCTAATGGAATTTAAGGTGTTGTGAGTGGTTGCTACCTGTGCTGAAGTGGACAGCTTGTGCTCATCCTCAGATCTTCGCGGTGGTGCTGTTCTTCGGGGTGAGCTTCGCTGCAGCCGGACTCTGGTGGAGACAGACTGCCTGAATTCGGAAATGCGGATACCGCCTCTAGCAGTTGTATCTGTTAGAGTTTACGAACTCTTCAAACTGCAGTGTGGTGCTCCCGTGCTCTCGTCGTGTTGTGATTGTCATGTATTGTGGTGTTTTTCTTATTCGACTAATTGTTTTATTTTTAAATTTGCATTTTGGGCGCTAGCCCCTGTTCCTTTACATCTGATTGGCTGCAAATCTGCCATAGCTTTGCTGGTGCGGGTGTTGTTCCCCACTTTTTTTCTGTTATTTTGGAAAGGGGAACACGGAAATAAATTGGAAATTGGCTGGAGGTGACCGGGAGCTCCTCGCCCGAGCTACAGCTCCTAACCGCCACTAGAGCTCAGGATTACCTGGCGCGCCTCCCTCACCTGAGGGACACTCGCTAGGACTGAGACTCGCCAGCAATACAGTTATTCTCTCTCTCTGTCTCTCTCTCTTTCTCTCTCTCTCTCTCTCTCTCTCTCCCTGCGGACCCTCAATGCCCGCCAGCCTCGAAAAAGCGTGCAGTTGACCCAGCTCCAGAGGACTCTGCCAATTCTCCTGACGACGTGGTAGAAATGGAGCAGGTAGCGCTGACTCCTGTAACGTACAAGAAAAAACAAAACGCCGGAATTCCGGGTGCTTTTAAACCGACAGCAGTAGGATGCTCATTCTGGAGAGTGAACCCTGACATTTTGGCAGCGGAGGTCGTGGCAGCCGCCCAGGAAAAAGTCTTGACTCATCGTTTGAACAACGACGGCAGCCTTCTGGTCACCGTGTTTTCTCTTGATGCTGTCAACCGTCTAATACAGATTTCCAGCCACGCTGGTATATCCATCGAAACTCGTGTGCCTCACTCCTACATGGCGACTTACGGGAGAGTCCAAGGTGTGCCCCTCGAGTACACGGACGAGGATCTTGGAAACTATTTAAGCAGTCAGGGTGTAATATCTGCCCGCAGGCACGTTTCTTACCGGCATAATGACGACAGCATTGTAAGTGAACCACGCCAACAATCTGTCAGCCTAGAGTTAAAATCTGGAATTGTCGGAACAAGTGTTTCTCGTCGTCGGCAGTTTTCTGGTGACGGAATACATGGGATCAGCAACACAATGTTTCATATTCCAGCGGGCATGGTCACATCGCCAAGAACTGGAGAGGAGCAGTGCGACGTAAAATATGCGCTGGGGCTCATCCGCACAAGGACTGTACCTCCAGGACCAAACCTCACTGCGCGAACTGCGGAGGCCCTCACTCCGCATCGTATCGAGCTTGCCCCAAGAAAAAGGCTGCCACTCTTGCTCGCAGTGTCGAGCAAATCCAGGGAAAAGCTCTCAACCGACGTGAACCTCCGCCAAAGCCTGAGGTTGTGTTTACGTCGGTGACGTCTTCATCGAATGACCCACCGTTTCAAAGTTCAGTACCTCCGAACAGGTCATATGCAAAACGATCCCAAGAGAGAACATTTCCACCCAAAACTTCTCAAAACACGCCAGACGCTTCTAAAAGATCACCCCGTCACCGCAGCGACGTCCCCGTAAAGAATATGACAAGACGGCACACCAGTCTACCCAAGAAGATGTTGTCAGTTTAGACATTCCTATGCTCTTTCCGGCTATCAGGGTCCTGCTTCGAGCTAACCCCTCCTTCAAAAGTTTTCCTGAGGTCGAGGCGGTCTTGGCTCAGGAACCACTGGTGTCATTTTCCTTCGAAACGCCGCAGCGTGGTTTTGAGATGCAGCAATAAAGTCTAAATTGACGATCACCTCTCCAAGAGTGTCTTTAAATGCCAAGCGGAAGAACTGCACAATATTTCAATAGAATGCCCGCGGCTTGCGCTCAGAACTTACCGATTTCTGTCAACTCGTACCGACATATCAATTCCCATTTATTGTAACCTAAGAATCACGCGTTGGTCATCAATTTCTCCTCAAAAATTACTCTTTTCTGCTGTCTCACCGCTTGACTGGCGTTAGCCACCTGCTGATAGGTTTTCGCAAAGATATACAAGCTGGAGTGGTTCCCGTGCCACCTCGTGACAGTGAGGAACATGCGTGTGCCAATACCGTAATTGCGACCCAACGGTTTACGTTAATTGCCGCCTACGTGGAACCAGGTGCAGCCTTTGATGTTTACAGGCTTGAAAACGTTATCGCGACCACATCCCTACCCCATATATTCTGCGGAGACTACAACGCCCACAATGAAATATGTGGAAGTGCATGGACGAATTCTCTCGGAGCAAGGAGTGCGTAACTACTTATAAAAAGGGGTATTGAACCACTAAATGACAGTAGCATCACTTATCTAGAAAATCCCACACTCAGCAGCTGCATCGATTTTTCGTTTGCCTCCAACAGCTTCATCCCAAAGTTTACTTGGTGTACTGACCTGCACACAACAGGCAGCGATCACTACCAAATGTTAATACCTTACCAAGACGTAGCTGTGTCTAGACGTGAAATAAAATTCGCGCGTACAGACTGGGAAGCTTTCAAAAACCGTGTTGACGAGGAGATCACCGCCGCAACTCCGACAAAGACCCAATACCAACTATGGCTACTTGTCTGAAAGAGTATTCGAGCGTCGTGAGGAGATGCTTAGATGTTAAAAAAGGCGAAGAATATGAACGGATACGTGCTATCCGTAGGCGCGCTGAGCAGAAGGCTCGTTGTACAACAGAATCAGGGGATCTGAGGCAGGCTCGCAAAGCTCAAAGACTTGTGAGAAGCTACTTGGAAAGGTTAAGCCGACAACGGGGGTGCGATTTCTGCACTATATTAGATGTGCGCAAGCCTCTCTCACGGATATGGTGGGTGATAAAGGGCATGCGGAACGACAGCCGGCAGCTACATCCATTCATAGCGCCATCATTACACAAGGGCATTTCCTATAAAGAAGCGGCTGAAGGGTATTGTAGCTCCTATCTACGTATTCTACGCCTCAAGTGTCCCCTCAGCGGGTTCCTGACGCAGCGCCACCAACCTCTCTGCCCGCCCTGGACCTTCCATTTTCGATAGAGAGCTGAAGGTGGCCATCTCAAACGTGAAGAAACAGTCTTCTCCAGGTTACGACGGCAAAACATATGAAGCAATTTCCCACCTCTCTCATCCATCCCGCTTACGCCTTCTGGAGTATCACAACTCAACATGGCTGCGGGGTTCTGTACCTGCAGAATGGAAAACAGCCAAAATTACAGCCATCCTAAAACCGGGAAAACAACCAACTCGGTACGAATCTTTTCGTCCCACAGCCCTACTACGCTGTATCGGAAAAATCATGCAAAAAATGACCTTTAAAAGAATGTCCTAGTACATCGAAAGCAGGAACCATTTTCCGCCTGAAATGAATGATTTCGTGAAAACCGGCCGGCCATCGATAGCATCCTTGCTCTTGTGGCGTCACTAGAAGAAGAATGACACTGCGGGCACATACCAACTGTGGTCTTTTTAGACATGAAGGCGGCATTTGATTTGGTTTTTCATGCAGCCATTCTTGAGTCTCTTGCTGATCTTGGGTTTGGTGGGAGGTTGTATACATCGATATCAAGCTACCTGGAACGACGAGAACTTTTTATGAGTTCACCGGAAGGCCCTAATTCGTGTCACATTATCGAGAAATGAGTACCCCAAGGAGCAGTTTTGAGCCCTGTGCTGTTCAAAATTGCGCTAATCAACTTAAAGCGTGCCTTTCCTTTTGTCGTGAAAGCAACAATCTACAGCGATGGCATTTCCATTTGGAGTGCAGCAAGGTCTCGTCGCCATACACAAAAGAGGCTTCAGAAAGCTCTAAAAACATATCTGACTTCCTTGCGCCAAAGGGTCTCCGTCTCTCGCCTGAAAACAGCGTAGCCATGGCATTCCCCAGCAAGCGGATGGCTCAATTCCCTTTAATCATTGGGGGTCATCGCCTGCATTATGTACGCACCCAAAGATACCTCGGGATAACTCTGGAAAGGAACCTCTCCTGGACCCCTGAGGTCCCCAATCTACGTACTCGAGTTTCTGCAGTGTCGCAAGATATTGGGCACCTTGCCGGCTGTCGCTGGGGCAGTGACTGTCGAGCGATAGTGCTGCTCTGCAAGGCTTATGTCTATGGCTTGCTACGTTACAGTTTACCTGTTTTACAGGGGCTGTCGACTTCAAGCAATAAGCAGCTTGACGGGGCAAGAAATAATTGTCTGCGCGCCTGCCTTGGTCTGCCTAAGGGCACTTCGTGCACTGGTACAATTGTGCAGGCTGGCTGCTTGCCCTTAGATGTTCTTCGGCTGCAGGAAACTGTTCGAGTATACCTTAGGCATCGGTTGCACTCACAAACGGATTTCTTGACCCGTATTGTACAGCGCAACGAAAATTCCAGCTTCGCAGAAGCGATAAACTCTGTAAACATTTCTGTACCCCCTCAAGCACGACAAATCATGCCATATGATTTCCCTCCCTGGGCTCTCTCACCCCTGTGCATAAACATTAGCATACATAGTTTCAACTCCAAGAAAACTATGCCACAATTTTGCCTCCTACAACTCGCGCTTGCCCACATTTTTACTGACGGCCCAACTACGTCTCACGGTAGGTCATCCAGCTTTTTCATTTCATCGACCGGCAAAGCCTTGTCCTACCGCCTGGAGCAAAAAACCTCATCCACGTCTGCCGAGCTCCATGCACCTAAACAAGCCCTGCGCTACATTCTTCGTCAGCCACCAGCAGAATCGGCTATATTCACGGACTCGAAGGCGGCATTGCAAATCTTACGGCGTGCCAGCTGCTTCAGCCTTCACGACCATGTATCCCGTGACGTCACTTACCTGCACCATGTCGCCTACGTCGCCGGTCACCGACTGACCCTACAATGGATGCCTGCGAACTGCGGCATTCTCGGCAACGAGGAAGCGCATGAGGCAGCTCGCAGAGGCCTACAGCTGCGAAATGTGCGAACGATCTTTTTTCACAAAACACGAGGGCGCAGCGCTAGCGAAGGAGCTTGCCTGGGAGGAGCGAAACCACCTCTGGTTTTTTCCTGAAACTGGGCACCCTTTCCTGCACCCGCGACTCAGAATGAGGCCACAAGAGCAGTTTCCACGTAAGCTTGAAACTCTTTAACACCGGTTGCGTCTCAACGCAGCACTGACGAGCTCTTACCCCCATCGCCTCTGTCTAACTGCAAATCCCTATTGCGATAATTGCGGATTGCCCGAAACAGTAGAGCACGTCCTTCTAGAGTGTCCGGCATACATCCAAGAAAGAAATCACCTCTCAGAAAAGTTTGAGTGCCTCAACAACGCATCTATATCTTTGAAAGGTCTCCTTGGACCCTGGTCCTCTCCGTCATACCAGAGAAAATTGTTGGTTGCCTTATTGGCTATTTACACGATATCGGCGTCGCAAAGACAATTTGGAACTTTACCTGTGCTGTGAGATCGTGTGGACTTTTGCGTCACCACTCAAAGCTTCGTGCTCACTTTTTCTTTTGTTCTCTTCTTTTCCCCTTTTCTTCTGCCCTACTTCTTTCAGGGCCTTTACTGCCTTCTCCTCATCTCCGCAGAGTAGCATGTAGGCGGGAACACGCCAGCAAACCTCTCTGCTTTCATCTAATAAAGAGCTGTCTCTCTCTTTTCTGCCTCTCTATATTCTCTTGACGCGTTTTTTCGCTGTTCAAGAGCCTCTTTTATTTCCTTATTACGCCAGATTCTTCGCTTTCCATCACCTTTCCATGGGTTTCGTTGCTTGGCTTCATTTATCTTATGCTTTATGGATGCGATCTATTTGTCGTTATCCCATTTTTTGTCTTGGTACTAATTGATTTCGTTTTCCATTATATAAGCGATGATGTTTAACTGCTCACTGTTGAAATGAGTTCCTCCGGTTGTATCGATTTCTAATTTTGTCCGGGTGCGCCTCCAAAGTGCAATTTAAGCCGCGTGTGGTCACTTCCTAAGCGGTCTCTTCCGTTTTCATCTATCATCATTTCCCGCAACTGTCTCGGAGACTAGACTATAGTCTATGCTGGACTGTATGTTACCGCTTTCCCACGTTATTGGACCGTCACACTTGTTTTCTGTGTTTACTATAACAAACCGGTTTTCCCGACATACATCTTTCACTAGACCGTTGTGATGTGAGCATCCATCCGAATCTTCGATGCGGTCATGCATATCTCCAACTAAGATTATTTCACCGGAATCTTTGAACTCATTTATATCTCCTCTCAAACAGTTTGCCATTTCTTTATTTTCCTCCTTTGCTGAGCTCCCGGGTCCATGGCACAGATACACAACTCCTGACCAGGTTTTTTTCCTCGTGATGGTGCCTCTAACCTACAGATGCTTTTTACAGCTTTCATGCACTCTCGCCAGACGGCCCCTTGTTTATTAAGCACGCCAACACCTCCCCCTCTCTCCTTTCATTCCTGCGGTCCGGTTGCATCCTTCCCAGACATAATTCTCTCTGACAGGTAAGGCTTCAAAGTCTCGGAGGGAAGTCTGGGCTAAAGCGTACATGTTTATATCTTCAAGTTTAGGTTGGCTTTGAATTTCTATTCACTTATCAGGCTCTCTCCCTTCCTGCATATTTATGTAGCTGATTAAGTATTTATTGCATTTGTTTTTCCATTTTGCTCTCCGGTACGGAGTCTATTTTTGTTTCTAACAAAATTGTTCGCACTATTGTTTCCGTTTAAATCGGCTCTGCCTACGTTCTCAGCTTAGTCTATAGGTTCATCGGTTAGCTGTATAGGCCTGGCTGCCTCCTAGTGGTGAGCGCGCATACGTCCCTCGCTTCCCCTTTGTCGCCTCGTTTGCCTTCCTGAGCTGCACGAGGCCCCAAAAAAAGCTACCGCTCTCCCACCTCAGCGCCACCCCACCTTGTTCCCTAGCCTGGGGCTGAAGTGAATCCCGTCCCACTGAAAAGCTTGCCTATATCCAATGCTGCCACCTACCCTGTTCACGTCTATCACTTCAAGCGCAAATTCCCTGCCGCGCCCTGCCGCGCCTCAATCTCGCTGTTAACAGCGAGTACTGCCCGATCGGTGTGCACGCCCTGCTTTGTCACCTGCGGCACGGTGCAGACTGCAATGGGCACATTTGGGGCCGCCGCCCGCAGGTCGCTTACCCCCTTCGCTATCTCCTGAAATCAAAAGTGCTCGCGGCGCCACCTCGCAGCAGCGTTCATCATCAAAAGTAATAAAAGGTTGCAGTACCTGGAATAATTTTCTTTCCTGAACAGTTGATTGCATTCTTGTCATGTAAAGTATTGTATATTGGTACCAATTTCTTTCACCGCGTATTTGTTTCGAAAGAGGGAATGTTCCTAGCACCTATTATCTACGTAAATATGTCAAACAGCTTTGTAGTGTTCAGTGAGTTCACCATGCAGACAATGAGAAAAAGAGTAGAAAAACTGTCCTTTAGAAGCTGTCTCATATGTAGAGGAAAAACGCGCACGTGGTTACCAAATTATGAAGTCATCAATAATGGAACTTAGTCATTTTTGAATACAACTCGAAACTTGATACCGATTAAGTACGTTTACCTTTTATTATCTGCACTATAAACGGCAAACGCAAGTGTTGTCAACTTTCTTGTATATTGAGCAAGACAACGCACGTACTTAAAGAATTCAGAAGTCACCAGTAATAAAATTAGCCACTTTTCAATAGAACTGGAAACGTGATTCGCAATCACTATATTTGCATTTTATTATCTCCGCTATAAACGAACGCAGAAAGTGTTGCGGAGACCGATGTCTTGAGCTGTCTTGTAACGCAAATCTTCCTTTCCCCGGCCGAAAAAGACACCTTAGGCAAAGGTAAAGCCCGAGTGGGGTTGGAAAGAAAGGCATTCTTTGTTGGAGAAATCAAGACGTCGAAATCATTTCTGACAACCGGCGTTGCGTAAGAACTCCAGAGTTTGATGCCTAAATAAAGTTTTTAAGAAACGTTTCCAGCCAGATCGTTTCAAAGCAAATAAGTAGAAAAACCCTTGAAATAAAAGAGCACCCGCCGCTATGGCTCAGTGGCTAAGGCGCTGCGCTACTGAGCGCGAGGTCGCGGGTTCGATTCCCTGCCGCTGCGGCCGCTTTTCTGATGGAGGCGGAAAGCAAAAACGCCCGTGCGTTCGAGATTTCGGCGCACATTAAAGATCACCCCAGGTGGTCAAAATTAATCCGAAGCCCTCCACTACGGCGCGCCTCATCGCCTGCGTTGCGTCGGCGCGTTAAACCCTACAATCAATCAATGAATTAAAAGAGCGCTCAGATGACGACACAAAAACAAAGAACGACGTGACAGATGGGACAGAAGCGCATCTCTCTCGTCATTCTTCGTTTTTGTGTCGTGTTTTTAGCGCTCTTTTTATTCAAGCGATATGCACCTACTAGCCCAACCGTGTATTTTGCTGTGTAAACAATGAGGGGAGCTCACACTAACGCGAAATACTTGAAGGTAGGGAAGCTGTGCGCAACCTTTAAGTCCACTGTTTAAGTCTACGACTGTTTAAGTCCACGATGCAGCCGATCTGCTTCTTCGCTGCCGCAACAAACTTAACTCCATCATTGTTGCTTTAAGTGTGAGCTTCATTCATTTTTTTAGAAGTGATAATCATTGGAGAAAACCTTGGAGGGGCGCACGCTATGACGTGTCTTTCTTGTTCCGAGCAAGTGTTGCAACGATTACCGGTAACGCTCGAGTTTTTTTTTTTTTTTTGGCCAATCTTGGCGAATCTCCCCACGTGTATGCTTGGCTTGACAGATGTGCGCCGGGGACGCTGGGATGTCCTCGAGAGGCACGCACACACGGGTGCTCGGCATTTTCTTGGTTTTTTAGCTGCCGGGTGGTTGCTGCAATCTTGGCCACTCTCTCTGAGTGGGTGCGCTGGTCTTCACAAAGCTGCTCAGGAGACGCTGGGCGCTGGTCGCGAAGCCCGCACTCACGAGTGCGCTTTCGGCAATTCCTCGGTATTTTTCACTGCGGACGCGAAAAATTGCGATTTGTTAAACAGCTTTGCTGTTAAAACCAATTCTAACGCGAACAAGCATATTTGCTACGACGTGTCTTTGTGCCATACTTGGTTGCCAACACGGCGGTGAGCGGCAAGATAAAATCAGAATATTGATTACAGCGGAACAATAGCAGTCTCTGTAATTGATTCATGTCTTGCTCTACTCGTCCACATCCAGTACCAATTTTATACAAACACTAAGGTGACCGAATAAGATGAGCTGGAAACTGCTTGCTCGTGTAGCCATTATCGTAACTGATCTGTTTCTGTGTGTGTTACCAATACTGGGGGGTCCCACTGCAGTATATTACTCTGGGACCCCATTCTCTATTAACTACATTTCATGACGTACCGTACCAAGACCGTAACATCGTCAAATGGTACGAGCTATTCTATTAAATTATACCAGCGTTATTAAATGCTATATAAATGTGTGTACAGAAAAAAAATGTAGATACAGTAATCCCTTGTTATCAAGCAGTGGTAAAATCAGCTGAAAATGTTTAGACAAGAGGAGTTTCCAGTAGAGCTAAATGCCAGAACTTTGTGGCCAGGCAACTCAAATAAGAGCTAGTGCTTGTAACAAAAGCTCCACTTTACAAGCGAGGGCATTATTGTGACCACAAACAAGCCGCTACAAAAAAATGTTGGTCACGACAACCCAAGACGAAGGAAAAGGAAGGTTAAAGGTCGCCTTCCAGAACTAGCCAGTGGAGACAGGGATACCCTAGCAAGTCGTACCCTGCATGCATACACAGACGCCGCAGCTGAACATGACCGCCTGTCACTCTGCTGGCAGAGCCTCGAAGACCGAAGCGCAAATGCAAATTTGTGTTTTTTCGATCGAACTTTCCAGCTGAGAAGCCGAGCTAAGGGCCATCCTGCTTGCCTTCACTGAAATGGCAGGCAAGCATCTAAGCACCCTCGGCCCTCCCTAACGCATAATGATTTACACAGACTTGACGGACTCAATTCGAGCCCTTGCTTCACGCAAAACTACTAGCCGCACCGTCCGCAGAATCTAGAAAATCATTGCTGAGTAACCTGCAATACCAATTTCGATGGGTCCCTGGACATGATGGGATTGAAGGCAATGAAGAGGCCCATAGAATCCTCTGGGAGCAACTTCGTATTCACCCTGAGCGAGACTGTTTAGAATCCGCTGATGCAGAGGCCGGACGAAGGCCGGGCGAAGGCCGGGCGGAAGGGCGTTCTTCAAAACAAAGTTCCTGAAGACGCCAACCCGCTGGCTCCCGGATTCAGCCGTCGGGCAACAGTGCGGCTAAGGCGTATAAGAACGGGCGTGGCCCTTACGCCTAGTACGGCTGATCACTTCTTCGGGCGTGGAAACCCGTACAGCGCTCCTAACTGCCAGAAATGTGGCACTGGGGCCCAGTGCAGTGCGCGATACCTCCTGTGGCTCTCAGTGTTCCTAGGGAATGCCGCCTAAAGACACTTGGCCCTCTACGACTGCTGGCAGTCTACGAACTTTGGGTTAATCCACTTGGAGCCCCCCCTCACAGGAAGCACCTGCTGAACACACTGCTGATTTTCATCAGAGAATCTGGCAGTGAGGACTGCTTCTGGTTGCCCTTCTTGCCGTGTTCTCCCCACTCCTTACTTCCTATCCCACTTCAACCTCTTGGCCGAGGCCTCCGGTCATGCCAAGGGGACGTCTCTCTCTGTTTTTTTTTAAATAAACGTGTGTTCAATCAATCTATCCTAATAAAGCCACTATAATTCGCAGGAAACACACATTTTTCGTATTGCGGAAGAAAAGACTGCGTGATTCTCGCCTGTGTTGCGTTCGCATCTAGTACCATAAAAGTGTTCGGACGCTGCTGAAGGAATCGGATCAATTGCTGGTCTCCACCGCTACACTATAACTTGTTTTTACGCTGCGTCTTTGTTGTTTTTGCCATAGTACGAACTTCTGGATGGTCCTCGTCGTACGCATGACCAGCTGCGCCGTCCACAACAATCTCAACGACGCAGGCGTCGAAGAGCATTCCCGCAACGGGGCCATCAGCCTCGGAAAGTGGGTACCCCGCGTACATTTGTCGCTCGCGACCACGTTCGGTGCGTAGTGGGAACTAAGCGTTCTGAAGAAGACCCGATCAGTTGCATGTTGCCAAATTTCGCTAGCATCCTCTGTGAACATTTTGACATATCCGTGGTACACCGACAAAACGTATCGTGATAAAGGGGGCATATACATAGCGCCTATGAGAGGTATATACACGGCGAGAACAAGTTTCGACGTAACCGACATTCCGAAGTATCCAGTTTCGTACTACAGACGAAATACTGTGTATAAATTATGATGAGGTTCATTGGCAGGACGGCAGCAGGCGTGGAAACGCAGAGAGGCTTAGCTGAGTCCGAACGAGTTCCGCCGTGCGGGCTCCGCTGTGGTGCCAACACACTGGCGATGATGAACTTGTGGCTCGCAATATGACGATGCAGAGCGCATCCCGTATAAAAATAATTTTTTCCTTTCTGTTTACTTTGTATTGCCTCCGTGTTTACTATGTTACCTTTCTTTTGACTTTTCCTTTGTGTTACCTCTAGGACATTGACATGCTGTGTACTTTTAATATACTGCCGGACAAACAAACATCATGTTTTACCTCTGTGTGTACTAGGGTAAAAATAGAGTCAAAATCATGTACAAAATATATACAGTCAAGCAAACAAAAAATTCTGCGCTTTTTTACCACTCCTAATTTACCCCAAAAATATTTTGAGGGCCATATTTTACACTTAAAAGCTTTTGACTTTGTTTTGACCCGCGTACAAACATCGGCAATATGACTGATCATATAGCCTCTGTGTTTACTCCAGTTAAAACGAAATCACATTTTCTGACACATTGCCTGTGTGTGTATTTGGGTCAAAACGAAGTCAAAATACGCTATGCGCTATACCACTTCCAATTTATATTTTTGCCATAAATTGTTATCATATTTTTATATTTTTCCACTCCCAAAGTATTTTTGGGCTATAGCCCAAAATATTTTGAGTGCCATATTTTACATCTTAAAAGCTTTTGACTTTGTTTTGACCCGCGTACACACATCGGCAATATGACTGATCATATAGCCTCTGTGTTTACTCCAGTCAAAACGAAATCACATTTTGACACATTGCCTGTGTGTGTACTTGGGTCAAAACGAAGTCAAAATACGCTATGTGCTTTTTACCACTCCCAATTTATATTTTTAATTGTCATATTTTTACCATATTTTTTATATTTTTACCACTCCCAAAATATTTTTGGGCTATAGCCCAAAATATTTTGAGTGCCATATTTTACGTCTTAAAAGCTTTTGACTTTGTTTTGACCCGCGTACACACACGGCAATATGACTGATCATATAGCCTGTGTGTTTACTCCAGTCAAAACGAAATCACATCTGACACGTTGCCTGTGTGTGTATACTTGGTTCAAAACGAAGTCAAAATACGCTTAAATTAGATGTAAACTATAGAGACAGAAAAACAATAAATGCCCAAGTTTCTTTTTTTTTTTAACCTTACGACCTTAAACATTTTTCTGCACCCATATTTCCTTAAAACCACGGAAATAATACAACGAAGGGCACGGGGGAAAATGTTGATTGTATCTATATTATAAGTTCATGAGTCAAATTATATAATTAAATTGACTTCCTTTCAAATTTGCATATAGGTAAGTCAACATTAATAATTGTTTAACGTTTGTGATGATCTGACGTTCAGTTTACATTTTCCTCAGAATTTGATTAGAAATACACCATGAATTTATAGCTAACCAGCACAATTTTATTTTTATTTTATTTCACAATAACAATAATACAAGATACAACCATTTGTGTTTCACGAAACTATAAGCATGCTAAATGGCAAAATATCCGTTATTTTATGTACATTACACTTTTTAGCGACAACAGCACAGGAATGAATTGTATACAGGTATAGGCCCTTCGAAAAATGCACAAACAACTTTTGAAGTAATACAAACAGAAAAGTTCCACAAGAAAGTTACTTCTATAAATGAAGTATACAGAAGCATCACAATATATATTTGTACATGCTGCCACTCCCATGCAGGACTTTTGCGGGAAGGGCCCACCATAGCAAAAAAGCATACAATAAAGTGCACATGAACATATACACGCACACACCTAAAAGAAAAAAAGCATCACAAGCGACAAGTGTCCCAAAAAGAACATATAAGTCACTTCATTGGCAACGTGTGTACAGCCCATTCACAACACCTTCATGAGTAAACAACACAGCGCATAAAAAAAAACATCTGCTTCATGAAAAACACTATGCGCATTAACTCTAACAGCATTAACAGCTTGCGGCGAGTTCATCCGCGCGCGTGCACGCACGCGCACACACACACACACACACACACACACACACACACACACACACACACACACACACACACACACACACACACACACGAAACAATTCATTCCCAGTTGTCTCACACTACTTCTACAGCATAGGTTCGCTGCAGTGGGCCCACAAAAAGCTTATTCTCCACTTTCAAGGCAACACATTTCCGAATTTCATTTGCATTAGCTTTCAGAATGTGAGTAGACGGTTCAACAAAAAATATGTCATTCACACCAGAATCTGAATTCGCAAGTACCCGCTGCTTGATATTCAGTTTCTTCAAGACCAAAAAGACTTCTGGTATGCAGTTACAAGGTACAGTGTGCCGTTCGCATGCCACATGTACAATTGAAATGATCTGACCAAACGCACGAGGGCTAGAGGTTACCTGGACATACGAGTTAGCTCTCCGTGACTTGTCCAACGTCTGAACACAGAGTGTGTAACCATTAGCAATTACTTTTGAATACTCTACACCTTGTTCAGACTTATTTCCTTTTCCAAGAAAGGTGTAAGACGACAAAGTTGTGGCGTGCACCCTCAGCTTGTGTCCTCTCAACATGGTGGTCAAAAGCTCTTTCACAAGAGACGAAACTGTACTACAAGAAGATAGCACAGGCATAACTGATAGAATTGAAAACTTTTGTATAATCTGCAAGTGTGCGTGCCTGGTTCCATTTACAAAACGGCCAAGTTGACCATTCATATCTTCGTAAGGATAAGCTGAATAGTTCCATAACGGGCCCCACTCCTGAACACAATCCACAAGATGAAGAAGCGAGTGCGCATTAAATGTCAGGTGTTTCTTTCCGTAAAGGTTCTCATAGTCTGCCAAAAATTTTATCATTTCCTTTTGGGCTGATCTTAGCCGATCAGATGGCACAACGTCACCAAGGAGGAAGTGCATCAGATGCACAAATTCAAGCCAGTTGTTGTAGTACACCTGAGGAAGTATTCCCTGAAGCACAACTGGCGAGAAGTAGAGGAGCCAGTTGCGCCACTCGGACGATTTCCAATACTTCCTCAGCACAAGAGACCTTGGAAGACGAGACATCTCGCACACTGGTCGCAGTCTATTCAGCCGCTCATCAATTTCGGGGACCAAGGCACCAATGCTGTAGGGGAAAGCCTTTTTGTGTTTAAGCCACATGTACGCTGTGTGTCTAACGAAGCCTGAGCACACAGCGTGCATATAGTCTACCACGAAACCAAACGGAAATTTGAAAAAAGTTAGCAGAAAAAGAACAGTACTGCCTCTGATTCCAGCCACCAGCTCTCCGCCCCGATCTGCCTGCCGTGCATGGCGTCGAAATGAAGCATCCGTTCTCATCTTCCCTTTTAGGGGCTCGACAGGGTACACGCGTACATGGCCCTTTCCTTTGGGGACAACTTCCCCCTTTTGCTCACACCAAGCACATCCATGCTCTCCATTGAATTGGTGCATATTCATCACCATGCCCCGTGCAACTGTGTCCACGACACATGGCCCGGGAAACACTCGAGTATGCTTGGTTGTGCCGTCACCTACCCATGACATGCCTACGCTTGACAGGCGATTCATTTCTTCAACGAACGGTTGTAGGAAACAATCTACAATTGGTTTTTCGCTTCCGAACCATAAACCTGCAAGAAGTATTTTTTTCACGCGCTCTTTGAAGGGCAATTCATTAATCTGAAGCTGGAGCGGCCAAACAGCATACTTGGAAGACTCGAAGAGCTGAACCCCATCAGTGTTCCACGATACCGAAATATCCTTGTCTCCGAGCCCAAGCTCATTGTATGCCTTGCTCTCAGTGATGTCTGAGACATCAATGTTTCGGCTTTTAGAACCCAGGTTAAGATGAAAATTTGGATCCTGTAACACATTGCGTATCTGTGACTCAATGTCGAGGGAAAAAAAAAGAGGACTCCTTTGTCAACATTTCAATGCTGTGGTCTTCATCGCAGCCAGGGCATCGAATGGCTGCCTCTGAGGCATCTGCCTTCCCAAGAAAGCATTTCTTTTCCCTGCAGTAAAAGAACTTTTGTGGCTGCTCCCCCTTGTCAGCAAAATACTTAAAAAACAAGTACTTTGTTGTTGGAAAAGGCGTTCCTGCCGGGAGGTGTGCCTCCACAACCTTGAGTAGACTTTCCGTGGCCTCTTGGCTGCTGTGGTGGCGCAGGATATGTCCCATCAGGAGTAGACGGCTTTCATCGCAGGTAATCTTCGACCCAGGGTAGAGGAACTCGCTCTGCAAAACAGTGTTATACGTCAGCATAATTAACAAAGGAAAAGGACGTACTATTATTCCAGTGGTATTTGGAACCTGTTGTAAAATGACGGGTGGCCATCTTCCTAATAGCTGCTCAAGAACACGCGAGGAATGGTCCCTACACAATCCTAATAACTTGCCAGAAACAGTACCCACTTCTGAACCATCGTTCCCGCAAGAAAAAAAAAATGTGAATCGTAGGATGCGATGGCTCTTCAACGGAATGTTGCAAATGAAGCAAGCAACGCAGGCGCTTTTTAACGGAACCCCGTGCTTTTGTTGTTAAGTAAATAAGTACGTAATCAAACTCTACTGAAACAAAAAGTGTGGATTACGTACGAAGATAACGCGCGAATGACCTCTTATTTCCGGCACGCAACATTTTTATAGTTTTCATGGGGGCCTTGCAATATTCGCCATGTTCTTTGTCTCTTTTGCATCAGTAATAGGCACGAAGGACATACCGTTTGGGTTGTTCGTGTAGTGCCGATTTGTTCACTGCCTCCATCCTCGTCGCCGCTGGTACCGTCACTTGTGTCAAAGGAGGTTGACGATCCGTAGGAGGTAATACGGCGCACTCCACTGCTGCTACATGAGTCGCTTTCGGTGTCCGAGGCATCACTGCTTTCTGCTGTCAAAACGGCGATCGCAGCGGGCGGCTTTTGTTGCTCGTCACGAAGTCCATCTATCTGAATCCGAAGATCCACAGAATTATCGGATTCCGATTCTGATGACTCTTGGCAAGTAGCTGCGTTGGCAAGTAGCTGTGCTCTCTGCCTTTGTCGGTGCTTGGTACGTAGTGGCACACTCGTATCGGCGTCCCGCAGGTACTTTTTGTACCGCTTCCGTGGAGGCATGTCAGACTCTTTTTGTGCACAACAGTCAACACTGTAAAACCGCTGCGTTGCTTCGTAGTGCCCACTAAGTTCACGTCTCGCACGGTTGTTCTGCTACGACACACATCAGCATCCATCAGTCACATGGAATAAGAAATGATCAGTCACCACGCCAGTCACCACAGCTACAACAGCATCTATCTCCGGCCCCTGCCATCGGCACCATCGGCCATCGGGAGGATCGCACTACCACTACTAGAGAGAACTTAAGGAGACCTGATGATGATGATAACTAAAAGCTTCTTCTTTGAATAAGGGTAGTGGCGTGCGCCGTCCTGCCTGTGTGAGTTACCTATGCACACCTGCTCAAACCGTACTTTTTAACTACAATATTTGGTTTTGGATTTGCCCTGACGCTATCTATGGTTTTAGTGGCCCTAGATGCAGGCCAGTTAATCTTTCTTTCAACAGTGAAACCCAGTGCTTACGAAACTAAATACAATACTCACACAACAATCTGACCCACTTTTTCAGGTTTTGATTTTCAACTTCCAGGAACTTGGTACTTGCAAGTGCCATGGCACTACAATACCCTGTGCAACGATTGCATTAAAAACATTCTGACTTCCTTCGTGGATTCATAATGCACCAGATCAAATTAGCGGGGGGGGGGGTGCGTGTACTCCGCGGAGAACTTTCAGCCTTGGGTGGTACACGAGGCCGGTCATAAAATCATTATGGTACTCTAGCGACATCATTGATTTTAGCTTTTTTTTTCTCGTGAATGAATTTGTACGGCGGAATAAGTAAACTCTGATGTACCCAATGTCAACAGTTGGAAACACCGGACGTGTGATACCTGACAAGTATTCGATTGTCGGATGAAGCCAGTGAGGCATAACCATCGCACCTCTGCATTTCGGCGACGTACCTGTCACGTTCATCGCCCGGCAACCCCTTAGCATAATCATTGAACGCCTTTCTTTCAGCTGGAAGCGATATAAACAAAACAAACCATTTCAACTCAGTGCACCTATGAATGCCGCGGCATGCCTCCACACGGACACGAACAGGTGAAACCTGGTCCAGGCTTGTCAGTTTTCGATGGGAAAGTATATTAACAAGCACATCTGCTGTATGAGGCCTCAGACGCACGCAGAAGACGAGACTCTCGCATACCGCGCGACAAAGGGATCGGCGTCAAGTGTGTCGTCTGCTATGATCCACCAACGCATAAATGTGCGTATAAATGTGCGTTGGCTTTCCTTGAAAAATAAAGTTGGAAGTTGCGCTCGTCCTGTCACTCTCGTCTCCGTCATCGTCTCTTTGCGCAATTATTTGTTTCTACAGTTATGTACCAACTAGCCAGCAACCAATTGGATTGGAAAAACATTTATTGTGCCTGCGGTTGAAGTCCAAGTTAGGACTTCAGACTTGGCCAGTGTCGTCCTCGCTGTCGCCACCAGGGTTAGAGGCCCCCCGCCCGTTACCGGGCTGTGAAGTCTCCTGCCTGGCCAACGCCACGATGACCCGCTGGACGGCCTCGAGTTGGAGGTCTTGGTTGCCAGATCGCTTAGCCTCTTCAAAGGCGGGTGGAAGCCTTCCTGATGTAGAATCTTCTGGGAAGTTCAGACAGTCCCAGACGATGTGCTCAAGAGTCGCGGGGGCGTTGCGACACACCCTGCACGTACCGTCGGGGTGTGCCTCCGGGAAAATCTTGTGCATGAAAGCCGGGCTCATGACCGTTCGTGTTTGAAGCTGCCTATATATGACTGCCTGCTCCCTGCTCAGCCCTTTACAGGGCGGCGGGAGCGTGCGTCTGGCGAGCCGATAGGCCTTGGTTATTTCGTTGAAGCTGGTCATTCAGTCTCTTGTACTGAACCACAAGTGATCACCACTTGACCCGGCGCGGTCTGTTAGTTCGCGCGCGCGGGCGTGTGCGGTTTCGTTATGGTTGGCGTTGGTGTGCGACACTTCCCCTGCGTGTGCCGGAAACCACTTTATTCTTGCCCTTTCCCGGTGTCTCGGTATCTCATTTAAAATTTTCGTCGCAGCAGCAGAGACCCTGCCTCGGGCGAAGTTCCTGATTGCCTGCCGCGAATCGCTGAGGACAGTGCGGCAGCCCGGGTCTTTGATGGCCAGTGCGATGGCCACCTCTTCAGCCTCTTCGGATGTACCGCTCGCTGTGCTGGCCGCCGCTCTGATGCTGCCCCCAGCATCGACGACAACCACGGCGAATCCTCTTCTGCTCGCATATTCGGCAGCATCCACGTAACGGGCGCTTGTGTCGCCGGCGTGCAGGTCCGCCAGTGCCTTGGCCCTCGCCATTCGTCTGCCTTCATTGTATTCGGGGTGCACGTTGCGCGGGATAGTGTCCACGCGAATTTTGCTCCTGATCTCGTCCGGGACGGGCATCTTGGCTCCTTGTTGTTCGTGATATCGTATTCCAAGCTTCTCCAGGATTCTCTTACCGGGCTTGGTCATGGAAAGCCTCTCCAGCTGGGCAATCCTCTGAGCCTGGGCAATTTCGTCGAGGGTGTTGTAGATGCCCAGAGTGTACAACCTCTCCGTGCTGGTGCATTCGGGAACTCCGATGGCCGTCTTGTATGCCCTTCGGATGACTACGTTGAGCTTGTTCGTTTCGTCCCTCTTCCATTTGTGGAAGGCGGCCACGTATGTGATGTGGCTGAGGACGAAAGAGTGCACGAGCCTCGTGAGGTTCTCCTCGCGAAGTCCCCTCCGTCTGTTCGACACTCTTCTCATTAGTCTGATGGCGTTGGCCGCCTTGCCGACGACCCGTGTCACTGTTTTCCCGTTGCCTCCGTGCTCGTTAATAAGCATCCAAGTCTTGTTACACCAACGCAGATCGGCCGCCGAAGGTAGGTAGCGCCGCCACACGGCCAACCCTTCAGTGCAAGGACTCTATAGCCAGGGAGACCAATAATACTCTATGCCAATAATAATGCAGACTTGCAGTGCATTGCTATTAGCGCATAAGGTCGAGCCTGTTATCCGAGAGTAGCGCTGCAGTGATAGTTTTGTTTAAGACTGAACAAGAAATAAATTAAGCTTTCATGCAAGACCAACGCTGTATGCAGACGACGCCGATATATTAACGTGTACAATTTCACAATAATGCTTAGGCTACATAATTGCCTTAAAATTTTGAGCGAGTATATATGCGCACAAATCAAACAATTTTTTGTTCCATTTCCCCGCGACTGGGTCGTTCTTTCCGTAATAGTTATGTTTGTACCTGTCGCCAAGGGGGATCGACGCTGCCGCCTGCAGCGGAATCGCCATAGCTATGATTAAAGCGTTCCGTGTGCAACCGCTGCTAAAAGGAAAATTTTGCGCGCGCTTTGTCTTTGTGTCACCGGTGTCACCGTCATCCTTCTGAAAGTGCCCGAGCGATATGAGTGCTTACATACTAGTGAGGTGGGCCAACGAGCCCAAGTGGGATGTTTATCCTCTCAGAAGTTTGAAGTCGGTAGACCTTCAATGCCGTCTGACCGATGATTATAGATACGCGAACGTCATGACGGAACCCGTCGATGTCGAATGGACGGACGGAAAATGTGCTTCGGCGTTTGTTTTGGCCGTTGGTAAGTGACATTTCTTTGTACTCTGCTTGTAATGCGCTGTTAGGCCTCAGGGCCTGGCTTTCCGTCACCGGGTGGATTGCTGGGCATTGTTCGGTTGTGCCACACGCGAAAACGTTGTTCAGCGTTTGTTCAACCCTTCACGTGAAGAAGGTGGAGCTAAACAAGAAATGCTAGCATAACTTGCGAGGAATATGTGTATATTTATGTTTGTTTTTGACGTGGTGGTGGAATAGTTCATTTGTTGTGGTCACTTGGTTCTGGACAGTGAAACGTGGTTCTGGACAGGCAGTCGAAATGCACCTCAGTGAACCTCTAAATTTGAGTCGGCGGGCCTGCATTGCCTACTGAACGATGACCACAAATACGCAAACGAGATGACGGAGCCCGTTGATGCGGAATGGAAGGACGGCAAATATGCTCCAGCGTTCGTTTTGGCCGTTGGTGACATTCCTTTGTACTGTGCGTGTAATGCGCTGTTAGGCCTAGGGGCCTGGCTTTCCGTCACCGGGCCGTGTGCTAGGCATTGTTCGGTTGTGCCACGCGCGAAAAACGTTGTTCAGCGTTTGTGCAAACCTTTACGTGAAGGTTTCAATAGCACCTCAGTGAACCTCTACATTTATGAGGGGCGTTAATTCACCTCTTTAGTCGGCTACTTGATTTTTTTATGCATGGTCACTTGCATTCCTATTTCGGAGGTTTTCTTGCCACCTGCTGGTGCCTCCTTTTTCGTCTCGCCAGCACGAAATAGCGCCGCTGTATGCTATCATTAGCCCTCTCGGAAGGCTGTCATTTTTGTAGAGTGCATTGATAGATGTATTTTATTAAAATGACGTTTCACTTTTTTAGTCCGCTTCTACTTCTGTTGCTACGTTGGACAACATGATTGTCCTGAAAAGTCCTTAAATGTAAAATCTTGTCAGTTTTTCTTCATTTTAATGAAAATATGTTGCAGTGTTTAAATATTATCAGCATGCATGTATCCAAATTTCGGCACTGCGTTTCGGTAGTCGTGCTTCGAAGTTTACTTGTTCTAGCCTACATAGGTACTTGAGCAATGCCTGACTTCGCTTCTAATAAAATTTTGTACCTTTTTAATTTTTTTTTATTTGATACCTGCTTCGCCTTTGCAGGCATTACAGCAGGGGGATACATAAAAGTATGAAATTTGAGACCAAATAACAATGTAATTAATCACACAAAGCGCTGTAAAAACCATCATTAGAAAAAATGGATACAATCATAGGCGGAAGATCATTCCACTCGAATTGAGCTAACAAAAAATGAATAGCGCAAGGCGTCGCCTTTAAAGGAAAGTTCGTTTACTTTATGACTGTGGTCCCTTCTTTGGCATATGTAGGATGGCGCTTGGATATACTTCTCCTTTTCGATTCCTGTTTTCGAATTGTAGATATTATGAAAAAATTTCAACCTGCGGTTTCATCTACGATCTTTCAAGTCTTCCCATTTAAGTTCACTTTTGCTTTTTGTCATGCTAAGTTGACGATCCCAATTACCTAAAACAAATCGCACTGCCCTATTCTGTATTTTTTCAAGCATATCAGCCAGCTCTTTGGTATACGGAGCCCACCAAACACATGCGTACTCTAACAATGAGCGCACATGAGTGAATACAGTTTCTTTAAGTTAGATAGAAGTTCACTGAAATTTTGTCTTAGAAAGCCCAAAGCACGTGCAGCCTTAACTTTTATGTTGTGAACGTGTGTAGTCCACCTCAACCTTGAAACCTGTCCATCAATAAAGTAATTGGGAAATGTTCAAGCTGAAAATGTGCCGTATACGTGGCGAAATTTCAGGATGCTGCTTGGGACATATGCAGGCGTAAAATAAGAGTCTACAAAAGAAAAAGTGCCTCTGCTTGCTTCACTAAGTGTAACAGGCTTAATCCAATCATAAAATAAAAAGGGCCTAATTTAGGTGAATGTAATAAAGAAAAAATACTTTTGTGATCTATACAAAAGTTTGTGCATTTCACGTAACCCCTGGAGTGTACCCAGTCCACTGCACTTTTTTTTTACTACTACCCGAGCCTTGCCACATGTGGTTTTCTTGTAACTGTACAGGTTCGAAGTGGGCTTTGAAGTGAATTTGCAATTTGCATGTACAGCTAAATTTGCGGACCATGGGAGTGGGGGCCAAAACTAACCGATTCGCCGTCTGGTTGCATGGCGCCTGCTGTCGAGACACGCACACAGCGCAGGCGCGGCCAATCAGTATTGCATGCATGCTACTATCACTTGCTTCTTAGTGACTACCCCACACTTCGATAAACCAGCGCCAGGGAAACATAAGCTGGTTAGGGCAACACTGCCTTGCACCGTCCTTTGTCTGAAAATGGTGGGACTCGCCTGATATGCGGACTTGCATGTAAGCACGAGATAAGTACCAGGGCACCAACTCTGCCAGCGGAGCAGTGTTAATGCCGATTACGCGAGCATGCTGTTTCCACCAAAGGTGTGTTCACCAGCAGCCTGTAAAAAGCCAGCGACTATCCCCTGGTGCCGCTTTATCGGAGCACGAGGCAATCGCGAAAAAGCAACCGATATTGGCATGGGTGTAACACTGATAGGCCGTGTCTGCGCTGTGCGGGGTCTCGACAGCAGGTAGCGCACAACCAGGCGGCGCAGCGGTTAGTTTTGGCCACCGCTCCCATGGTCCGTAAACTTGAGCTCATGGCTGTACCTCTGCAAATCTATCTTTTTTTGCCAATTTCAGTTTCGCAGTGTCAGGCAATGCTTCATCCACTCTTGGTGCACGCAGCAGGGGAACTGTTATTTAAAATAGCTAAGGGTAAGACTGAACGAGGGTAGTTAAACACCCTAGCATTTTGCAGCCTGTGTGTGGGATATTTCTTAACCGCAGGTTTCTGAAAGTGCTAGTATTGTAGCTTTTGTAAATTTGTACTAGGATTGACCCCGATTTCTGGCTTAACTCTCCAGGCACGGCTGCTGCCATGGAGCGCAAGCGCACGAAGCTTGCTCAAGCAGCACCCGCAGAAGTCCCCCTGACCGAGTGCACTGCAGACCCCACAGAAGACTCTACAACTGACAAGGTTAGTCATTGTCCAGATATTAGGGAAAAAAAGTGCAATCATATTTTCATCTCTGCCACGGTGCTGTATATGTTCACAACTTGTTCAATGCTTGTTGAAGGCATTGCAGGTCGGGTGCTTTTATGCACTCATGTTTCAGTACTACTTGAATCCCTTGTTTCCCTTGCGTCCAGTTCTGAAGCGTTTAATATTCCCATTGCATGAGAAAGAAGTCGTGGACACTTGTGCTCGCTGAGTGACAAGGGGCACTCTGCACAGAGCCACAAATATTGTCGCATGTTTTTGTCAGCATGCATTTAAGTAAGCTGGAATGCAGTCTAGATTGATTTGTAGCCTTCCACTAAGCCTCGCCTTGTAGCATAGCCGTAGAACCTGTATGTGAAGCCCTAATTTGACACGAGCCTTGTCACAGCGGCGTGTGGCAGGCACTCCTAACAAAAACATCTCAGCGTTGGCTTGAGGGAGTAAAGTGCCATTTGCCAGTTCACTGTTATAACCCTATGCCTTGTACGTATCAGTGTGGCCGTGGGCTTCATTCTGGCTTTTGACGATTAAACCAATTCTCACCTGAAATCTTTGGTAGCCTTCCGAAAACATGGAAGAGCAGTTTGTCTGAAATACTTTCGATTTCGGAAGCTCCCGTGCTGTTACTCTAGCCAGTCAGAAATATCTGTGTCCTCGCCTCTCACAGCCGCATGTAGCGTTTACGTTAAATTTGTCTCAATTTCCCATTTTTGCACTGTCGCTATCATTTATAGAACATCATTTTGAAAATGGAGACTTCGCCAGCCACACGTTCATGAATACTATATCAATTCATGATAGTTTTTTTGTTGGCATCGGCCAATTCAGCAAATTAGTCGTCCAGTGTAGAAGCAGTTTCGAAAATAAGTTTGTACACCACCACCCTTTTGTTTTTCTTATGTTATAGCTTCTTTAATTGAAGTTTGTGTTAAAAGACAGTTTTAGTTGAGCGCACGCAGCAGCTCTGCGCGCGCAAAGAACTTGCGGAGGCGCGAGGGCGCATGCGCAGTACGTAAGCGGCGGCCGCGCGCTCTGCGTGTGCCCGCAAGTTTTGGATTCTTGCGTTGCGGCCCATGCGCGAGGCCCCTCCCTTCCTCTTTCCGGTCTCTCTCGCCCGTGAACGAAAGGAACCAAGGAACGGCGTCTTCCCCAAACTGGTTTACGGCTTCTTCTGGCTAGGTTTACGTCTGGCGCTGGCTGACAACCACATGTTTCGTTCTCCAATCTGGCGTTCAGTGGCGCTGCATGACACACAAAGCGCGCATTTCGGCGCTACTGGTTTATCCACGCACCAACTTCTGCGTGCGGTCAACTAAAACTGGTTCTTCGCGAGAACTTCGCTGCGCGCGCTGTGCTGCCCCTACGTGCGCGCGCAACTCTGTGCGTACGCTCAACTAAAACTGTCTAAAATTTTATGCTAACCAGGCCGTCTCAGTAGACCATAGTTCACATGTCTTCATTGTCTCTTTAAACTAGCATTGAACATTGCAGGTAATGTACAACAATGCGTACTTATTCAATGCCATTTAATATCACAAGTCACGGGCTTTGCCTTGCTCACTTTTTCACAGCGCAAGTGCAGCTGCAGTGCAGCGCAACATCTGGAAGAAGCGGTGCAGCAGGTCGAAAAGCTGGAGGGCCGACTTGAAGCCGCAAAGAAAAAAGTAAAGCTGCTGAAGGAAGAGCTGAAGGAAGCCCGCCAGTTGCTTGGTATGCAAACATCTTTCATTCTGGAGCTCTTAGATTAGCAGTTCCAGGCTCCCCGAGAAGCTATTCAGCTTTAGTTTTTCCCATATATTCCTGCAGCATGGAGAATCCTCGGACTTCCTGTGGACTACTGCAAATTGAAGGGCTTGTTTGTAAAGGTACAGAAAGAAGGAAGGGGGGGGGGCTTCTACAGGGCCTGTTGCCTGGATTGCAAGCTTTTATAATAGCATTTAAACACAATGAAGCATGTATACCTTTAACTGCTTGTAATTTAGTTCATCCCAAATGACAGGTATAACATTTCATTGATATGTGTAGCAACATGTACTATTTGGCTGCTAGATGCAGTAGTCAGTCGTTCTTTCAAACAAGATTGATGCAGTACAAAAATGGCTATACATCGAGATTTCAGTGCACGTTAGCAATTCCCAGGTGGTGTAAATAAATTCATCAGTGTAGCCAAGGTGTAGCTTCGGCGTGTGAACGCACAATATTGAAAAAGCGCCCAGGCTAAGTTGAAAACAAAGGGCTGCGGCTCGCTTGCACTCGACTCTAATTTCGAAAAAAAAAATAAAGCTAGTGGAAGGGAAACAGGAGAGAGGAATGACAGCTTAAATGGTTTATTTATAAGCAAGCAAGACATTGTTCATCACCAAGCAAAAGACATGAGCTATGAAAAGTGCAATCTATTGGTTAAAATGTTATTCAGCCTTCAGTAACCCTTCAACTAGCTATGTTGTATGTTGATGAACCATATATCTTAGTTTTGATATCTGATCTTAGAGGTACAACAGGCATCTTGTATGTTGCAGTTATTCTAATCTACCTTGTTTGTAAAAGATCGGAATCTGCTTTGTCGCACTCTTGTCATGCGTATAATGAATCCTTGATCTAGTGTCTAGAGATGGTAAGGTTATATACGGAAAACTTGCCCTTTTGGTAGTTCATAATGCAGTGTTGTTTCAATGTATTCTTCAGATGTGCCGAAGCTTGTGAGAAAGCTCGTGAAGGCCACGTCTGCGCCTCCCGCTGCAACGGTGGTTGCACCCCAGGTTAGTTTTCGTGTTTCAATTTGTCTAGGTTCCCACTGTTGCGCTGAATTTCCTTCGGCATCTTGATACAAACGCCGTTTGTACTCGGCTAAAAATAGCATCTGCACAAATTGTGTGCTGCCTGCAGAGTCGGCAGTTTACATCGGGCATTTGTGAATATTCGTTATTTTTTTCTCTGTATATTTGATAAAAAACGACGTCCGAAATTCTCTTCGGTCAGAATCCCGAAATTCGAAAAGGTCGAAGTATTTGGCTGTAGAAATGAAGGTTAGGCTGCCTTTTCCTTGTAAAAACTGCCGTGTGGGGTACGTGCTGTGTGCAAGGCCCCCCCCCCCCCTTTTTTTTTTTTTTTTTTTGTCACGATTCTTGCCTTTCATAAGCTGGGCTCTGCTCTGCTCCGATAGCCAGCAGGAGCGCCATTGCACATGCTGGACGCGCTAGGCCCCCCGACGATTGTCATGCATAGGATTGAGAGAGGGGAGGCGGCGGTCGGCATCCTGAGTGCGTGCTGATATAATGGTCACATTAGCTTGGCTTACAACATTGGATTTCTATTTTTCTGAACGTAAAGCCAAGCATGCGGTAGTATTGGGCATCTGATACTTCTTAACCCATTTGCTTCAGAAGCCGGCGATCCGCCATCCTCTTCCGCCAAGGCCAAACTGCAATAAGCCGGCGATTTGACAGGCTCCGGAAACAGCGATGTTTTGAAAAAGCCCCGGTAAAAGGCGCTTCTCTTTACACAGTTATCGGGTTGTTTCGTCTTTTTCACACCAGATGGACATAGTTGTCCAGTATCTTGAGCATGGTTGTTTAAAAAAAAAACAAAGTTGGCGGATGTTTTTTCTGTGGAGCCATTCGCTGCGTCGGTATGTAGCGTCGGATACACGGCGTCGCAGAAGAAGAAAACTCGCACATGCGAGGAACTCCTCGAGGTGCTATTCGAAAGTGATGGCAAAAGTTACTGTGGTTACAATCGAGCAGCTACTTAAGTAGCACCGATGAAGGGGTAACCACATGGAGCGGCAGCGACAATTGTCGCTCAGCGTAACTGAATGGATGCGGTGGGCTAGTAGAGCGACGAGCTGTCGCCGGCACTACGGAATACACTGTCGCCGGGCGCCTCGGTCGCTGTCGCTCACTTCTGGGAGCGTAATATGCAAGCGACAGAGGCGCCCGGCGACAGTGTATTCCGTAGTGCCGGCGACAGCTCGTCGCTCTACTAGCCCACCGCATCCATTCAGTTACGCTGAGCGACAATTGTTGCTGCCGCTCCATGTGGTTACTCCTTTAGAGTGTCGGTGAGAACAGAAGTGATTGTGAAGGCAATGTGTGTGCGTCTCGAGACACTTCTCTCTCGCAAAGGGATACAAGGAGATTTTTTTACATTATGGACATCGCTGTTAGTGTCGCTGGGAGTGTGAGGTATGTGGAGTGGCACTTCACATGTCCCTCTGCTTCAAGACCTTCCACACTCTCAAGTTACTTTTGAGTGCAATACTTCCGGAAGATGTTCCCAAACAAAATGAAACAAAGTGTCCACGTGCGAGTTACATAGACGAAGTTATTGAGGTTTATTTACGACACCACGCAGGGCAGTTCGCGGGGGCGAAAGTTGCGCGGTACAGCTTGCGAGAACGGACGTCGAAGCCCTGCAAGCGAATGGGTTAATAAACAAAATGCTTCAACTAGACGGGGCCGTCTTTTTTTTTTTCTATTGTTTGTTCATTAAGTCTGCAGTTCATCTTTCATGGTTGGAGCGTTGTAATTTCAAATAATAGATTCAAATTCATTCTCTTCGGGAAGCTGGAGTTAGAACAAGACCTTTTTTTATTGAACAGCCGCTTGCTTAAAATTCGTATTTTGTGCGACGTGGTCTGACCATATTGTACAAAATTCCATTTAATCTGTTCTGTTTCCTTACTTTTTTGGTCTGCTATATCTGTATAAAGCTTTGCCCTGTCCCTCCTACCCTTTAAACAATGTGTTCCTTTAGTTTTCAAATATATATATATATATATATATATATATATATATATAATTTCCAATGTAATGTCATGTTTGTGTTCACTAGCTCCCACTCCTTCTAAGGCCCCCCCCCCCCTAATTGCTGCAATACTGTAGGCCTGCAATACTCTACAAATAAACGTGCGCTCACAATGTTAGAGGCCTCTCAGAGCAGCTCTAAAGCTAAGTAACCATCTGTCGGGTCTTTTTACAAGGCTTTACTCCCAGGCCACATGATGAAAATATCCGAAACGAGTTCCAAAAAAGGTTTCCGACAATTTATTACTCGTCGACGTTTTGCTGTACATTTTTGTTGTATTCAGACCTCAAAAACTGATATTAGTTGCCCTTAACTGCCCCAAAATTAACTTCAGTAAGGCTTGATGAGCTAGTTGGTATCTGCATACCAACTTTTTTTTCTGTTGTGAATAAACTTCAGTTAGTTTGCGCTTCACTCGTTCTGTACATTATTTCCACTCTGCATTTGTCCCCTGTACTGTAACAGCGCTCTCCCATCAAGTGTGCCCAAATTTGACTTTTTAGTGCTCCGAAATAAGTTTTTTTTTTTGTGCTCCAAAAATTGCTCTAAATTGTTGTTTATCAGTAGCATCACTGAATTAAGATTATCGCTTCGCTCTAGCGTTAGGTGTATGCCCTTTTGGGTTGGTGCATCATTGATAACTAGTTATGAGCCTTCAATCCCGCAGACGTGTAATTGTTTTCCAGTAATCGACCTGTTTCTCCTTAACATGTTGACGCAGAGGCATATGCAAGTTGTTGAAGCTGATGGTCGTCAATGCCGAGAAATTTGCTGCTTCGTATACTGTTCATAGTTCCCCCTCTGCTGGATGCATCCTCATAAGAACCATTACTGTCTATGTTTACTCCTTTCTTTATAGGTGGACATAGGCAATGGGGTCCTGGTGCCACAGAGCCTGCTGGCCAGGATTAAAGCCAGTGCAGGCAAGCAGCCCACAAGATATGCCCGGGACCTTCTGCGGGCAGTGTTCACGGCAAAGGAGCTGGCCGGGTCTTCTCTGCATGGGAAGGCTTGCAACGCCAGGAAAGACGTTGCCACGAAGAAGGCCCTGGATCCAGAGAGGCTGGACGCCGTGCTGTGTAAGAGCATAATGCAGGCCCCCCTCTCCCCCCCCCCCCCCTTTTGTTGATTCGCTTTTCAAGTTCAACTTACTTCGTGCTTTTGAATTCTGAAGCTGATGCTAGGAGGCTCTTCTGCGTATTTAAGCTATCAGCTTTGGCAGGTTAGACATATGGAAGAGGACGTGGGACACTGCTATTTAGAACTGGTGCTACTCGAAAGGGCACTATATAAGTAAAATTCTGCAGCAACAGAGGAATTAAAACTTGTAGCAGGTGGATAAAAATAAGCTTGCATACAAGCTGCAGATTTAAAACATTGCCTTGTGTCCTGTACAATTACCAGATAAGTGCGAAATTCCTTTGTGCATTAGTAGCAGTGAAGATAAGCATTTAAAATTAGATCTGGCAAAGATGTGTCAGCTTTATGGATCTTCCTAGTGAACTTTTTTTTTTTTTTATAAATGGAGATGTTTTGAAAATCGGGGTAACAGCCACAGTGTATGCCCAGGTGACCATTCTTCCCATTTTCCACATTGTGGCAGTTTTCGCAAAAATTGGTGTTGAGACATTCCTGTCTGTGTTCATCACAAGGTAACGGCATTGAGTAGACCACACCTTCTGAACAGGCCGCAAACAGTGTTTGGTGTCTGTTCTGCAGCTGCTGTTTAATTGATGAAGCTGGTATCCGACAGGAGTCGATATGCATTTTTTTTTATCAAAACTTTGTTTTTGTTCTCTGAAAGAAGCTCCATCTCAGCAGAACGTTGGGCAGTACTCGTGCAATTTTCCAATGCAAATGTAGGCCCTGATCAGTCTCGTCAGTGACTCCATAACCTGTGTACGATTTATCGTTGCTAAGTGCAGGTGACGATGTTTGCATCTTCCTTATGTTGTCGGTTGGTTGCTCTGATCCTTTGGCTTGGAGTATCGAGGCGGAGGCCACCCCAGATCCATGCGGGAGACGTTGCTCTCCATCTGAACACTTTACTCGATCTTGGAGCAGCAGGCAACCCTGGTGCCGCGCCACGTCTGGCACGGCTACTGTGAACAACCAGGTCACTTCAACAAACGGTGGCCTCTAGTTTGGACATGCTGGTATGCAGCCAAAGTGCAGTGAAGTAGAGGCTGTACAGTGGCCCCTCGTATTCCAAACAGCTCGGTGAACTTTGCCGCGCGTGATCGGGGGTGTTGTCGTCTTGGCCTCGGCATCGATTCCGAGCTGCAAAAGCAGCGCACATGGTTCCTATACCACCAATAGCAGTCTCCGTTTTGGCATGATACGGTATGATATGATGTTATGTTGCAGTGCAGGAAGCAAGAACACCACATCTATCTAAACACTCCAACAACAAAATGCTGGCTAGGCCTTGGTGCGGTGGCTGCGAAGTTGCAGAATTAACTCTGCCGACTCTGCAGATAACTGACGCCGCAGGTGGTGTCACGTGATCGCTTGCCGCCAGATCTTAGAGTCTGGGGTTGACGCTCCGAAAGAACCAACCGAACACCCAAACGCGCAGCCACTTTCCAGAGCGCTCTAAATTTGCTTTAGAGCGCTCTGGTTAATTGGTTGCAACCAATTAACCGAATACTGCTGAGCCCAAGGACGCGAGTTCGATTCCCGGCCGCGGCGGCCGCTTTTCTGATGGAGGCGAAAAGCAAAAACGCCCGTGTGTTCGAGATTTCGGCGCACGTTAAAGATCCCCAGGTGGTCCAAATTAACCCGGAGTCCTCCACTACGGCGCGCCTCATCGCCTGTGTAGCGTCGGCGTGTTAAACATCATAATCAGTCAATCAATCAATTAACTGAATACAACTTTAGTGATGCCCCACCCTGGGGTGCGATATCTAGAGTTAGTCAAGCTCTTTAAATAATCTGCCCCTGTATCATCACCCCTGTGACACATAGGCGAACTACAACTGTGAATGCCTCTTAAATGATATGTACCGGCATGTTTGTCATGTAGGTTACTTGTTCGTTTCTGTTGACCGTTTTCTTAAGATTTCCTGCAAATAATAATTCTGCTGTGTTCTTGCTTTTCATTTTTTTGCAGCTTTTACGTGCTCGGAGTTTGGTGTCAGCGAGAAAGAAATTGCCGGATCGCTTTCTTCAATGCTTTCTCGCGGCCAGGTGGCCAAATAATGATGGTCATAATTTTCAGTATACTGAAAATTATGGCCATCATTATTGGCCATCATTATGGCCATCACACTCAATGTGATCAAATAAACATTGTAAAGGCAGAAAAATGCGTCGCTGTTTTACTGCGTGGTTGGCAGCAATTCTAAGCGCCACAAAGTATTATATAAACACGCTTGCCATTCGAAGGATGTTCAGTGCATGAGGAATAGAGAACTTGATTATTTGCAGCCATTCATCAACCGCAGGAAAACTGAAAGGAGAAAGGTGGACGGATACTTCCAGGCCGCACAGAGGAAACGTGAAATGCAAAGGACGCATAGAGGACACAGAAAGTCTGTGGCCAATTTTAGGGCACTCAAAGGACGCACACAGTCTATTGCCTTCTGGAAACATACTGGACAAATGGAGGACGCATGCTATATTCTATTGCCTTTGGGAAATGTACTGTACACATGGAGGACGGAAACACAAAGGACACTTGGAGGACACAAAAAGTAAGTGGCCAAATTCCAATACAGGGGACACACAGAGGACATACATGGTCTATTGCCTCCGGGATATAGACTGTCTTTTGACTGGACGTAAAAATTTTTATAAGGGATGAGGTAATCGGCTCCACTGCCGGTTCTTACCACTTGTAGCTGCGCTGGTAGCGTTACGTAGAAGATTGATTGGTTGTGCTGTAGCCGGCGAGCAAGGCGACGCTGGACTCAGTTGGTGGCGAAGGTTTAATGCGATAAGCAAGCGGCTCGCATGCCAATATAAGTACAGAGCCCATGACGTAGCCTGTGACGTCAGTACGGCGCGTCATACCTTGGCTACTACAGGCTTCCGAATTCTTGTGCTTCGTCGTAATTCAGGTGGCTCCACGGTTTCTTGGGAGCTGGCGTCAGGCGCCTGCTGTGATGGTAGTTCCGTCATGCTGGCTCGGTCAGCTGGCGGAAGCCGTTGCTCTGGTGCAGGCCCGTCCGGCGGCGATGTGGTATCGCTGTCGCGTTGTGACGGAATGGCAACCGGGTGCGCCATGTGGGGTTGCTCAGTAATCCACAGGCTTCTGGGAAGAGGAGCAAGGCATGTGTTAGGAACAATATTGTCCGCATGCAGAAAGCGATCGTGGTCTTCGATTCGGACTATGTATGTTCATTTGCTAACTCGTCGCACAACTGTTCCTTCCAACCAACTTGGACCGTTCGGTCGGTTTCCTCGCACGCGAACGTTGTCGCAAACCTGGAACTCCCTCCATGAAGTATGGGTTTCCTGGCACTGTCTTCGAGCTATATTTGCTTCGGCACGTTTCGCTAGCTCCAGATGCAAGATGCATAGCCTCGTGCGTGGCCTGCATGAGAGAAACAGCTCGGCTGGCGTCTTACCGGTCGTCGAACACGGTGTGTTCCGGTAGGTTAACAGGAACTGGTCTACGCGATGTTGCATCGTCCGAGTCACTCCCGTGTTCTGCTCGTCCCGTAGCTGTCTGATGAAGCTCCGCTTGTCGGTCTGGACAAGCCTCTCCGCAGTGCCATTTGAAGCTGGGTGGTAAGGGGGAGTCCTGGTGTGCTGCACTGCATTCGATTTGAGAAAATTTGTGAATTCAGCAGACACAAATTGGGGACCATTGTCAGTCACAATTCTCTCTGGAAGCCTAAAAGCAGCAAAAACAGTGCGTAGTTTTTCAACTGTCGCCTGTGCTGTAGTGGACTTCATGTGCAGAACATCCACCCACTTGGAGTGCGCATCGACAAGCACTAAAAACCAGTCGTTCTTGTAGTAGGCAAAATCCAGGTGAACTCTCTGCCACTTGCGGGTTGGCCATCCCCACGATAACATCAGCACGTGTGGCGCAGAGTTTTGAGTTAGTTGGCAAGTCGATCAACCTTTTACCGTTTCTTCAATGCGGTCACACAACTTCGGCCACCACACATGGCTTCTTGATAGCATTTTCATCCGAGTGATACCTGGATGCTTTTCATGCAAAAGCGACAAGACTTCGGATTGTAAAGCTTGAGGTATAACAACCCGAGTTCCCCATGTTATGCAACCACAGTCTACCGACAGTTCGTCTTTCCGCGAAAAGAATGGGGCTATGTTGTCTTCTGACACGTACGATGGCCATCCATTCAAAACATACATTAGCACTTTCGATAAAACTGCGTCTTTTTGGGTTTCGTCACTTATCTTTTCCGCAGATGGTGGTACGGCTTCTACTGCTGAAAAGAAGTGAACGTAGTCGCTTTCGTCGGCGTCGTTCGGAAGCGGTAATCGCGATAACGCGTCCGCGATTGCTACTTGGGCTCCCTTTCTGTACACCCATTTGTAGCGATATGCAGCTAGTACTAGCATCCAGCGCTGCATGCGTGCTGCTGCCATTTGCTGAATTGGCTTTGTTTGCCCAAGAAGTCCCTCCAGGGGAAGGTTATCGGAATAAATGGTGAACTCTCGTCCATAAAGATACTCGTGAAACCGTTTGATTCCGAAAACCACAGCCAAAGCGTCCTTTTCTATGTGTGCGTAGCCACATTCGGCCTTGCTCAGAGTGCGTGACGCGTAAGCTATCGGCATTTCCTGCCCGTTCACGACATGAAACAACACTGCGCCAAGCCAGTAAGGAGAGGCGTCGCAGACTAATCCAAGAGGCTTCTTTGGGTCATAGAATGTTAATACGCTGTCTTGCGTAAGGAGGCTATTGCTCTCCGCGAAAGCTTTTTCTTTTGCGGACTAGACCCACTTCTTTTCCTTCTGAAGCAGCTCATACAAAGGCTTTAGCCTCGAAGACATGTTTGGCATGAACTTGGAATAAAAATTTATCATTCCCAGGTAAGCTTTAAGCTCACTGATGTTCTTAGGTGTGGGTGCTTTCCTTGTGGCTTCAAGCTTCTCGACGCACGGGTGCACACCATTTTCGTCAATGATATGACCAAGATATTTGGCAGAATTCAAGAAAAACTTGCATTTTTCCTTTCTCACTTTGACGCCGTGTTCCATGAAAACCCGCAGGACTGCTTCCACCCGGGCCAGGCATTCGGTATGCGATGCTCCCGTGATGAGGACGTCGTCGAGGTAGCATACCACTCCCGGTAGTCCCTTCAGCAGCTCGTCCATGATTGCCTGGAAAACTGCAGGTCCACTTGAAATTCCGTACGGCATCCGAACATACTGGAACAACCCCATGTGAGAGTTTATAGTCAGCAAAGGTCTCGAGTCAAGGTGTACCTCGATTTGCTGATATGCCATCGAAAGGTCCAGAACGGTGAAAACCTTGCCACCAGCCAGTGTCGTGAACAAATCTTCCACCGCGGGCAGTGGGTAATGGTCTGTCTTCACGCATGGATTCACCGTCAATTTATAGTATCCACACAATCGCACTGTTCCGTCTGGCTTGTGAACAGCTACCAGCGGCGTGGCCCAGTCGCTGCGTGTTACGGGCACCAGTACGCCATCCCTTTGCAAGTTTCCTAGCTCATGCTCGACAGGTTCACGAATGGCATACGGCACAGACCGCGCCTTGCAAAAGACTGGCATGCTTCCTTCCTTAAGAACCAGCTTTGCTTGGTAACCATTTATCAACCCTAGACCAGGTGCAAAAACGCTGGCATACCTTCCCAGGATGCTGTCGACAGACGGTTGCGCGTGCACCTCGTGAATGCTGTCTAGGTCCATTCCGAGGTTCGCAATCCAGTCGTGGCCTAGGAGTGCTGGCTTGTCTCCTGGTACCACGATGATTGGCAGAACTTTCCTCTGTCCCTTGTAGTCGACCAAAACTTCCGCTTGGCCTTTGACTTTTAGCGTTGCTCCGCCGTAAGTCTCGAGCAAGCTGCGCACTTCGCAAGCTGCGGCGGCTGCTTAAGCTGCCGGTAAACGCATTTCGGAACGAGTGATACGGCTGCCCCCGTATCTACTTGCATCTTCACAAGCTTGCCTGCTAACTTCATACGGTTGTTTTTCCGTGCCCACCAGATACACACCGTGCAGCAGCAGTTCTGTGCCTCCGCTCGCTCCGTCGTTCACGTAATGGGCGGTGCCAGTCGTCGGCTGCTTGCATCTGCACATGCGCGCCAAATGTCCCATGCGCTTGCAAAGATGCCATTTGAATTTCCGATAACGGCAGCAACGGGCGTCGTGCTCTTCACCGCACCGATAGCAGCTTTGCTTTGAACTGTTTCTCGGCTCGCTGGCAAACTCCGGTTTCTTTCCCGTCTTCTTTAGAGCGTGGACGTCGGCATACGTACTCGCAGTTGGTTGGAATCCCCTCGACTCCCGCTCCGCCAGTTCAACGCTCTTAGCAAAAACGCAGGCCGATTCGAACGTCAACTCCTTCCTCTTCAGTAAACCCGTCTGAATGGTGGAGTTCCGTAACCCAGCGACGAACCCGTCCCGTAAACCGTCGTCGAGAAACGTTCCGTAGTTGCACTTGGCTGCCATGTGTTTCAGCGTAATGCAAATGCCGCGACGGACTCTCCTTCTCCTTGGTACCTCCTGTTGAATTTGAAGCGCTCCGCAATGACTTGACTTGAAGGCTCGCAGTGGTCACTCAGCACTTTCTCCAAGTCCTCGAACGTCTTCTCTTCAGGCTTTGCCGGTAGAAGAAGGTCCTTGAGCGTCTTGTACGCTTTCTTTCCTATGGCAGAGATGAAGGCTGACTTTTTTTTAAGTTCTTTGATGGAGGCGAAAAGCAAAAACGCCCATGTGTACGAGATTTCGGCGCACGATAAAGATCCCCAGGTGGTCAAAATTAATCCGGAGCCCTCCACTACGGCGCGCCTCATCGCCTGCGTTGCGTCGGCGCGTTAAACCCTACAATCAATCAATCAATCAATTTTTAAGTTCTTCATCTTGTACGCCGGCTACTTTGCAATAGTGCCCAAACCGTTCTACGTATGAAGCGAAATCTTCGTCTCCTTCTTCTATGAAGGCGTCAAATTCCCACATCTTCGCCATACCTTGCCTTTCGCCTTCCAGCTGTCGTTGCTCACGGGATCCGCCCCCGCCGTTCGGTTGAGCCTGTTGCATATCTCGTCGCCATCTGTTGTAGCCGGCGAGCAAGGCGAAGCTGGGCTCAGTTGGTGGCGAAGGTTTAATGCGATAAGCAAGCGGCTCGCATGCCAATATAGGTACAGAGCCCATGACGTAGCCTGTGACGTCAGTACGGCGCGTCATACGTTGGTTACTACAGATTGAAGAACATTTATTAAGACAGGCAGACCAGAGGTCCGAGCGTGGTAAGGAAGGAAAGGAGACCCGCCGCGGTGGCTCAGTGGCTAAGGCGTTGCGCTGCTGAGCACGATGTCGCGGGTTCGATTCCCAGCCGCGGCGGCAGCTTTTCTGATGGAGGCGAAAAGTAAAAACGCCCGTGTGTACGAGATTTCGACGCACGTTAGAGATCCCCAGGTGGTCAAAATTAATCCGGAGCCCTCCACTACGGCGCGCCTCATCGCCTGCGTTGCGTCGGTGCGTTAAACTCTAAAATCAATCAATCAAGGAAGAAAAGGATGGAAATGAAAGCCAATCACTTCAGCACTTGTCCACATTGATGTCTCGATGAATTCCAATAGTTGAGGCAGTCAAAGGCCGGAGTCTTAATTGTGACCATTGCTAAATAGTCCCAGCACGACAGTCAGCGATGGCACTCTTTTACCAGTCGTGCTAGGCCACGCTTTAGAAAATACGTCGTATGTGTGCGGTTATGGACGTGTCCAGTAGAGTTGGGTCTGGTTGAGGGTTCGAGTCGGTGAAAGTACAGTGGCGACTGAAGGCCGGACATGTCCAGACCAAGTGGTAGAGGTCGGCTGGGAGGCTTGACTGACAATGAGGACATCGGGGAGGAAGGTGAGGCGTGTACCATTTACGAACTGCTTCCGGTGTGAATGTAGTGCTTCTTATAAACTTGTAGATGAAGATCTCGCCACTACGTGGTAGGGGCGGAAATTTGCTTAGGTAGCCTGCAGGAGTAAGGTTTTTAGTCGTTGGTGTCTATTCATTTTGTAGCGATGAATCTGCAACGGCGGCGATGGTGTAGACGAACGAGACGGGTCCCCGGCAGAGACCAGCGGAGTTTGAGTTAATGTACACCTCTGTGCGGCCACATGAGCCACCTTGTTACCAGTAGAGTTCGGCTCGTGGCCAGGTTCCCAGTCAAAGCGGGCAGTGATGTGATCGCGTTGAAGAATTTGCACTTGGTAGAGAATTTCATGCACAATGGGGTTAGTGGTGGCATGGGAGCGAAGTGCCTGTATGGCCTAGTAAGAGTCCGTGAAGAGTCGAAGCGAAGGTGGGAGAGCCGTAGCAGCGTCATAGAGGAGAGACGATACAGCGGCGTTCAAAGGATGCAGTTCAGCTTCAAAACTTGTTAAGGTGGGGTCCATCATGATGCAATATCCTGACAGAGCAGGAAGTTGATTGATTGTGGGGTTTTAACGCGCCGACGCAACGCAGGCGATGAGGCGCGCCGTAGTGGAGGGCTCCGGATTAATTTTGACCACCTGGGGATCTTTATCGTGCGCCGAAATCTCGTACACACGGGCGTTTTTGCTTTTCGCCTCCATCAGAAAAGCGGCCGCCGCGGCCGGGAATCGAACCCGCGACCTCGTGCTCAGCAGCGCAACGCCTTAGCCACTGAGCCACCGCGGCGGGTGAGCAGGAAGTTCGGGGCACGTCGATGCAAGGCCAACACATTGAGGGGTCACGCTGGCATCAGTGTATATATCGACTGCGCCGCCCTGCTGCGCCGATTGCATCTGCAGAATGCGTTGTCTACGCAACTGAGGGTTTCTGCATCCGATGGGGTGCGATTGCGGCGCTGTGACGCAGTCCGGTTGGGTCGAAGGGGCGATAGGCACTGCAAATGTGCATTTTATGGGGATTTTGCGTTCGTCCCATGCAATCAGTGACAGCCCTTGGCGGGTCACCGGCCTCTTGAAGGAGGCCTGTGCGTTGGCCTCTTCGATGATTGCTGAGACAGGTGGGAGGGAGACCGATTGCTCTAAACTGTGGATGGGGGTGTGCCGAGGCAGTCCGTTGATCACGCAAAAGGTGGACCTATGTAGTACCTTATGGTCTTCGTGTGAGTTTTACTGAGGTGGTTAGACAGTGCCCAGTAAGTCAGAGTGCTCACTGTGATGGCCCTGCCTAACGCCTGTGTGGCGGCTTGAGTTGCTCCTCCATATTTGTTACAGTGACGCCGAATGTTTTGAAGGATGCCTTTCCAATTTTTTTCAGGCTCTGTAGCCACGTGTTAGCGCTGTTTTTCGTTCCGATGGGCAGTCGTCGCAACATTATGGGGTCTTTTGAGGTGATTGTCGTCTGGTTCGAAATTGTCACTGAAATGGTGGGGATCGACGGAGGCGGTTTGCAGCCGTACACTGCCAAGAGCTCTGTCTTCTCTGGAGCGAACGTAAGCCCCAACTCGGATAATGGTGACGCTAGACTGTGGGCAGCCGCTTGAAGTTCGATTTTGTTATCTTCCAGAGAAGGAAAGTGAGGTGCTTCTGTCCGTATAGTAATATCGTCCGCATTAATGGTGAAGCGGGCCGTGGTTTCAGGGTCAAGCTGGCGTGCTACCCGGGCCATTGCCAAGTTGAACAATAGAGGTCCCAAGATTGGGCCTTGAGGGACTCCTCTATCCAGGTAGTGCGTAAGAGGATCCCATCCCGGGTGAGACCCCTGCAGTCGCATGGGGCGGTTTTGCAAGAAATTGCGAATCCAGATTTGGGCTCGGCTGCTAGGATAGGCTTGGGATAGTTCCTCAAGTATCACCGCCTGGCTAACATTGTCAAACACCTTTTGAAGATCGATGGTGTGGGGTCGCCTACATAAGGCTAGCCTGCGAAGCGAACTTCACCTGCTAGCGTTTGCGCAATCGTCCCACCGTAACACTTGGCGGCTCTCACGCGGCTCCCAACCCGCCGTGCGCAAAGTCGCGCGTGGCTCAGGGTTCGGGCGATCATCATCATCAGCTCGAGCTGTATGGTCGCATTTCACATGGGCTCCGTCTTCTTCGAGCAAATATGCGATAATTTCTCCTGACCCTCCAAACCTGCGGTGTCATCGAACTCAGCCAGTCAAAAGGATCATCCCAACACCACGTTTGACGCGGTGGGTGCGATTTTTGTACATTTAGGGCGCAGAACCACCCGCCAGGCCTACCGCGGCAGGTAGGCCTAACTCCCGAGAACGGCATGCAAAGCCCTTTGCGTGATGGTGACGGCACTTCGCACGTGCAAGCCCTTCATCCAAACCTGCATCAAGCTATGGAACCGGATATCACGGACAAGGAGGGTCAACAGCCAGCCACTACGAATCAAGATGACTATTTCATCGAGGTCGTGTCGCGATCTCAACACCGACGCCAACGCGGCACCATCACGCCGCCAGCAAGCACTGTGGAGCGTATCCCCAGCCAAAGCGCAAGCAGCCAACATACTGCAGACACGTAAGCCCACGTTTCGTTCTCAGCCACTCCCCCGAGGCGATTATAAGCTCGTCTTACGCCCGCAAGGTGGTTTACGCCTCCCAGAGGTGGAATACGCCGAAGTCGCACTGGCCCTGCTGAACGCGATTAAAGCTACGTGACGAAAAGCAAACCTCAGGCTTCGCATCGACTCTATACAGAATACAGCTACCATCAGCACTCCCTCTGCGGAAGCAGCCCGAGCCCTCGTTCAAGTCAAGCAGATAACTCTCGGCACCGCCGTTCATCCAGTATCACTGTACGGACTCGCTCCCGATGATGCCAGGAAGGATGTAATCCATGGGGTTCCCCTCCGCTTCACAAATAATGAAATTCTCAGCAACCTCGACCAAACTGAGCACGAAATCTATGCAGTGCGTCGTCTTGGCCAAACCACGACCGTGATCCTGACCTTTGCAGGACCGAAGGTGCCATACTTTGTATGCCTCTATGGGGCCGAATACCCTTGCTCGTTGCACAAGAAGACAGTCCCGGTCTGCGCCACGTGCCACGACGTAGGACATCGGTCTACGCCGTGCCCCCAGCCCAACGTCCAAGTGTGTCACCAATGCCGCCTCCGAGACCCGGCCCCAGACCATCCCTGCTTCCCCACCTGCGGCCTTTGTGGGGGTCCCCATCTCTCTGGCTCACCTGGCTGCACGAAGCGCTATGCCGAACCCTGCATCCTCCGCAGGTTCCGGCAAGTCGTCGCGGCTAGCCGGGACAAAGCTCGGGACCCGACCCCTTTACGTGGCTGGAGAAGGGAGTGGTCTGCTATTCCACGTTCGAGACGCCGAAGCAGATCCAAAAGCAAGGGGCCTGGCGGAGCACCAGCGGGGCCGGCTGCACACAGTGAAGACTCAAAACAAGTAAGCGGGGCTCAGACAACTTTACTACGCAAGATGTGATTGCTAGGGGGACAGTGATGCTGGGCCGTGAGGTTAGGGACGTGGCAGCGGGAACACCTCGGCGAGTCCGATTGTGGCAGGTGACTTGACGACGACACCTACTTCTCCACACAGTTGACACACCTGGGGGATGCGGTGATGAAGCACACACCACACTGCGACGCAGCAGTGGTCGCGGGGGCTGTTGAGTGTCCGTAAGCAGTTGTGGGGCGACCCAGAAGCCTAATGTCGAGGAGGAGCGCCCGGTGGGCTTCCGTAAGTGCATTCAAGCTTCCCTGAGTTATGTCCTTCTGTAACGTAAGCTACACTGGCCGAGGTTGAGCAGTTTAGCGTGGACCTTGAAGGGCTGTGCTGCGCAAACGTGAGGAGCATTGGACTGGATTAAATTTGATTGGAGTGGATGGAATTGGATTGGGTTGGATTGGAAATACAATCCAATTGCAGTACGGGTGTATACATAGAATTGGGTCTGCACATTCGCCGGTCTGCGCATTCCAGAGGAGTAACGTCATAGCTGCGGTAGACGCACTGGCACCTGTGCGTGCCTAGCTGTACGCCTCCGCGGCGCAGTAGCCAAGTCTGACGCTGTGCCGGATACGCTTGAAAGCCGTTTTGCGTGTCTCCTGGAGAGCCGTGCTGCGCATGCACGAGGAACAGTGACTGGATTGGATTGGATCAGAAATTGTTTTAGCAGGAGTAAGCATGATAATCAGCTAATCCTAGACAACCAGGAAACATACGAATAACCAGCTGAACCTTAGCTCACCCTTCGTATATTTATTTATTTATTTATTTCCGAATACTGTTAGCCTTTCGGCTGTTACAGGGGTGGGACATAAGAATGTCAAACATCAACACATTGAAATCATAATCAACACATCAATCTTGAGATGTTCCATGGCATACATTGGAAACACCGACATGGAGATTAAAGAAAAAACAGTGCAGTCGTAGTAAGCACACAAACAAATTACAATAAATCATAATAGTAGACCATGCTTACAGAAAAAAATCTTTGAGCTTTTCCTCAAATTTATCCAGTGAATCACAATGCACCAGTGGTAATGGCAAAGCATTCCACTGACGAATTGTTTTTGGAAAAAACGAATTCGCATATACATTGACACGTTGTTGCGGCACTTCATATGAGTAATCGTTTATACCTCTCAGGTTTCGTCCGCGGCGTGGCGTTAAGTATTTTGTTGTGTTTGGGTTTTGTTGTATCCTGACATAGCCAAGCTGGGCCACTGCTATTTTTTTTCATACCGTGAATAAACACAAGGGAAAGTGTGTGGAGGTGGCACCAACATAGGGGGCAAACTCTTAGTTTGCACTTCCAAGGTGAGTTGTCGATGTTTCTCAGAAAAAGACCGCTACCTCAGTGTTGGCCGGCCTTGCCACCAGGGGGTCGCGATTTGATTGCGCGTGCAAAATAACTTCGTAAAAAAACTCCTGCCTCGAATTGCCCCTCGCTTCAATGAGACTTGTTCCGGTGTGTTCGCGGGGCCCAGTGGGCTATTCTAAGACGTGCATGCATCGGTAGGTGACTATGTGGTGGTTGTCTGAGAGCCGAGGTGGTGGGGTGACGCGTATTTTTGTGCCTTTCGTTTGGTGGCGATTCAGCTTCTTGGTGCCGGGTGGTTAAATGTGGGTGGTGAGCACCCACTCCCAAGAAGTAGACGGAATATTGATATCGCTTCCTTAGGTTGTCGTATGGCATCTTGCGGTGCTGGGTACTCACTAAATGGACCCGCCACGGTGGCTCAGTGGCTAAGGCGTTGCGCTGCTGAGCACGAGGTTGCGGGTTCGATCCCCGGCCGCGGCGGTCGCTTTTCTGATGGAGGCGAAAAGCAAAAATGCCCGTGTGTACGAGATTTCGGCGCACGTTAAAGATCCCCAGGTGGTCAAAATTAATCCGGAGCCCTCTACTACGGCGCGCCTCATCGCCTGCGTTGCGTCGGCGCGTTAAACTCTACAATCCATCAATCAATCACTCACTAAATGGATGTCGACGGGTGACTATATCCCGGTTGGCACGGCGGTGCAGCTAGCACCGGAGACGCCGAGGCATAGCGAAGCCGGTGCAGTGGTAGGCTATCAATTTGACGGCACATGTCTTTTGTGAGCCTGGCGGGTCAGTCCGGTGTCCACGGAAAAACCTAAATGAACGGATGGCAGCATCCGTACAATTACCAAAAGAAAATGGTCCGAAATGTAAGGGGATAACGCGGGAGCCGACGCCAGTTGAGTGCGGTGTCGTTCGCCGCGTTGCGGTGGAATTTTAGCACGAAAGTATTTTATGTTGGGGTACGCAACCTCACCGACGTCAGTGTCACGGAAATGACATCACGAGAAAAAGTTCAATAGGCGCGGCGGCGCTAGGTTTCGAGCCCACGATCGCTCTGGCCGCAACGGGAGGTGTGAAACATTCCACCGACCCAGCCATGAAGTCCCTCCCGGGTAGCTGTACGAACGCGCCTTATGTACTTCCCTCGCACTTGTACATTCAGATGGTGTTGATTCTAGGAAAGGTGAAAAAAGCGTCATGACGCTAATGAGAGCCGATAGTTGGCGCCTCGATAGGGCAGCGTGTAGAAGCGGAAGCTGCTGTGTTCACCGGTCCGCCGCCTATGTGGAACGCCGCTCAGCTCGTGAAACAACCGCCGCGTTCCACAAGCTGAGCTCGTCGCAACGCAAGCGTCTGGCGTACACGCCACGGAACGGGACCCATGTGGCCTGCAGCCACCCGCCAGCAGGACGTCGCTCGCCAAGCACACCCACAAGACTTCTGCCGACCCGCAAATAATGCTCATTTCGCCGTAGTGTACTGTGACTTCACTAAACCATTCGCTGACAACCCGTTCGGTTTCGTTCGCACGGTTTGCGAGCGCCTGGGGTTTCAATCGTATTTACGCGTGTAACCCAGTGTCTAATGTTGATGCGTTAAACGGTGCCATACCAGGGAAATATAAATAGCGATGTGCGAGTTCATATCGATGCCCAATAAACATTCAAATGCTCCTGTGAAAGCAAATTTAACTTTCGTGTTTACCGACTCCTGTGAAAGAAAGATCAACAAGATTTTTTTATTGGGTATGAATAAGAAAAAAACAAGATGCGTAGGGGACGGAAGGAAAAAAGGGGCGTATGTGATGTGGATAACAGGAAAGAGGGAATATGAGAAGAGTACCGAGCAGGAGGGCAGGACAGCAGGAGAATATTTGAGGAACAACGAACGCAAGGAAGGAATAAGGAGAGCAAAGAGCAAGGGAGAGAGAATGAAAATAGGAATGAGGGGGACAAAAGTGGGCAGGAGGGGAGTGGCGGACAGGGCGAGATTGCGCAGGGTGCAAAGGTAAACGTACCACCGGTTTCATACAAAAAGAGCGCTCAAGACAGCACACAAAAAATTCACTCATCTCTTTGAAGTGAATTATGACGAGTGGGCGAAGCACTGGGGATCGTTCTTACCGTAAATCATTCGTGGCATTGCCCATTGGCGCATGTAAATGAGAGACAATGCGTGTGTACAGTATGTACAATTCCAATGCAATCCAATCCCATACAACCTAATGCAATCCAATCAAATCCATTTCAATCCAACCCAATGCTCCTCGCGCATGCGCTACACTGTATACACGGACGCCAAGCCCCGGACAAAGCGAGGTCCTAAGGTGCTTCGCCCCCTGAAAAAGGAAGCTACACACACCTAACACTATGGGTGTGAAGCTTCCTCCTTTGTGTACCGCCCTGAGTGCTCTTTTTATGAACAAGCCCAAACACTTCCATCGCTTCACGTAATTTGCCGATCGCAAGCGACAAAGTCAGCTGCACCGTGTTGGAAGAGAGGAAAATACTGAGGGCATGGTGCGTAGTTTTTGTTCGCGTTATCAAGTTTGTGTAAGCTGTGCAGTGGGCTTCTCAGCTGGGTGCCTCCTGTTAATTCGCCAGACTATTGGGGCGGCAGTTCAAGCCGTCACATCTGATACGAGTGGGCAGATGGTGGTGTGTGATCTTGTTGTTGCGTCGGAAGAGTGGCGGGTCATTTGCGTGTATGCGCCGATAAGGGTCAATGAACGAAAAGTTTTTCTTGATGAGCATCGTCCTTGGCTCGTACAGAACGTGCTCTATTGTGCAGGGAGATTTCAATTTTGTGTGCGTGCCGCTCGCGATAAATCCAGTACCACCCCCTTTCGTGACGGAAGTACTGTAGTGCTGGATGAAAGTGCGGCTGATTTTGGCGTGGAGGTTGTGGGGAATTGAATTAGGGGTGCACATCAGGTGCAGTTTCCACACTTCCAGGGTGTCAGCCGTGCTCTGCTGGATGGGGAGTATCCCTGGCTTGAAGTTGTGCCTGAGTGCTGCCAGTACGCTGTCCTTCCTATATCATTTAGCGACCATTGCCTCGTTTCGTTTTCACTCGATAAACCAGAGAAGAAAGCGTCAAGGTTTAACTAGGATTTATGGAAGATGAATAGTATGCTAGTACAGGATGAAGGATTTGTAGCAGTTGTAAAATGGATGATGGGAAAAATAGATGGGAGTGAAACAAACTTGGCTTTGAAGCGGGAATTGTTGAAGCAGAACGTGAAGATAAAGGCCCTAAAAAGGTCTAAGTTTCTCAAAAATAATAAAATGAAAAACGAAATGGTGATTCGTGAAAATTTAAATAAGCTTACAGAATTGGAGTGCGAATCAGCAGGGCTTTTTAAAGAGGATATTGAATCCCTGAAAGCCCAGTTGGAGGCCATGGATGAAGAAAGGTATCATTGCGCATTAGTGAGAGCGAGGGCGGAGAAATTGCTTTTCGGCGAAGCCCCCACCAGGAGGGCCATCAGTTCGGAGAAACGATGTGCAAATGGAAACATGATAACCCATATTGACCATATGGGTGTGGTGTCTAAGTATTAGCAAGTAATCAAGCACGCGTTTTGCGAGTTCTATAATAACTTGCTTGCACGTCATCCTATAGACCCGGAGGTTTTCGAAGAGGAGTTCATGACGCTATTACCTGTTGTAGAGGACGAAATCAGGACATACCTTGAGGCCTCTATTACACTCGATGAGGTTAAGCAAGCCATTGCTGAGCTAAGTCCGGGTAAAACCCCAGGCCCTGAGCGTTTGTGTTGTGCCTTTTACAAGGTACATGAACTCAGCTCCATCCTTTGTGCATTGTCCGCCGAGGCCTGTCAACCTAAAACTTCGCCCCAACCTTTTCGAAACCTCGTACTGTGCTCATCCCAAAAACGGAGGATGCAAAGAAGTTGATGAGCGTAAACGCGTATAGACCCATAACTTTAACAAATGTGGGCCAGAAGATATTAATGTAGGTACTCGCTAAAAGACTACAGACTGTGATAAAATACTTGGTAGGGCAACACCAAACCTGTGGAATAAAAGGTCGCTCAATTACAACCAACGTCCATATAACCCGAAGTATTTCAGAATACTGCGATTGCATGCAGTCCGCTGTGGCCCTGCTTGAGATCAACCTGGAAAAAGCTTTTGACCAGGTCTCAAATAAACTGCTGCTTGCTATTCTAGAGCACGTCATTGTTGGAAAGGTTATTACTGATGGAGTGCGTATGTCGTATAAGATGTGCGCCATAAGTGTTGTTATAGGCAAGGCACTCAGCACTCCAGTCAAAGTGTCACGTTCGGTGTGTCAAGGGTGTCCGCTTTCGCCCTTATTTTTATGTTTATTTATTGTATTTTTGCTTGAGTATTCAGAAAAGTGTCAGTTTACACGGCTTTCGGTTGCATTCATGCAAGTGCGCGTGATTGCGTACGCCGATGACATCGCTATTTTTTTTCGAAGTCAGAAGCAGCATAGCGGAAGCTGTTAAGACACTCAAAAGATTCTGTTCACGTTGCGGAAGCTCTGTCAACAGGAAAATAGCTTGGGCCTGTGGCATGGTAACTGGGATGCGACACCAAGCATATACGAAGGTATAAGCTGGGAAGTGACGTCTCCGAAGTATCTCGGTGTGCCACTAGAAAACTACCGCGATAGCGATCCTTACTTGCGAAGGCAAGTGCCAGCTGCGCGATAGGACGGAAATGCGGGAAGGGAACGGGAAAATGCCGTCAATGTTCGCTCGCGTGACAGCGTGTAAGCTGATTTTCGCGGCTAAAGTGTGGTACGTGATGCAAGGGCTCCACTGTGCGCGAGGAAATGTGCAAAGGCTGCACCGCGCGTTTGCCGTGTTTATTTGGGGTCTACTTGGGAGCGGACGAGTCACACGAACCTAAGTGTTTCGACGCGTCCGCTCCGGGGGTCTGTCACTGACACATATTTTTCTGCGTCAAGTTGTAAATCGCCTTGTCTTTCTGCGAGAGGTGGAAGATCCGTTTTTACGCACCGTTATTCAGGTACGCTTGAGCAGGGTCTTACCACAGTATGTTGTTAGTTCAACCCAACCATTACCCGGAGGTATTCATGGTTAATTTGCGTGAAGTCGTCCAAGCGGCTCAATTTTCGTCCACACGATTTTCCATGGAATACTCGGGCAATGTCCCAAGTAAAAAGTTGCACAGAGATCTCCTTGAAGTTTGTTTGCCAGAACTGGGTGGGATGTACGTAAACGGGTCAAAGTAATGGCGGTTCCACCTGCTGTCAATTTTTTTTAATTGCACGCCGGTGTTCTAACTGTGAAAAGTGGATGCAGGAGAAGGGTCTCTTCGTTCCGTGAAGTGTGGACTGTACCCTGTGTAAGAAGCCCGAAACAATCGAGCGTGTGTTCCTGAATAGTTGGGACGCGGTCTTTCTGCGGGATGTGCTCCAGAGTACTCTGAAAAAGGATTTCCCTGTCTTGATTGTCACGGTATATGATTCCTGTGCGTAGAAGACGGTAATGGTGCACCTTATGCTTTGTTAATGCTTTTGGTCTTTCACGGGATATGGAGGTCTCGCATGGCTTTCCGCAACAGCGATATCGATGCCAGGCCCGCCAGGCAGTACTTCTGCGGGAACGTCAGAAGGATCGTAGAAGTGTGAAGGCCCAGCCGTGTGTACCGGACTGGCTTTTGAGGCGGAAAAAGTATTGAACATGCCACGTTTTTAATCAACGTACGCGAGCAATCACAGCGTTAGCGGTTTTACCCTTGTTTTTCATGCCTTTTTGTTTTTGTTCATCACTGAACACGGCAATAAAGGGGGAAAATGAATAGAACAGCTGGGGAGACACCGGCTTCAGAACTCGAGGTACCCGGATTAAATCCAACTACAGCAAGCGTTTATTTTTCGTTTTTGAGGCCCTTGATGTGCCGACGCCTGTCATCATCGATTTGTGAAAACCCTTGCGTAAAGTAGATTTTCCTGCAGTGCGTCTTGGTGCTTCATCGAATGCCATCAGTGAGGCATTAAAAGCTTAGCTCTCAAATGCCCACACTGTAGTCAAACAGTGGCCGTAGCGCGTGCTTACAAGTGCTTTTTGGAGTACCAATTGTTCACCCGCCTCCCTTACAAAATTTTTCGCCTATAATAACGCACCGTTTTGCTTTTCCTGCTAGTGCTCGGTCAACGCAATTGCCACCGACTTACTTATTCGCGTGTTGGCATTTGTTACTCTCCAAATGGCAATAATTTAAGGCGTCGCCTGCTCCCGGGAAACAGGCATTTTCGCTTCCACGACGCCACGCTGAACCCAGCAGAGCAGAGGTGCCACCATACTATCGCACGAAGCCTATAACGGCAGACAGCCCCTGATCGAATGTGTCGCCATTTTTGTTCCGTAAGTCGGCCAGTCAGTCGGTTAATCGGCCGGTCGGCCGAAGTCAGCCATTTCGACTTGCACTTACGCAACATATATTTATAAGATGGGAAGGCAGCAACAGCCACACAAGCATTCTGACCGCCCATCTCGATTTACTGTCTTACTGTTCGTCTGTGTACTTTAGTGCTTGATAAATATTTCTGTAGCGCTAGAGTGAGGGGGAGTGGAGCTGAATGAATGAATGAATGAATGAATGAATGAATGAATGAATGAATGAATGAATGAATGAATGAAATCTTTATTCTATATATGTTTTGCCGGTATAGGTCCCCTCTCTTCAGAGAACCTGTAGGTTGCCTGTCGTCAATTCCTAGGCGGCGGCGTGTGGACTAGGTTGAGTCCTTGTCGGGAGCTTGTTGATGTATCTTGCGGTGGCTGAGGTTATGCGCGTTAGCGGAAAACGCTCTTCGAGTGTTTCTCCTGGAGTTCGACACACCGGCAACCGAGTTTTTAACAGCGGATCTGTTGTTACTGGCCGTAATTTCGCCGTTTCAGGACCGCAAATGCCTATAAAGTTCCGACAGCTGGTCCGCAGGTGCCTCGTGAAAACCGCCGAGCGTTCCCGCCACGTGCAGTGGCTTTGGCAAAGAAAAAACTGCCAAAAACCCTGAGTAGCGAGAATATTCCGAGAACTCGTGAGCGCGTGCCTCGCAGCGACCGCCGAGTCCCCGGCTTGCGCAGTGGCCTCGGCGGAAAAAAAAAAAAAAAAGACTGCAGCGTCGTCGTCAAGCGCCACCGCGCTTGTACAAAAGAACTCCCCCTTCCTTCTACCAGTTTGGGCTCAAATAAAGCTCCTTCTCTCTCTCTCTCTCTCTCTCTCTCTCTCTCTCTCTCTCTCTCTCTCTCTCTCTCTCTCTCTCTCTCTCTCTCTCTCTCTCTGCGCGAATGCTAAGGCACGCGGCTTGGGAGAGGTCTCCGCGGCAGCCGCATTCTCTAGAAACTGTTATGGATAATTGGGAGACATGGCTACGAGTGTGGCAATCATTCCCGAGACGACTTGCAGATCCCGCCACTGCGGCCTCGAGTCGACGACGAAGAGCTGCTCTAAGTCTACAATGCTGAGCATGACTTTGCATCCACCACTCGCCGCGAAGAAGACGACGACCTCTTCGATGCATATGACGACGACTACTAGCACCGCAACTATGCAAATAAACAATGATACTGAAGCTTAACTGTGTATCCGGAGATGCTCACCTACACCAGACGGAGCCACCATTCAAGACTTGCGCGTGAGTACAAGCTTTCCTGAATTTTTCTTTCGTGCTGCCTTGTAAAGCTTTCTTTTTGCTTCCACGGAATCTATTTCCACTATAACCTTGATAGAGAGGCTTCACACTCCGACAGAAGGATATTGCCTTGCGGCAGCCGGGCGGTCGCAAACGAGCTTTACACAACCACATATTTAAATTGAATTTATGTACGTTCATGCATACAGTTATTTATGAGGAACACAGACGTCCTTCGTTTCTTGTCTATTTTGAAAACGGAACAAAGGAGTCGCGTAGAATGTTTCTCTTTATGTAGCTGCAGATGGCTTTCTCTATTACAAACGGGACACAAAGGCAACGCTAGAAAATTTCTTTCGATTATTCGCCTTCGCGCTTTTGTTTACTTACGCTTTCTGTTTATTACAGGCATTGGAATAATCAAGATACATGGTTAGCGGGGAGAAAAAGGCTGAGTGAGCGTGCGTAAGAGCTATCTGCTATATTCGACAAGATAGAAGGAGAAAGAGCAAAAAAAGATGACAATATACAAAAGTACAAATTTTTGTTTAAAAATGAGGTAACTTCGGAAGCGCAACCACCCGCTAGGATTTTCAGACTGGTTTCATGCAAAGTAGACCGAGGTATAAGTTGCCTATTTTCATCTCCGGTTTGACGGCCGGGATGTTTTTCTCCATCGCAGTTGATGCCAAGAAAACCGGCATGCTTGTGATACCAGTGGCGGCGCTATTATTTAGCATGAATATTTTGGCTCAAGATGTGTAAGTATCACTGCCTTTTTAAAGAACATCCTTAGCACTTGATTGATTGATTGATTGTGGGGTTTATCGCGCCGACGCAACGCAGGCGATGAGGCGCGCCGTAGTGGAGGGCTCCAGATTAATTTTGACCACCTGTGGATCTTTATCGTGCGCCGAAATCTCGTACACACGGGCGTTTGTGCTTTTCGCCTCCATCAGAAAAGCGGCCGCCGCGGCCGGGAATCGAACCCGCGACCTCGTGCTCAGCAGCGCAACGCCTTAGCCACTGAGCCACCGCGGAGGGTCGCGTTTCGACGAGCGGCTTAGCACTAGATGCGAGAACATCAGGATGTCATTACTCTCACTTTAAATGCGCCGGATGACCACTTATCCACCGCTATCGTCAGAGGTGCTTCCGTGTAGGGGGATAATCTTCTCGGGACCAAAGGGATAAGAATCGGCACGATGCAAACCGCAGTAATACTAATAATAACAACACGACGTAAAATGCAGAGCAACACGGTCGTATGCTAAATATTGTACTTAGGTTAAAAGGAACTGATTAACAGATCTTTTAAAAAAACGCAAGTGCGTACAAGATATTGCCGCGAACCATGCATTGGGTTTGTTTATTTGTGTTTTGCTTTTACCGCCCGGCTACGCCGGTCTGTGTTATCTCTGTGCCAAGGGAAGCGCGTGTTCCATTCTTTCTTTCTTTGCCGCATGTGTTATCTGTTCTGATAGGGAGAGCATTCCGATCTAACGTGAACAGCCTGGAATAATCTTCTTGGATCTACAATGTTCTCGATGCGAATTCACGGTTCGAGAACCACGCGCGCCGAAAGATAAAAAAATTCCCGGGCCTTCCCGCGAGGGGAACACGAGTAAATGCAGAGCATTGGGGCCTCAGCACTGGTTGAAGGCAGTGTTGCTTCCATCGCTTCTTCCGTGATGCTGGAGTAGCAGACACGAGTAAACGTGGGAGCGAGCGTCAACCAAGGAAGGAAGGAGCAACGCAGTGGCTGACGCACGAGCGACCGCTAGTGCCGCTAGCGGCTTTATATTTGCAGCGCGCGCAGTAGAGGGAGAGCGGTACAGGGGGGTGAGCGCGCATGCGCAAGCAGCGGGCGCTCTTCTACGCCCCACCGCGCTGCTATCACGCACCTGTTACGCCGAGACACGGCCGGACTGGAGGAGCGGCGAGCACGCACTTTCATATGAAAGTGCGCGCCCGCCGCTCCTCCAGCCCGGCCGTGGCCAAGACCGCGACGGAGCGTTCCGGGGGTGTCGAGCGAACGGGCTGACTACGACGCATGCGCGCACCTGCTGCGGACGCGGAGCTGTGGACGCCGTCCGACGCAGGAAGAGGCGAGGTTAAGAAATGTTCTGCATTTAAAAGCCTGCAGAGCAGACGCCGGGGCATTCGATTCTGCGACGCTCGCCGACGCAAGTCATCGATGGATTTGAAGACCGGCTACTGGCAAATTGAAGTGGACGAGAGAGACCGAGAGAAGACTGCATTTATAACCCCGGATGGCCTATAGGAGTTCAAGGTGATGCCTTTCGGGCTGTGCACGGCGCCAGCAACGTTTCAACGAGTCATGGACACGGTGCTAGCTGGCCTGAAGTGGCACACCTGCCTCGTATAGCTCGACGACGTTGTCGTATTCGCCCGGACTTTCGACGAACACCTCGCAAGGTTGGAGTCTGTACTCGAGGCCATTCGTACGTCGGGGTTAACGCTAAAGCCTGAAAAGTGCCGTTTCGCGTACGAGGAACTCAAGTTCTTGGGCCACGTCGTCAACGCCGCGGGAGTCCTACCTGACCCAGCAAAAACTTCAGCCGTTGCGAACTTCCCAAGGCCGAAAGACAAGAAGGCCGTGCGGAGATTTCTCGGACTGTGCGCATACTACCGGCGCTTCGTCGCAAACTTCGCACGCATTGCAGAGCCGCTCACGCGCTTGACGAAAGATAGAACTCCTTTCAGCTGGGACAGCGACCACGAAAAAGCATTCTGCGAGCTGCAAAAACGCCTGCAAAGCCCGTCCGTCCTCGCTCATTTCGACGAAAACGCCGAAACGGAAATACACACGGACGCCAGTGATATAGGCTTGGGTGCCGTTCTCGTCCAAAAACAAAGCGGGTGCGAAAAGGTAATCGCTTATGCCAGCCGTGGTCTGTCGGAGGAGGAGAAAAACTACTCTGCCTCTGAGAAAGAGTGCCTGGCAATTATATGGGCGATTTAAAAATTTCGCCCATACGTGTATGGAAGACCATTCAAGGTAGTGACAGACCACCACGCGCTGTGTTGGCTCGCCAATTTGAAGGACCCCTCTGGCCATCTTGGGCGGTGGAGCTTGCGCCTGCAGGAGTTCGACGTTACAGTCGTTTATAAATCCGGCAGGAAACACTCCGACGCCGACTGCCTGTCCCGAGCCCCCGTCGATCCACCAGCACAAGACTCTGATGAAGACAGCGCGTTCTTCGGAATCGTGACGGAGACCGACCTAGCCGCCCAGCAGCGTGCCGACCCTGACTTACGCGTCATAATCGACTACCTCGAGGGACGCAACGTCGCCGTACCTAGGACCTTCAAACGCAGCTTACCAGCATTCAGCCTGAGAAACTCCGTCCTCGTGAAGAAGAATTTCAGCCCCGGAACGAGAACGAATTACCTTCTTGTCATCCCCGCAGACCTTCGTGACGAAATTTTGGAAGCGTGCCACGACGACCCGTCTTCCGGAAATCTCGGCACAGCCCGCACAATTGGAAAAATCAAGGCGAAGTACTACTGGCCCCGCCTTACATCCGACGTCACCCACTACGTCCGGAGCTGCCGTGACTGTCAGCGACGAAAAACGCCACCGACGAGACCTGCGGGACTTCTGCAGCCGATCGCCGTCCCATCAAGGCCCTTCCAACAGATTGGAATGGACCTTCTGGGCCCGTTCCCTACGTCACGATCGGAGAACAAGTGGATTGTCGTAGCAACAGACTACATGACGCGCTACGCGGAGACCGCCGCTCTTCCGAGGGGGACTGCACAAGAAGTCGCCAAGTTTTTCATAAGACAAGTTGTGCTGCGACATGGAGCCCCTGAAGTCCTCATCACGGACCGCGGAACGGCCTTTACTGCGGAGCTGATGCAAGGAATCTTACGCTGCAGCAACACGGATCACCGAAGAACGACGGCGTACCACCCACAAACGAACGGACTAACGGAACGTTTGAACAAGACGATTGCGGATATGCGGTCCATGTACGTCGACGTTGAACATAATACTTGGGACGAAGTGCTCCCGTATGTCACGTTTGCGTACGACACGGCTATCCAAGAAACCACGCAGATGACACCGTTCGAGCTCGTCTACGGAAGACGGCCGACTACAATGCTTGACGGCATGCTGCCGCACGTAGAAGACGGCGACCTGAACGCCGACGTCCAAGGATGCCTTCAGCGTGCGGAGGAGGCCCGCCAGCTCGCTCGAGTTTGTGTAAGGGACCAGCAGCTGCTGGATGCCGGCCGCTACAACCTCCGACGCCGAGCCGCCGAGTACCAACCAGGGGATCGTGTGTGGGTTTGGACTCCCTTCCGACGACGCGGACTGAGTGGCAAACTTCTGCGACGGTATTTCGGACCCTACAAGATTCTACGACGTATTGGCCAACTCACCTACGAAGTGATCCCCGATGGTGACTCCGGCACATCACGACGACACACGCAGCCCGAAGTCGTCCACGTGGTTCGTTTAAAACCTTTCTACGGACGATGACGAACTTTAATTTTTTTTTTTGTTCGGACTGTCGCCTATGTTAGCATGGGGTCGGTGCACTCTTAGAGGGGGGGTAATGCCGCGAACCATGCATTGGGTTTGTTTTAATTGTGTTTTGCTTTTACCGCCCGGCTGGGCCGGTCTGTGTTATCTCTGTGCCAAGGGAAGCGCGTGTTCCATTCTTTCTTTCTTTGCCGCATAAGTTATCTGTTCTGATAGGGAGAGCATTCCGATCTAACGTGAACAGCCTGGAATAATCTTCTTGGATCTACAATGTTCTCGATGCGAATCGACGGTTCGAGAACCACGCGCGCCGAAAGATAAAAAGCCTGCAGACGCCGGAGCATTCGATTCTGCGACGCTCGCCGACGCAAGTCACTTTGTTGACCGCTGCTTCGCCGCCTCTGTATTCTTTTGAGTTGTTAGGAGAGCACAAGTTCGCTCCAATAAACGTGTCTCATTCATGACAACTGCATCGTCCTTGTCTTCGTGACAATATAACAATTGGAAGTAAAGAATTCCAGAATGAAATAGCAGCGAAATGTGACGTTTATTCCCTTATTTGTTCGTTTTCGAAATGACAGGCAAGTGTGGTCCCTAAACTTAGAATTATACAAGCTAGACCAGAATATAGGCGAGCGTGTCATTTTGTGCAAAAGTTGAGTGCGACGGAGGCAGCGGTTTACTAAAGGAGAGAGATTTTTAAATGCTGATGTGTACCTATAAACATTCTATCGCCATTTTTATGAAGCACCAGAAAGGCGCCGCGTCGCGGGTGCAGCAAACGTCCCCACTAAAAAAATAGGCCGCGTATCTGCTCCTTTCGTTGCAAATGTCGACAAAAGACCCACGTCTTTTGTCGGCATTTGCCCAGTGAATACCTGGCTTTGCTTTCCCTATGACCTATCATGTTGTTCCTCTTGCGTCGAGCTCCTCCCAAGGTAAACACGCTAAAGGTTTGCTCAGGTCAATTTAAATTTACCGCGCTCCACTGCCCCAGGCCGGGTGCCTCGGTGCCAGCGTTGCCGTACGGCGGAGACGCGCGTGAATTCAGGCACTCTAGTACAACATATATACAACCACGATGCCCTACTGCACTAGCGTTCCAAGCGGAACGCGGATCCAATCTACTGGAACCTTTCGTTGCTATTGCCGTTTGATTTCTCAAATGCCGCCAGGAGGTAGCGCTGGCAACAGCAGGCGACGGTTTTCTGGCGTTGGTGTAGTATTTCATTTGCTATCGCAAAAACCAAGCATCGATGAATTTTTTTAAGTAAATGAACATTGCAAATATCACTTTTCTATTTATTTTCTGCGTTATATTTGCGTAATGTCGTGTGCTTGTTCAACAATGTTGACAAGTATGAACACTGACACCGCTATTAAACGTGTAGATTTCGCTCTGAGTATACAAGACTATTGCGCAGATTTCATTTCAATTTGGCCGAGTGGCTGAATTGAGTGAGAGACAGACATACACCAAATTTTCTGCCTTTTAGTAGCCCATGCAAGACGATCGAAACCCCTACACCAGGGCAGAACCATGAGGTGGGCTGCCTACAAGTACGTGCCCAGCGAAAACATTGTTTGATTGTGGTGCTTAACTGGCCGACGCAACACGGGCGATGAGGCGCGCCGTAGTGTAGTGCTCCGGATTAATTTTTACCACATGGGGATCTTCAGCGTGCGCCGAAATCTCGCACACACGGGCGTTTTTGCTTTTCGCCTCCAGCAGAAAAGCGGTCGCCGCGGCCGGGAATTGAACCCGCGACCTCGTGCTCAGCCCTGCAAAAACATCCCCGTTTGCAGTATGCGTTCAACTCTGATGGGACGTTTTAGCGTAAGCCTTAGCGGCAGAGCGAATAGGTTCGCGCGAACGTCATGCAGGATACATTGCACACGACACTAGTGGGATACGTGGGAATCCCTGCACCATGTTTCCGTGACTCTATTGACATAGGGTTTTTACGGTTCCTCCCCTTCGAAGTGCTCCGCTGTGGGCGTCGTACTTCACCACAGGTATACACCAATATAGACGCTAATTGTGTCCCCGCTCGTTGCCCAGGCATTCTCAACCAGGCTACGCTGAACTCAGAGGTCGGTGCTGGCCAGCTGGCCCGCCCACTGCTCGTAGTTTGGGTAAGGACTGGGGGTAAGGAATGGGGTTTTTAGCCACTCCGATATCATGTCGCACAGGGTGCGAGGTTGGGGAAAGAAACAACAGTTGGCGTAGTAGGGGTTGCGGTACATGACATGGAAGTGCGGTACGGTACAGTACGGTACGGTACAATAACTTTATTGATAGCGTTTGAAAACGGCTTGTCGCCCTGGTCTTGTTAGGGTACTTCGCTGCTACACGGCCTTGAAGTCATCTCAGTTGGTGTCGCCTCTACTTCGTCCGCGGCCCCGCTTCTTCCTCGGGTCGACCTCGCCATCCCCTGGTATGGGGCGGCAGTCTTCCCTCGGTTTCGCTGGGCCGCTGCCTTGTGAGTGCGGCCCAGACCTTCTGGACGGCCTCGGTCTGGGTCTCCCTGTCGTAGCTCCTCGTCGCTGCTTCTAGCAGCGGCGTGATCGTCTTCCTCGTTGCCGCTTTGCATGTATTTTTGCTGCAGTCCCATAGGGTTTGATTCGTCGTGGCTCTCTTCTTCTGGCATGTGCAGCATAGGTCACTCGTGTAAACTTCCGGGCACAAGTGCTTCATTAGGGCTAGGGCGGGTAGCGTCCCCGTCTGGAGTTGCCGATGTAGCCCCGCTTCCTCCCTGGCCAGGTCAGGGTGGGGCGGTGGTATCGTTCTTCTCTCGCGGCTGTACCACTTCGTTATCTCGTATGTGTTGATGTCTTTGGTCTCCCACAACCCCTTGGGTCGACGGCGGCGGTTGGCTCAGCGCGGTTGGCGAGTCATCGCGCCACTACGTTCACCGTCTAGTTGTGGTTTGCGTACCCTCTTTCTGGCACGTCTTACCGATGTGTGCTGGGAACCATTCCGTCGCCACGCGGTGGCTCTCCATTTTTGTCGCTCTCAGTATCCGTGTGGGATCGCTGCTCCCTCCTCCCCTGGCGTACTTGCGTACTGCCGTTGTGGAGTCACTGAGTATGGTCGTGCACTAGGGGTCGGCCATGGCCAGGGCGATGGCCACCTCCTCTGCTGGATGCGCCTTCCGTGTGCGCACGCTTGCTGCTGCCTTAGTTGTCCCTGTCGTGGTTTGGACTGCGACTGCTGCGTAGGCTTTCTCGTCTCCCGGGTATTCTGCCGCGTCCATGTATACGGCTCCCTCGCCCCTGGCGTGGTGGTCGATGAGTGCCGTGGCTCTCGCCTCTCGCCTTTCCCTGTAGTATTCTGGATTCATGTTTCTCGGTATTGGGTGTAGTCGTAGCCTTCTGCTGATGTCTTCTGGGATTGTCTCTTTTGTTCTATCTTGTTCCCCCAAGCTTATGGCCAGGTTCCTTAGTACTTTCCTTGTTGTTCTTGTTTCGGTCAGGCGCGCGAGCTGCGCCGTTCTTTGCCCCTCTGCTATTTCCTGCAGTGTGTTGTGCACTCCGAGGGCCAGGAGTTTATCCGTGCTCATGCCATCAATGAGCCCGAGTTCCGCCTTGTACGCCTTGAGTGCTCACGCTACTTGCCTGAAAGAAAGAAGCTGTCGTCAGCACTAAGGAACCTGGACTCTCCGCGGCCATTTTCGGGGGAGAAGATTCTGTGTCACTCGCCTTTTCTGTCAGAAGGCAATTAAGGAACTATTACTCTTTCTACGGGGCGACGATCTTAAACTCTAGACTATAGACAGAAAGCCTCCAGTGGCAATCACTGAACTTGAACGTTTAGTGCTTCAGCGCTGGGCATATATATCTCTCTGTTATAAGTTTTCTTCATTCAATCCTTTCTCTTTTTTTGGCAATTTTCTCTTTCCCACGTGCAGGATAGTAAACTAGGCTCTAGCCAGGTTAACTTTCCTGCCTTCCTTCTACAGCCATCCTTCCTTCAACCGTTTGTTTTTCGTGCCGATTTTTATCCCCCGAACTTTTGTAGTTCATCTCTCCATCGAATTCTAGGGTAGTTCGTTACTCCATTCTAGATACCGCGGTAGTTATCCTGCTAAACTCGCGGCCAACCTGTTGTCCCGCATTTGCATTCCAGGCTCAGCCCAACGCCATTCTTTGACCTATTTTAACTAGCATGTGGCTTTGACCCGTGTTTGTTTCCTTATCGATGCTGTTGATTTCCTATCTCTAAGAGTTATCCCTAGAATGTTTCTTTCCAACGCTCGTTCAGCTGATGAAAGTTTCTTTCGATGTGCTCAGCGAGACCCCATGTTTGTACCTAGTTAGTCATTGCGCGTAGCTTTTCTTGGTTATCGTTTTCTTTTTTTAAACGTATATAATTGGTGTTACCCACCACATTATATTCTACGGACCCACGTTGATCTTAGTGTCGTTTTCGCTATTGTCTAGGGTGACGAGCGTCAGGGTGACCCTCGATATCGGTCGGAGCACTTGACCCGCATTTGATCAGAATCTCATCTGACCTGACAAAGGCGACAGGGGCGATACCGCGAAGCAGGATGACGACATAAGGCCACATAAGGCTCAACCGGCTAATTTAAGGCAACAGGCCATCTATGCTGTCGTCCTCTGGCCACCCCAAGCTGCGGCCCTACCCTCCATCGGCATATGCAGGAGCCGCTTAGCCTAACATTTCCGACCTTCATGGGCTTTGTTTAGCACGCCCTTTCGCGCATCCACAGTATACTTTTGCCCTGTGACCTTGATTAATCGTCTTCACACTATTATTTCTCCCATCGTTGCAAATGTCGTCGAACGATTATAGTCTTTTACAAGCCCTACGACGTTAATACCTCCCTTCATTTTCCCGCTCACTTCTCACGCTCTCCCCCCGCTTCGCTACACCCTTCGATAAACACAGTAGACGTTTGCTCACGTTAATTCAATTTTGCCGCGTTTCACTGCTCGCGCCATCTATGGCAACGTTTCATGACTGTTAAACTTCGAACCTTGCCACTAGGGGGCGCCGCGAGCGCTTAGTGTATTTTGGGCTCAAAACATTTTTTAAGGCGTGTTTTTATACGCTATCGCAATAAGCAAATATGCGTGTATTTTTAATGTAACAGAACAATGCAGATGCCAACTCTCCATGATGTCGTGAATCAAATTTGCGAATGTTTTGTTTTCGATCACGACAAGTATGAAGATTGCCATCAAATTTAGTAGTCCGGAACTTTTTTGCCTATATAAGCGTACCGTTCAAGAATACGAGTAAATTTTGACAGGGCGGCTGAATCTGGGGACAGATAGGCAGAGGAAAAAATGGGCAGACATGGAGACCAAAATCACAGCGTTTAAGTAACCCAAGAAAGATAGCCAGAATTAAAGAAATATAGGCGCCTCAGCCTACTCTCTAAAACCCTCACGTTATTTAACCAAGTAAAGCCTTTCCGTAATTCCGGCACCTCACATTTTCTACAACAGTGGTTTGTAAAACAGGCTGGTTTCAGGGCGCGTTTCTTAACATGAGGTCATATAGATGCCATGAACTAAAAATCAAACCATCTGCGGAATGTTCTGAACCCATGAATCTTGCATTTATATCTTCGAAGAAGCTGCTTTAAACTGTAGCCATCTTTGCTGTTGTTAGGCGAATAACTAACACTGTTTCAAGTGAAATGTTACCCTGACAATATGATTGCTTCTATAAGTATAAAATCTTCAGCAGTGAACTCGAGCCCCGGACAGATGGGTTCGTGTTCGTCCGCTGTTCCCGTATTGCAGGGGCTGGTTAAAGCTACGCAAGTGTGATCTGTAAAACTGCCAAACTATTATTCTCTTGTTTGACAAACAGATGTATATATTTGACGGTTTTGTCCCCCTGTGATAATTTTGTTGGGATTAGCAGTATGTGCAAAAAATAAATTAAACATGGAGTGGAAAAGAGTACTATAAAATTCACAACCCATTAATTCGGTAACGATAGAACACGAGTGAAGCATCTTACCCATGACATAGAGGTGACAAGGAATTTAGTGGACGCTACGAGCAAACATTATTTCTCTTTAGTGTGGATGGCGGTCATTGACAAGAAGTTTTGTGTCTCTGATACGACACATTCATGAACCCACAACCATACATTTTGCCCTGGTTAAACGCGGTTGAAACAGGATTGTCAAGCGAAAGCTCAATTCCCGGCCGAAAGCGCGCGAAGAATTCGCACACATTTTCAAGGCAGGAGAAAACGCAGACGCTGTTCTGCGCAGTGCTGCTGTTGGGGCGAACGTGCAGTGTAGTTTATTCAGGTCTACCCTTTAGGTCTATCCCCTTCTTCGCCGACCTGCTGTTGTAACTATCGAGTGGATAGACGCTTCCACTGGAGAAGCCGCCGCCGCCGCCGCGAATTGTTTCGGCCGGTGGCCGAAGCTTGGTAGGTGGCGTTTCGTCGCCGCGGATCACAGCACGTGGCCTTGCTTGGCCTAGAGCGCACGAGGCGCTTGACTCAAGGTCACAGGAACGCTAGCAGGCGTTTTCTGGGCTTGTTCCTGCAGTAATAGGCTTCGCTTAAAAACCCTAGTGCGGAGCAATTGGAAGTACTGGTGATCAGCGACCGTTCCGGAGACCAGATCGGTCTGATTCAGCGGGTACGCAAATCAGCAGGGGCTCTTCAAGCCCTGGGCCAAGAGTAACACCTCTGCCGAACACCCCTGGTGCTGTAGCACACGGCAAAAGACCCTGCTGGAGTGCCACCCAAACCTGGAGAACGCATCTAATGAATGTTTTTTTCCGGTCCAGTTCAGTGGTATTGGAGCGGAGCGGAGAGGTAGATAGGGGGAAACATGAAAGGCGCGTTCCAGGAGACAAAGATACAACAGGGGGCTGACTGCATTACCCTTGACTGCGCGGTGGTCCCTACGGCCGCACTGCCCTGAACAGCTTCTGTGGATTGGCTTGCCGAGCACTAGTGTGCGTGTTCCTTACGCACCCTATCCCTTGCTCGACAAACTTGTTTATCCGCGCTCAACGCTGCAGTCCCGTATCTATCGTGGCCGAGAAGCAGAACTCTTTTTTACGGATCAGCGCCATGCTAGCTCGAAAGAAATGAAATTTTCTCATACCTTTGGCCTAAATTTAGGGCAACCTCTATGTCGAATGCCGCAAAGCTTCACTGGTCAGAGTTTGGGTTTGGGCTAGTTGGTTCCGGTAATCCATTACTTTGTGTAGCGCGAAAAAAACGACAAAAAACACAGGGAGGCGACGGGGACAAACGCGTGTGCCCGTCGCCTCCCTGTGTCCTCTGTCGATTTTTTTTAGAGGCGAAGCTCATAAAGCCATGGGTCTGTCCATCCCTTGTGTCTCGTGGTACGTGACCGCCGCATGCTTTCGGAGATGTCGCAAAGTGGGCCGCGTTGCACGCGCAAGAACCGGCTGCAACCGGCAGCGCAAACTCGGCACCGGGAGCGCGAGCTTGTCTGTTTTCGCCAACGGAGGCGCGAGCGCACGTGCACTGCGAAGGGGAGATCACGCAAGAGATCACGCCACGAACACAGGCAGTCGTTCTCGGAGATCGAACGAGACGCAAGGACCTTTGCTCGTTTCCTCTCGTCTTGTTCGGGCACAAGTTCGCCCTAAATAAAAGTTCTTTCTTTACCGTTGTGTCCCATCCTACGTGACAAATTGTGGTGAAGGTGCGGGGTAGTCCTCGATGGCGCGGGGTCTTTCACCAGGTCTGGGCCTGGGAGCATTAACTCCGAAAATAAAAGTTGATTTGTACAATGTACGCACACAGTCTTACGTCTTTCTTAATGATGTAATGGGCGAACTTTCACGGCAGAGTTACGGTTACCGATGATCTCCCCCTCTCGAGCTTCGCCCCACTTATCATCATTCACTCCGTGGATATGGCGTGATTATTTTTTTACGCTACACGAAGTGATGAACTTCACTGGTCAGCCACGTTCATCAAATGGAATGGCTCCTAATTTCAGGGGTGAAGCACCTTAAGGCCGAGGCTTGTGCGGCATCTGGCGTCCGCAGTCCATGCTCACGGCACAGCACCGTGTAAATCGAAACATCTGAGAACAAAAGGTTCACAAAAGGTTCACAAGAACAAAATAATACGTTCACAAAAGGTTAGAGAGAGAGGGGGGAGAGTGTGTTCCTGCAGAGCCATGCTGCGCATGCGCAAGGAGCATTGGATTTGGATTTGGATTGTATTGTATTGAATTAAAATGGATTGGATTGCTTCGGATTGGATATATGAAATCGTTTTAGCAGCAGTAAGCACTCTCACGGGTGATTTATGTACGAACGTTCCCAGTGTTTCGCCAACTCGTCATGATTCACTTCGTGGAGATGCGTGAATGTTTTTTGTATTTGATTAGCCGAACAAATTCCTTTGCATTTGACGGATCTATTTACTTGCCACTCGCAACGGGCACGATACCATATACCTGGCGTCAGGCAAGTGTACGTATTTCCGACGCATAAAAAGGGCAGCTGCATCTGTCTCCTACCTACCACCCGGTTTCGGTGACTTCACAATTCTACAAGGTGTTAGAGCATGGGATTGCGAAATACGAGATTTCCTCATCTAACATGAAATGTTGTCGGTTTGCAAACACAGGCTTAGGCAAGATGTATTCACCCCGCTAGTGTCAACAATGCGTGATTTTAAAGTGTTTGTGACATGGCTGGCCAAGTAGAAGTCTTGTTATTGGATTTTTGCCGGGCGTGCAACAAAGTACCGTAAGGTAAATTGTTGAAAATGTTGGAGACTATTGGGTTTCGCCCTGTGTCAATCGGTGGATCTCTGCTTACTTTAAGGACAAACAATCTTACATGTGCACAATTTCGCTTCCACAATGCTCCTTGTCACCTCCAGGGTTCCACAGGGCAGTGTGTCAGAATCTTTGTTGTTCTACCAGCGGAGCTGTTGTACAAGCAGTCAGTTCGGTGTTATAGGAAAAAACACCAAGGAAATGCCTAGCACTCGTGAGAGCGTGCCTTGCGGATACCGCCCAGTATCCGGCTCGCGTGGTGGCTTTACCAAAAAAAAAAATACTCCAGCTCTGTCGTCAAGCGCTACCACGCATGTAAAAAGAAACTGCAGCGCTAATGCTAAGTTGAAAAGACACCCTGTTGGCAGAGGTTACCGCGGCCGCCGCATCATCTAGAAGCCATCGGAGACATATCTACGAGTGTGCCACTCCTTCCCGAGACGACTTGCAGATCCCGCCAACATTGCATCTAGTCGACGATGAAGAGCTGGTGGAAGTCTACAATGTAGAGGATGACTTTGCATCCATCACTCACTGCGAAGAAGACGACGACCTCTTCGGTGCATATAACGACGATTACTAGTCACCGCAACTATGCAAATAAACAACAATGATACTGCGGGGTGTCAAAAAAGGCTATCATCGCGGCGATCATAAAGTCTCAAAACGAGACAGGCCTGTGGTTGTGCCATATATCCACAAATTGACGCACGGGGTAAGAAACGTAGCCTCTCGGTATGGTGTCAGGGTTGTGTTCAACGCTCCTGTACGGCTCAGGAGCATTTGCACGGCAGTACAGAAGGCAGCTGAGACATCTACAAAGAGGAGACCGCAAAATGGCTGCGGTGTCAGCCATGGGTCGAAGTTTGTACCATGCGCCAAAAATGTGCTGTATAATTTGCCTTTGCCCTGTGATAAGACGTAGTACGTTGGCCAGACAGGGAGGTGTGGGAACGTTCGATTATAAGAGCATGAACGATCCGTAGGAAACGACACCTCGGCGCACTTGGCGCGCATAAACGCGCGTGTCGTTGTGTCCCGTGTTTTGATGGCTAAACAATTCTACCCAAGCACCGAGATAGAGTCACGCGAGAGGAGGAGGAGGAAGAGGGATGAATGTTTATCCCACGAGCGCTGGTGCTGCTCTTAAGGGCACCCGCACGGTGGGGGGCGTCCCTAGTCCGGGATGCCCTGGCCTTGGCTGGCAGTCCAGGCCCTCTTCACCAGCATGCGCTGGGTCCCAGGGTCCGGACTTTTCAGGCAGGTCACCAGGTGCTCGTAAGAGGGGGAAGGGTTGGGGGTAGGCCTGGAGTTAGTCCCCACTATCATACTTGGTGGTGTAGCGTGCCAGAGGAGGGACAGAAATTACAGGTGGCCGGGTATATGGTGGGGTAGATCGCGTGAACAAGGGTGCGATAGGGATAGGAGTTTTTTTTTTATGTATACTCAGGCTGGTGGCCACGCGAGAGATAATTGAGGCGCATGCAATGGCCAAGCAGCATGAAAAATGTATCAGTTGTCCATCTGTCGTCCTTTCTAAAAGATAAGCATACCTTGATCGCGCATGACTGCTGTGTCTATCGCTTAACGTAGTAGTCAGTTCTAACTGGTTTTACCTCTTCCTTTCTTGTTTGTGTTTTTGGTGATGTACACTATAAGTATGACTGTTTTTATTCATTAAAAACTTCAGTTGTGTGTCTGTCAGCGCCGTTTTTGTGTTTTCTCTTCTCTGTCTTCGTCTTGGATGCGCTGTTTTCACCATGAATGATGCTAAAACCTAACTTTGTGTCCGACAATGCTGACCTAAAAGAGCTTCGCCATTGAAGAGTTGTGCGTGAGTGCAAGCCTCGGTGATTTTTTTAAATTCATATAAATGAGTAGGGAGATCTTATTCTAGCTGATGTTTCCCTCATATTGTCAAAAAGTCAAAGACGACGCAGTTGTCTTCAAGGAAAACAAGTTCATTGGAGCGAACTTGGGCTCCCCTAACAAATCAAAGAATACATAGGCGGCGAAGCAGCAGTCAACAAAGTGACGTGTACAGGCGAGCTCTGGCGATCGTAATGCCGCGGCGTCTGCTCTGTAGGCTTTATCTTTCGGCGCGAGTGTTTCTGGAACCGTCGAAACAGTCTGCTTCTGTGAATGAGATAGCCCGTGCGGCATAAAAATAAAGAATGGAAGACGCGCTTCGCTTGGGACACAGATAACAGAGCCGGGGGTAAGAGTGCATCGAGCCGGTGCTAAAACAAAAGACAATGCGAACAAACAACAAAAATAAGTCTGTCGACCTTGCATAGTAGGGTTTCAAGCGAACCACGTGAACGACTTCGGGCCGCGTGCGTAGTCGTCATGTTCCGGAATCACTATCGGGGATCACCTCGTAGGTAAGTTGGCCGACACGTCGTTGAATGTGGCAGGGTCCGAAATACCGTCGCAGAGGCTTCTCACTGAGTCCGCGTCATCGGATAGGAGTCCAAACCCAAACACGATCCCCTGGGTGGTACTCAGCCTCTCGGCGTAGGAGGTTGTAGCTCCCGGCATCCATCAGCTGCTGGTCCGTTGTACGAACTCGAGCGAGCTGGCGGGCCTCCTCCGCACGCTGAAGGTATCCTTGGACGTCGGAGTTGAGGTCGTCGTCTTCTACATGCGGAAGCATTGCGTCAAGCATCGTAGTCGGCCGTCTTCGTAGACAACGTCGAACGGCGTCATCTGCGTAGTTTCCTGGATAGCCGTGTTCCACGCAAATGTGACATACGGGAGCACTTCGTCCCAAGTCGTATGTTGAACTTCGACGTAAATTGACAGCATATCTGCGATTGTCTTGTTCAGACGTTCTGTTAGTCCGTTCGTTTGGGGGTGGTACACCGTCATTCTTTGGGGATCCGTGTTGCTGTAGCGTAATATTCCTTGCATCGGCTCCGCAGCTAAGGCCGTTCCGCGGTCCGTGATTAAGACTTCCGGGGCTCCATGTCGCCGCACAACTTCGCTTATGAAGAACTTTGCGACTTCTTGTGTAGTTCCCCTCGGAAGAGCGGTGGTCTCTGCGTAGCGCGTCATGTAGTCTGTCGCTACGACAATCCACTAGTTCTCGGATGGGGATGTAAGGAACGGGCCCAGAAGGTCCATTCCAATATGTTGGAAAGGCCGCCATGGGACGGCAATCGGCTGAAGAAGTCCGGCGGGTCTCGTCGGTGGCGTCTTTCGTCGCTGGCAGTCACGGCAGCTCCGGACGTAGAGGGTGACGTCGGGTGTAAGGCAGGGCCAGTAGTACCTCGCCTTCATTTTTTGAAATTGTGCGGACTCTTCCGAGATATCCGGAAGTGGGGTCGTCGTGGTACGCTTCCAAAGTTTCGTCGCGAAGATCTGCGGGGATGACAAAAAGATACTTCGTTCTGGTTCTGGGGCTGAAATTCTTCTTCACGAGAACGGAGTTTTTAAGGCTGAATGATGGTAGGTTGCGTTTGAAGGCACTAGGCACGGCGACGCTGCATCCTTCGAGGTAGTCGATTATGACGCGTAAGTCGGGGTCGGCACGCTTCTGGGCGGCTAGGTTGCTCTCCGTCACGACTCCGGAACGCGCTGTCTTCATCAGAGTATTGTGCTGGTGGGTCGACGGAAGCACGGGTCAGGCAGTCGGCGTCGGAGTGTTTGCTGCCGGACTTATAGACGATTGTAACGTCGAACTCTTGCGGGCGCGGGCTCCACCACCCAAGACGGCCTGAGGGGTCCGTCAAAATGGCGAGCCCACACAGCGCATGGTGGTCTGTCACAAACATGAATGGTCTACCATATACGTATGTGCGAAATTTTTAAATCGCCCATATTATAGCGAGGCACTCTTTTTCAGACGCTGAGTAGTTTTCTCCTCCTTCGACATACCGCGGCTGGCAAAGGCGATTACTTTTTCGCAATCGCTTTGTTTTTGGACAAGGACGGCACCCAAGCCTATATCGCTAGCGTCCGTGTGAATTTCCGTTTCGGCGTCTTCGTCGAAATGAGCGAGCACGGCGGGCTTTGCAGGCGTTTTTGCAGCACGCAGAATGCCTTTTCTTGGTCGTTTTCCCAGCTAAAAGGGGTGCTATCTTTCCTCAAGCGTGTGAGTGGCTCTGCAATTCGTGCGAAGTTTGCGACGAAGCGCCGGTAGTATGCGCACAGTCCGCGAAATATTCGCACGCCCTTCTTGTCATTCCGCCTTGGGAAGTTAGCAATGGCTGAAGTTTTTGCCGGGTCAGTTGAGACTCCCCCGGCGTTAACCACGTGGCTCAGAAACTTGAGCTCCTCGTACGCGAAACGGCACTTTTCAGGCTTCAGCGTTGATCCCGACGTACGAATGGCCTCGAGTACGGACACCAACCTTGCAAGGTGTTCGTTGAAAGTCCGGGCGAACACCACAACGTTGTCGAGGTATACGAGGCAGGTGTACCACTTCAGGCCAGCTAGCACAGTGTCCATGACTCTTAGAAACGTTCCTGGCGCCGTGCACAATCCAAACGGCATCACCTTAAACTCTATAGGCCGTCTGGGGTGGGTTATAAATGCGGTCTAATCTAGGTCTCTCTCGTCCACCACAATTTGCTAGTAGCCGATCTTCAGATCCATCGATGAGAAGTACTTCGCTTGGCAGAGGTAGTCAAGGGTATCGTCGATTTGTGGCAGGGGTACACGTCCTTTTTGGTGCTTTTGTTCAGTCGCCGGTATTCAACGCAAAACCTTAGTGTGCCGTCTTTTTTCTTCGCCAGTACGACCGGCGCAGCCCAGGGGCTTTTCGATGGCTCTATAATGTCGTCGCTGAGCATTTCTTCGACTTGAGTCCGAATGGCTTCCCGCTCTTGTGAAGAGACGCGGTACGGTGACTGTCGGGTAGGTCGGGCTCGCTCTTCGGTTATTATTCGGCACCACGCTAGAGGTGCTAGACGTAGTTTTGTGTTCGACGATAAACACTCTCTGTAGCGACGCAGCAAAGCCAATAATTTGTTCCGTTCTGCTTGCGGAAACGCCAGATTCACGTCGAAGCGATTCGGAAGCTTGAAGGTATTTTCGGGTGGGCGTTCAAATTCGGCAACCGCGATCACGTCACTTGCTTCTTGCATTTCGTGCGGCACATCGGAGACGATACGCCACGTTTTATGCGAGTGCCCACGCTACTCGGCTGAAAGAAAAAGCTGTCGTCAGCGCTTAGGAACCTGGACTCCCGGCGGCCATTTTCGGAGGAGAAGATTCTGTGCCACTGGCCTTCTCAGTCATCCGCTCAGAAGGCGACTAAGGAACTATTACGTTTTCTACGGGCGACGAACTTGAACACTAGGCTATAGAGGGAGAGCCTCCAGTGTCAATCATTGTCAGTGCCTCAGTGCTGGGCATACGTGTCTGGTCCAACTTTTCCTCTTTTTTTTCCTCTCTCTTTTTTGCCCATTTCCCCTTTCCCACGTGCAGGATAGCAAATTAGGCTCTAGCCAGGTTAACTTCCCTGCCTTTCTTCTACATTCTTCCTTCCTTCCTTCGAGGAACGCAATTGCAGCGCCCTTGTTTAAATGCTGGTACCTGTCGGTGAAATTAGTGACCAAAACGTGGGATTGGGAGTTGCTTAAAGCACGCAATGCCTATTGCGACAGAGGCACCTCGTCCGAGAAGCAACCTTTGGTCACTCTCTGCGATAGCGCCGACATCAGTTACCGCATCTTCACAGTAGACGCTGATCATCAAGCTTGAGCGGGGTGGCGGGGTGACATGATTGTCGGCGATCCTCACAGCAGCACGGTTTTTGGGGTTCGGTTCAGGCGTCATGCAGTGATTGGAGGAAAATGTTATAGACTTGGCCTGTAGATCAATTATCGCACCGTTGTCCGTCAAAAAGTCGATTCAGAGAATTACCTCACGGGAGCCGTTAGGCAAAATGCGAACGCCGCTGGGTACGTCGTGCCGTCTATGGTGACGCGCGATGGGCGCGTTCCACTTGGCGTCACGAGGTGGCCTCCTGCTGTGCGAATGTGCGGACCGTCCCATCTGGTCACAACTTTCTTCAGCTTAGAGGAAAATGATCCACTCATTACTGAGTAGTCGGCTCCCGTGTCTATGAGGGCGACTACACCAAAGCCATTGATGAATAGCTGAACGTCGGAGGCCGCCTTCCTCGAGTTCCGGGTATGTCGTGGTGTCGTATCTCTGCTTGTACGTGTTGACCGCCGGGCACTATGCGTCGTCGTCTTCGTCGTATTTCTCAGCGGCAGGTTCGGTCATGTCGGGTACGCGTCGCACCGTGTAGCTGTCGTCGTGTTCGGGAGTCTCGTCAGGGTTCGGTCGGGTCGTCGGGCTGAGGGCATGTCGTGAATCATGGTCTTGAGTCAGTCGCTACGTCGTTGGAGGGTTTTAATTTTTGCGCGGTCGCACAACTTTACCTCCAGAAGTTGCTGCTTTTAGTTTCCCCCGCGTGGGCTGGGGGGCGTTCCACGTGAGAAGTCAGTAGTGCTACGGCGGTTCGGTGACTGGTACGGGTAGGTGAACGGTTGAAGCAGCCTGGTCCCCGTATGGTGTTGGAGAGGTATTCTTCGATCTCAGTAAGGCGCTGGCTGGGTCGGGGGCGTGGGGCGTCGACGGAGAACCGTCGCAAACCGAGCCTCTTGTAGGGACAGCGACGGTAGATGTGGTCGGCCTCTCCGCAGTGGTAGCACTGCGGACGATTATCGGGAGTTCGCCATACGTCCGTCTACCTCGGCGTCTGGTATCGGGCTACCGGGGGTAGGGCGGGCGACAGTGGGCGGCGGTACGGCGGGTCGTGTTGACGACGTGTTGGAGCAGGGCGGAGTCGGCGAACTGCCGCGGAGTAAGACATAGCTTGTGGCTCCCTTGGTATTTCGGATGGCGTAGAAGTTCCCAACGCTTGTTGCACTTCTTCCCTAATCCCGTCGGTAAGGGAAGCGACGTGGGGCAGCGGTGGCGTGGGGAGAAGTTTGCGCAGCTCCTCTTACACTACTGCGCGGATTGCCTCGCGTAGGCTATCAGCCGGAATTCGCATGTTGTCGACGTAGTTCGCATTCGCCGTGCCAACAAAGTTGCGGTCATACTGCTTAGCACGCATTTCGAGAGCCTTCTCAATCGTGCTGGCTTCGGTCACGAATTCGGCGATGGTTTTGGGCAGGTTGCGGACAAGTCCAGCTAACTGTGCCTCCTTCACACCGGGCATCAATAAGCGCAACTTCTTTTCTTCCGTCATTTCGGTGTCCGCGCGGCGAAATAGTGTTTTCATCTCGTCAACGAAGATCACGACCCCTTCGTTCGGGTGTTTCGTGCACGTTTCCAACAAAAGGGCGGCTCGTTCTTTCCGCACGACGGTGGCGAACGTTTTGAGGAACTGCCTCTTAAAGAAAGTCCAGTCGGTTAGGGAGCTTTCATGGTTTTCAAACCACGTTCGGGCCGTATCTTCTAAATAAAGAAAACATGTCGGTAATTTTCTTCGTCATCCCACCTCTTAAAGATGCGGACGCGCTCCACTTTTTCTAACCAGTCCTCAGGGTATTCTCCGAGGAATCCGCGGAACGATGATGATTCCCGGGGCTGTTAAAGAACGAGGGCAGGATCGGTAGAGCTGGTCATGGGGCCTGCGTTGATCATGATGGTGGTCACGGCGTTTTCTTTCTTCACTTTATCCGGAAGCAGTCTAAACTTCGGATGAATACCTTGCTTTCGGCGGCTGGAACGAGTGGGACTTGCTTCTCGGCTTGACGAGGACGTAGGGTGTATTTACCCAGCACCCCACCAGATGTCACGAAGTCAAAGACGACGCAGTTGTCTTCAAGGACAACAAGTTTATTGGAGCGAACTTGTGCTGCCATAACAACTGAAAGAATACACAGGCGGCGAAGCAGCAGTCGACAAAGAGACGTGTGCACGCGAGCTCCGGCGATTCGAATGCCGCGGCGTCTGCTCTGCCGGCTTTTATCTTTCGGCGCGAGTGTTTCTGGAACCGTCGATTTACATCCAGAACATTGTAGATCACAGAAGATTATGCTGGGCTAGTGACGTTAAGACGAAAGACGAAACAGTCTGCTTATCTGAAGGAGGTAGCCTGTGCGGCATAAAAATAAAGAATGGGAGACGCGCTTCCCTTGGGACACAGATAACAGAGCCGGGCGTGGCCAGGCAGTAAAAACAAACAATAAATAAACAAACCCATACCTGGTTCGCGGCAATATTATTATCTGATGACTGTGCTCTTTAGAAAACAATCTCGACTGCAAATTTTTTCGTGCATCTTGACAGGCAACTTTAGTGGCAATTCATGACTGGTGTGTGAACAAGGGCATGGCACAGAATAGGGTAAAAGGCTGTTATACGTTTTCTCAGGAAAATGTTCGAGCATTTTTACTCGCCTTCTGAGCGGGAGCACTATTCAAGAAGTTAATGAATATAACTAACTAGCGATAACACTTACCGGTAACATGTCCGGGGGACAGGGGGCGCCCATTTCAAGTTTCTGCGTGTCATCGTTTCAAAAGCTGCGTTTTGTAATAGAAAACTTAAGAATGAACCTGTAAGTGTTTGGATTTTAGCTGATAACGAGTATTTTAGAATACTCGTTTTGAGCTAAATAAAGCTGACGACGCGTTATAATCTAAATTAGAATGCCTGCCTGTTGTGTCGCTCCCTCATTCGAATACAACTATAATAAACCCGGAGCGTGCTCATAGAAAGGCCGTAATGCTTATTGCTGTAGATATAAAAGGTTAGATTCTCGATCATTGATCGTGGACAATAATATTACATTGGAAACATGACGAAAACTACCTCGCCTTCTGTCACTTCACAAGGTTTTTTTCGGGACAAATCGCTCTTAACGAATCGAGCCATCTTCGACCTGCAACGATTCGAAATATAGCACACTGAGGGACATGCGTGATGACTCTTCCTATCTCTGGTACGATAATTGGGTTTATTGCAAGGCTGAATCCGCTTCAACAAATAACACATACACACGCACTCAGCGCAGTTTTTTCAAAAACTAATTAATATAAATACTGTTTTCTCATAGAACAGTGAAAGAATGAAGTGACTTGCCGCCAAATTCTGCAAGGGCTAAAAATCCTTCTAAAGACTGCGAACGCTTGTTTTGTTAGCACTAGGCAGTGCAGCTTTGTCGTTTGCATTTTCGGCTGTTTTCACTGCGGTATACTGATCCTATGCTGTTCTTCGCATAACTCTTTTTGACATTTTTGCCTCTTGATTGTGGTACTTTGGTCCGTTGTACTTTTTTCCGTCTTCTCGACAAAATCCTGTCGTTCATTGTTTTACTCACAATCTCTACTGTCCCTCTTGCCGGGGTCACGGAATGCGCCTGCAGTATTCCTCAGGAAAATATTCACGCATCTCCACGAAGTGAATCACGACGAGTGGGCGACGCACCGGGGATCGTTCTTACCCGTGAGAGTGCTTACTGCTGCTAAAACGATTTCCAATCCAATTCAATCCATTTCAATCCCACCCAATCCAGTGCAATGCTCCTCGCGCATGCGCAACACGGCTCTCCAGGAGAACTCTCTCTTTCGCTCTCTCTCTCTCTCTCTCTCTCTCTCTCTCTAGCCTTTTGTGAACCTTTTATTTTGTTCTTTTTGTTCTTGTTAACCGTTTGTGAACCTTTTGTTCACAGATGTTTCAATTTACACGGTGCTGTGCCGTGAGCACGGACACCGGACTCCCGAGAAGCCTCGGCCTCAAGGTGCACCTCCCCTAATTTCGAATCAGTAAATATTCAATAAATACGCCTTGCTCTGCCTTTCACAACAGTTCATGCCGCTGAGGGTGATTACGGGGTGGAGGGAGGCGCGGTCCCTCCCGTACTATCTGCCCCAGCGCCAAGACGATCGCCACCGCTCACTGAGAAAAGGCGATTCGACATAAAGCAGAAGAAAGGCAAAGCACCCACAGCAAGGAACAGTGCATACATTATAAAAGGAAAGTTGTATGTACCTAGCTTTCAAAAGCTACTCTCCATTTCAGTCATGCCTGGCACCGTCAGAAGTATCGAAAGATGCGTGAACATTCATACTAATCGCAATCTCCACGTCTACCCATGCTGCATCAATTCACGTTTCAGCGTTGTGCCCGCGTTTCTTCGCTTGCCTGATTCCGTTGCGGCGTTTCTTGCCAATTGAAAGCACAGCGGATCACGACGACAAGCAGACGGATATTACTAGTAACTGTTTCCGCATAATTAAGATAACTCCCACTGGAGTTTGTGTGTTGTTTTTTTTTAATCCTCGGTAAAATTCTTTGTTTTGTTAAGAAATGGGATGTTATCACGCCAAGACAATTGTGACAATAAATGGAAATGTCTTGTCATGTAAGACTAAACCGGATTATTTGTCCTGGGGTGACGGGGGTACAGGCAGCCAGGGAACCAAATTAAAGCAAAAAAAGACGATAAAGGCAAAATTAAGGACTATAAAGGCAACCAAGGGAAATGCCAGGATGAACTCTGTAAAACTCGATGCATAGCGAAGCACGGTAAGGACAAAAAATTGATCGGCGTGGCAGGCCACTGCTACAACAACACCTGCTACTGCACACATCTCATTGGTAAGTTTAATTTTCACTTACGGCTAGCTATAGAAAAATGCTCGCGCTGCTTGAGTAGACTGCACTATCAGGGCCAGGCGAAGTAGCGTCAAAGTGCCTCCCAGAAGTTTTGAGCGATTCACGGGCTCGATAACTGGGCCTATAATTCAATAAGGAGAATCGATCAGTATTTTTCTGTTGCAAACAACGCACAATGCTTAAGCAGCTTCAATGTACGCTTTCACCGTGACGATGAGCAATTTTTTTCTCCCTTTGTAAAAAAGGAAGAATGAGCACAGCAGTGCAAAGATCTGTCGGAGATATTTTAACTCAATTGTAAGTCGAGATTACTCGTTTTCTGTTTTCGTAACTTTTCCTTCCTCGTTCGTACTCTTTGCATTCTCTTTTTCATCCTCAACCGTAACCCTCCCTCCCAAAGTAAATCCTGCGTTCACCTCTACTTCGGTCTATCCTCACATAATTCCTGGAAAACTCAACCCAATCCTTCGTCACCAACCGGTGTTCCGTACTGGGTAAGGCCAGAAGAAATGAAGAGTGAAGAGTCTTTCGAGCGCTTGAATGACGCCGCTGTTTGGCCGAAAGACTGCCTCAAAACTCCTTAAAGAGGCAGTCTTTAAGGCATGCTTCACAGCTTTGAGCAAATCGCATAAGAGAAAAAATGATGGCTAGTTTATGTGTTTTTTATCAGAATGTGCGAGGTCTTCGTGCTAAGGAAACTGAATTTTTTGGAAATGTTCTGGCTTATTGTTTTCCGTTAATAGCTATCTCTGGTACTTGCTTGTGCCCTGATATCCTGTCCAGTGATTATTTTTCTCAAAATTACCTTATATATCACAATGATCGTGCCTTAACGCGAAGCAAACAAAAAAGGAGGCGCGGTCCTTCTTGCCGTTGACAAATCTCTCCGTGTGTGCTACGTAGTGATATTGAAAACGCAGATGAGACTTTGTGGGTTGAAATTCATCTCTCTAAAAGTGAAAAACTTCTAGTGGGTGTTTTTTACATTTCCCCTGATGTAGCTCCTGCCGCCTTCAATAAGTTAATCTCCTCCATTGAACAGGTGCTTACTACTCATTGCAACTGCAAGGTCCCCCTCCTTGGAGATGTTAACGCTCCTGGCGTCCAGTGAAGTCAGCTAACCTGTTCCCACTATAACCACCACATTGCACATTGAACAGAAGGGTAATGGGCTACTAGATTTTTTGTCTTTCACTTCCATGGCACAGTGTAATCACATACAAAACTGCAGTGGAAATATTCTGGGCCTGTACTTTTCGGACTTTTATGTCGTTAGTGTGTCGCGCTCTGATTGTTCTGTAGTAATACCCGACAGATTTCATCCTCATGTTTCTATTTACTCTTGCCTTCCTTCAATGTTCCACCGTTCTGTAAATTCCAGCAGCACGCTAACTCGTTACGCTTTCACTCGGGGAGATTATGTTGGGCTGTATGGCTTCTTTTCCGCTGCGCCTTGGTCGACAGTCGTTGACCACACTGATGTCAATGAGCAAAATGGCCGTTTTACCTAGATTGTGCTTTTTGGTATGAAGAAACATTCCGCAATATTTACCAAAGAAGTTCAAGTTCCCACACTGGTTTTGTCGTGCATTGCGGGATGTCCTGAAACTCAAGGAATGTGCGCACAGAAAGATGAAGCGCTCTGGTGCTAACGAGTTTGCTCAGGAATTCATGCGCCTACGTGCCCTATGTAAAATATTCCACTATTCCACAAACGTGATCAAACTTCGTACCTGGCGCCGGTAGAAGCTAAAGCAACTTATCAACCGGGAGCCTTCTGGAAGTACATCTATTCTAGATCTTGTACAACTAAAGAATCTATTCGTCTACTAAGCTCCAGCGGCGATGAAGTTGCAGAACTGGCCGACTGCTTTGCTCGTCAATTTTCTTCTTTTTGGAGATTAACGGTTGTAGAAATAACAGCAGCGTCGCTTGTCACCAGAACGGGAACTCCGGTTGTTTGCAACTGGACGAGAACATCGTTCGGACTATAGGCCGGTCCCGCTCCATTGTTCTGCCTTTAAAATTTCCTAGTTATCTCTTCGTATAGTCTTTCCTTTCTCATTCAAACACGTCCTCATTCTTAATCAACAAGGATTATAGGTTCTCTTGTTTAGAATGGAATTTGCAAGTACAATTGTGACCGTATCGAAAGGGTTCAAAATAAGTTCCTTTCAATCTTAAGCACCCATTCTGTCATGCGCAAAGAGACACAAGCGGCAGCATGTCGTCTCTGAAAAGCAGTCCTTCCATTTCGTGTCGACGAATGCGAGCTGATATTATCTTTCTTTATAAACTTCTGTATGGCAATATTTTGTGTGACGATTTGTTTACACTTATCAATGTCAACTTGCGGAATAAATATTTCAGAAAATTTCAAGCTTTCATACCAGTTTCTTTAAATAGCCCACGCTCGTCCATCTGCAGAATACAATGTGCATATAAGGAATATTCCGATCGTCTTGATATAGTCCAGAGCTGTTTGGCTTTGTTCTCTAATGAGGTTAAAAGTGTTGTAGCTTAAGTTCCTTTATGTCACTCCAAATTTATACGCCGTATTTATTATATGTGAACCATGTCCTTGCTTGTTTCTTTTCACTTTTCCTTGTTTTGTGTTGCTGAACATCTGTAGGTTTGTAGGTGTCAGTGCTGGTAAAACAGAAGTTTTTTCCTTTTTTGTCGTTTCGAAACTTCCCACACATTTTTTAGAAAACCTCCGTTTTATACGTATATTCTATGTTATGTTCATTGAATATTTGCTTGTATAGTTCCTATTTTTCATGTCTCTTGAACGTTTTGCTGGGCCAGTGTCATGGCTTGCAACTTTAGGCCTATTTTTTCTCTTTAAACATCTTGTTCTTTTCTCTTTTTTCTCCTTTTTTGCTTTATGTTGCTGTTATACAAATGGTTTTTTGGGTGTTGTCTCGTCTTAATTTTAGTTTTTTTTTGTTTTGTATGGTGTACGAGCACCAAGGCCCTAGGGCTGTTCCTGAGCACCGAAAATAAAAGTTCCTTATTATTATTTCAATACACCGGGTGTACAATGGGAAGATCTTACCCACCAACACTATAATTATTACGTACAGCATAAATGCAGCTTGATTTTAGACTTCGTAGACTTCCAATCCATGGTGCAACTTAATAATATCGAAAACAGCTCTGAAAATATCTTAGATCTTTGCTTTTCAGTCATCGAAAACACGCGAGTATCGTTGTCTGACATCTATTTTGTCAAACCCGATAAGCTTCACCCTCCTTTTCTAGTTTTTGCTCCCGTCTCGATTCAGCGCTGCAGTGCTACACTGAAGAATAATGAATTCCCTCCCTACTGCTATGCCCGTGGTGATTACATTGGCTTTAATAACTTTTTTCTTCGTTCGATTGGTTGGAAATTCAAGAACTCTCTGATTGCGATGCGCAGGTCCAATGGTTCACTGAAATAGTCAAAAGCGACATGAATCAGTTTATACCCAAGTGCAAACCGTGCCATTCAAAACGCCCTTTTTGTTTCGCTAATGAACTGCGTAACACCGTTAAGTTAAAATACCACTGCCACAGAAAATATAAGAAAACCGGGCTTGATGATCCTGGAAAGAGGACATCCGCTCTTCCGTAAAACATGTAAAAGTCTTTATGAGCGGGACCAGCGCTCTTAGCTCGATTCTATGGAGCGCACCTTTAATTCCAGCCTGCAACATTCTGGAGATATTTTCGCTCCCGTAACAATAACTCACATGAGCAAATCCGTGTTGTTGATTCCTCTGGGGAAGAAGTTCGTGATGTTGCCAGCCATTTTGCGCAGCAATTTAGTACTACCTATGGCCAGCGCGATGACAGTGAAATAAACGTAATTTTGAATAATATACAGGGTTCTAGCTCAGTACAATTGGACGAGCAGTCGGTGCATCAGAGTCTAAGGCGCATGAAACAATCGCTGTCGTGTGGCCCTAACGGAATAATTCCCGCTATTTTAAGAACATTTAGCAGGATTTTTGTTCCTGTTTTAACTGCGATATTCAATCACTGTCTAAAAAAACATATTTCCTAGTAAATGAAAAATTTATCGAGTGCGCCCCATTTTCAAGTCAGGCACCAAATCTGATGCAAAAAACTAAACAGCAGCTTCTCTCCTTTGTGCTACCTCCAAGTTTTTTGAGGCAGCGCTGCACAAGGTATTGTCAAGTTCTGTGCGGCAGTTTCTTACAAGTAGCCAGCATATTTTTATGTCAGGAAGGTCGACAGCAACTAATCTCGCCTGCTTCATGGAGCAGGCCTCCGCTGCACTCTCCGAGCGAGGCCAGTTGGGCGTTGTCTACTGTGACCTGAGCAAAGCATTTGATGTTGTCTGCCACGTGTTGTCACTTGATGAGCTTTTGCAGTCGCGCATTAATAGACCACTCGTGGCATCGCTGGGTAGCTATCTATGCCATCGGTTCAGTTTCGTTAGCGTTAATGGGCAGACGTCCTCTATGTATAGGTCAACAAGCGGTGTGCCCCAGTGCTCCGTGTTGGGCCCTCTCTTGTTCTCCATTTTTGTAAATGATGTTTCAGTCGCAATTGAAAAGTCTTCTTTTCTTCTCTACGCTGACGACATCAAAATATTCAGACTTATAAAGTCCATGAATGACTGTGGTGCCCTGCAGCAAGATATATTCTCCTTTGCTAACTGGTGCTCAGATAACAGATTAAATTTTAATCCTGCAAAAACAAAGGTCATGCCTTATTCCCGAAAAACGAACCCCATTTTCTTTCGCTACAGTGTTGATTACGATTTTCTGTCAAGAGTCGACGAAATCAAAGACCTCGGACTACTCTTCGAAGGCGCCGTAACCTTCTCGCCTCATGTCCCCCAACTGACTCGGCGGGCGCTCCGCTCGCTTGGTGATGTATGCAGGTTTTCACGAGACTTTCAGTCTCCTCATTCGTTCCTAAAACTTTTTATGGCGCTTTGTGTTCCTCAACTTGAATATGCCTCAGTCATTTGGAATGAAACCTGCATATCTAATTGTCAACGTGTAGAGCGTGTACAGACCAAATTTTTATCAATCTTTTATGTATCGTTTTCCCTCTGAGCCTCTCCCGACAACTGTCTCTTTAAGTTACCGGCGAACCCTCTCAGCCCTTCTTATACACTCTGCTTCATGGTACAATTTCATGTCCGGAACTGCTTACATCAATCGAGTTTCATGTTCCGAAAAAACAAGGCTTAACCACCCTTTCTACACAGCTGCACAACCTAGCAGATGTTCTCCTCTTGATAGACTGCAACGACTTTATAACTTTAACGCCTGGGAACTTGATATTTTTCGCCATCCCCTTCGGGGGTTTCGGCCTGGCTTTTAGCCATGGCGCGCTAACTTCATTTCGAGAGTACTCTTGTTCTTCAGTTATTTTCACCATGTGTGCGTTGTTTTCACAGAGTTTGTTCTCATTTGTTCGTATATGATGTTGATGCTGCGGGCGTAATCGTTGTATGTACTATGACACACTTCTCTAGTCAACTCTTAATACATATTTTTAAGTGGACCGGGCAGGCCACAGTAACAAATGTTTCTATAACCTATCACTTTCTGTGAATAGTTACAAATATTTCGTGTACTTTGTATCATACATTTTTGTGTAATTGATGCTTCATCCTATTGCTATGATCATTGCACGATGTTTTTTTTTTCAAATAGTCGTGTAATGTAGTTTGGATACCACTCTTAATTTTATTCTCCGTAGTATTTCCCGTTTTTTATTGTTCTTCTCTCACCCACCTTTTTTACTGGCGGTTTATGTGTCAGCCGCTGATGTATTTCACTGCGGCCTTGATTTTCCCCCTCTCAGTGCGCCAGCAAGAAGGCTTCGGCTGTTCCTGGCACTTTAATAAAGGCTTATTGTTATTATTATTATTAGTAGTAGTAGTAGTAGTAGCAGTAGTAGTAGTAGTAGTAGTAGTAGTAGTTGTTGTTGTAATAGTAGTAGTAGTATTATTAGGAATCTGCGTGGAAACGTTTTGTACTTGTCGTTTACTAACATGGAACACGTTGAGGTGTCGCGTAGTTATATTGACCTCGTAAAACCTGACAGGTTTCACCCCCCCATTACTCATTTCAATTTCTAACGTATCCCTTGCCCACCACAGTCCTCCCGTCAACACACCAGGTGTCTGTAGTTACGTCGCTCGTGGGGACTATATTGGCTTGTTTCACTTCCTAGCTAAGACGGATTGGTCACCATTGGACACCCTCAATGACGCTGACGAAATGACGGATTTTTTCACCGAAGTTCTTCACGATGGCTTCAGCAGATTTGTACCTAAAAACGAAAAAAATAGCAATTATCCGTACCGGTTTTCATCTGAACTAAGAGAGGCCCTTGCTAGGAAGAATCGAGCTCACAAACAAGCAAAGAAAACTGACCAAGAGAGGTGGTAGAGCCAGTTTCGTTAAAGTCGGATCGCATTGTATAAATCTGCATAAACGCGATAGGTCCAGTTACATTGCGTGGTTGAAGCTGATGCCCAACGCAATACTAAAGCTTTCTGGGGACATGTCCAGGCACAAACTTCCATAAACAACCCAGGAGATATTAACCTCACTAAGAAGAGGGGTGGCAGCATACCTGACGTTCCTAATGCCTTTGCTCAACAATTCAGATGAGTATTCGGCAAGAAAAGTGCAGCCTTCCCCCCTCAAGTGTTTCCGGGGTATGATAACAGCTCAGAGTGTTTTATTTCGGAAAGTCTTGTATCAAGAGCTCTGAAGCGAGTTATACCCTGAGATCCGTGTGGCCCTGATGGCATTCCTTCGGCAGTACTGAAGGCGTTTGGGGATCTTCTTGTTCCGGTCATGGTGCGTATATTTCGAACGTCCCTCAACACCGGTAAGTTCCCCACTCGTTGGAAGATTGCGCGGGTTGTTCCTATTTTTAAGTCAGGGTCAAAGTTAGGCCCCAAAAACTACCGCCCGATTTCTATTCTCTGCGCTGCTTCAAAACTCTTTGAGACTGTACTACGTACACTACTCTCTTTCAGCGTAAAAACTGTATTATTACCACAGCAACACGGCTTCCTCGCTGGGAGATCGACCACCACTAATCTTGTAAATTTTATGCTGCATGCTTCGGAAGCTGTGGAGGGAAGAGGAGAACTCGATGTCGTCTACTTCGATTTGAGCAAGGCTTTTGATGTCGTCTGCCATGATATATTATTTAAAAAGCTGTGTCAACTCCATTTACAACCATCCATCACAACCCTTTCATGTAATTATTTATCGGATAGGTCATGCTTCGTCCATGCAAATGGGCAGTCTTCCCTCTCCTACGAGGCCACAAGTGGTGTCCCTCAGGGATCTGTCTTGGAGCCACTACTTTTTTCAATTTTTATAAATGATGATTCCTCAGTAATTTATGATTGTCACTTTCTCTTTTATGCTGATGATGTCAAAATATTTAAGGCTGTTTCAAACACCGCAAGCTGTTCCGCTGTCCAGCGAGCGATCACGTCTTTTTCAGATTAATGCTCACGCAACAAACTTCTTATCAATACATCAAAAACAAAGGTAATGACCTACACTAGAAAAACTGACAGTATATTGTTCTCCTATACACTACCCCTACCACTACCACGTGTGGTGAAGCACTACCACGTGTTGGGGAGGTTACGGATCTTGGTGTTAATTTCGACAGTAAATTGAGCTTCTCCCCACACATCCGGGAGGTCACTCGGCGGGCCCTCCGATCTCTTGGCGTTATATGTAGCCTATCAAAGGAGTTCAAGGAGCCGGGCTCTTTTCTCAAGCTGTACACGACTATTTTCCGTCCGCAGCTCGAGTATGCTTCTGTGGTATGGAATAGCGCATGCAAAACACTCTGTATGCATATTGAAAGTGTCCAGAGAAAGTTTATCTCTATCTTCAATCATCGCTTTGCCAGCCATGACAATTTTGGGTCATTCTCTGTACCGATGCTAGAGTGCATAAACTCCAGACGTATTAAGGCTGATTTTCTTTCCTGTTCAAAATCATTCACGGCACAGTGTCTTGTGGTGAAATGCTGCAACATTTTGCACTCCATGTGCCGCAAAAATCCACCAGAAGACATGACACATTTTTTAATCCCAGCTGTTTGCGTGGCTTGTGCCCCTTGTTTCGCCTCCAGTGTACGCACGATCAGTACGTACATATTTAATAATTTATTTACATATTTAATAAATAATTTAATACATATTTAATAATTCCTCGACACAGTTCTACAAACATGTGTGTGAACTTGTCATGTAAGTGACCTTTTTTATCCTCTGTTCACACGCGGTCACTTGAGCATGAAGTGATGACAACACAAGACTTTCTTTTTTATATATTCCCCTTATTCAATGTCTGGTTTTCTTTACATGTACATTTCTTCCACGCTCCTTTCCTTACTTGTAAGCTATCTTGATTCACTCCGTTTCCGTGCAACTAAACTTTAACATTTATGTATATTTTTGAAATTATCTGTGTATGACAACCATTGGCGTGATGCCACATGCCTTACCGCAAGGCACTGTACATGTTTTTGTGTGTATGTGTATGTTTGTGTTTTCTGTGGGTGCATGCATATTCTGGTGCACGACAGTGTGTAATTTTTGTGTGCGTGTGTCAGTATCGCTGTCCTTTAATTGCATTACGTGTGAGGTGTGGGCATCTTACATTGCCTGTTTTTCTCTTTTTTTTTCTTCGTGCACCAACACAAATGCCATCCGGCTGTTCCTGGGCACGTTAATAAACGATTGATTGATTGATTGATTGATTGATTGATTGATTGATTGAATATTATTATTATTTCGAAATTGCTGTAATAACTCGCAGTGAACACCATTTTCTGGTCACTGGGGACTTTAGCGCAGCAAGACTTTCATGGGAGACTCAGCCGGTGAGTCAGGCATCTTATCCAATATCTCAGAAGTGTGACTTTCTACTAGATTTCATTTCCTTTATTTCTTTGCAGCAGTATGACCTCGCTAAGAATTCATGTGGGAACGTCTTAGATTTGTGTATTACTAGCTTGAAAGCTGTCGACGTCTCGTGAAGTAATAGTACTAACTTTGTGAAACCTGACAAGTTTCATCCTCCATTACATAATTAATTGCATAACGTATCTCTCCTTTATCACAGTCCCCCTATTTGCACACCAAGAAGCAGTAGTGTAATGATCAGGAGTCCAACTAGTATCTCGCACCAGACCTACGACTCGCTCCGTTGCACGTTGCCACAATTGTATTTCCAACACAAAGACAAGACCACGAAATGAAAGACTGGCGAATAGTTCCCAGCACCCAACACACACAGACGGGCAGTTACGCAAAACACAAGTCTCTGGAGAATGTCCTCTCGGCGTCTCACCAAACCCCAGTCCCGGCTCGGATGTCAGCGTCGGTGACTGGCCGAGACTGCTGAGAAGTTGAGTTCCTCGGGCCTACGCCGCGAGGCAACCGGGCACCAGGGCTGTTCGAGCGCTCCTCCGGACGAAGGACGAGAGGTACGCCGTGTCTTCTCGCCGGCCTGGAGATCCAAGACGCCGGCCCGAACCACTGATCGGGCAGTTTCAGTTACCCGGTCCCCTCTTTCTTCCTCGTCTTCCTCCTCTTCCCACAGCCTGATCCAGCCATCTGACCGTCCTAGGGGTTGGCCCCACACGCTTTCCGTTCACCTTACCACAATTACCCCCCTTTTAAGAAAGTTGTTATAACAACTATTCTCAGTCCCACCAAAAAACGTCTTAAAGGGTTCGTTGATTATGGGTCCAGCCGGTTTCCATGACACCTGTGCCACCTCCTTGCGGTGATTCTTTTGGAGAGTATGTTCGCTGACAGGTGGTACACGATGCGACGAACCGCCGCACGTCAACGTTGACGCCAGGCCAGTAAAACTCTCTTAGCACTCGGTTAAGCGTTTGCCGTACCCCGAGATGACTGGCCGGGGTACCTTCGTGTGAGCTTCGAATGACCGATTCTCGCAGCGGCTTAGGCACAAGGATCTGGCTGTACGTTTCACCCATCACTCGGTGGTACTGCCGGTACAGAATATTGTCTTCCTGTAGGAAGTTGCTGTAGTGGCCCTTGCGGTAATAAACTCGCTTGCCGACTTTCCGCTGGCACCATTTCAATGAAGGATCGCTGCTCTGTTGTTGAGCTATCTCGTCCTTCGAAAGAGAGCTCATAACTCCTAGTTTCTTGGAAAAACGGCTGTTGTTCCGCGCCTTGACAATGGCAGACATCAGCACTGGAACGGCTGGTGGCCTTTCCTCTTTCAAAGGCTCAATCTGTTTTTCGTCCCGGCTGCTTGTGCTCTCCCAGCACGGATCTGGGTTCAGTGCTGCTCGTACTCCAGCCACGTTACCAAGAACGAGATCGTAAGTGGGGTTTTCCATGCAAATGGCGTTGACTTCCCCTGTGAAGTAGGGCGTGTCAACGTGAATCTTCGCCTCTGGTAACTGCATCGCCGATCCGTCCAGAAAGAAGACTTCCTTTGTTTTTCCGGAAAACCTCTTGTCGGGAATGAGGCTGCGCCGAACAATAACGGTGTTGCTGCCCGTGTCCCTTAGAACGAGTACAGGTTTCCCGAATACACGCCCTTCAACAACGGGTAGGCCGTCTGCTAGAAATCGAGGTGCCTTGTAGTCCCCTCGGCTATAGAAGTCTGATGTTTCGTCTGCGTTCCTAGAGGAAGCAGTGGAGACCCGGTTTGAATGACCCTGAGAAAACCGTGTGAAGGCGCACGAGACAAAATGTTCCGGGTCGGTTGGTTCGTTTTTGCACTCTTCAGCGCTGTGCCCTGACTGGCCGCAACTCTTGCATTTTGCCGGGTTTCTAAAAGGGACGTGACAGTCAGGGGCAGTGTGGCCGGTGCGGTTGCATAAGTAGCATTTTAGCAACTTCTTTTGAGCATGACTTCCGTCTCTGGGCGGCTCTTCACTGCCATTCCCAAGGTTAGTAATATTTTGGCCCTCCAGGAAGCGGTCGGCATGGTCCGCGAGAGAACTCAGCGTCTTGCAGTCTCGCTCCTTCAGGAACACAATTAGCTTCGCGTGGCAACATCGAAGAAACTGCTCGGAGACGATAAGGTCCCTGAGTCCTTCGAACGTTTTCGGCACTCCTGACATCTCGATCCAATGGTCAAAATATCCTGAGAGCCGGCCAGCCAGCTGTCGTCCAGTCTCGCCGTCCATGGCTTGCGCTCCCCTGAACTTCTCCTGGTAGCCTTGGGCAGTGAAGCGGAAGCGCTGCAATAGAGCCTTTTTGACTGCGGAGTAATCCAGCGATTCTTCTGCTGTAAGACGGCCTATGACGGTCAAAGCTTCCCCAGAGAGGCACATGCTGATGGCCGTGGCCCATTTCTCTGGTGGCCATTCTTGTGCAGTAGCTACCCGCTCAAAGCGCTGTAGATATGCATGTAGGTCATCACGGCGCTCGTCAAAGATGGGGAGAACCTTCTGGGGATTGACCACCGCCCCAGGGGGTGTCGTGCCGACCGGTCGAACGCCGTTCTCCTGGGTCCCTGCAGTTGCCGGCGTTTCCCGAAGTCGGAGCTCCAGCAACAGAAGCTCTTTGCGCCTTTCGTCCGCGGCCTTCTGCCGTTCATCCGCGGCCTTCTGCCGTTCATCCGCGGCCTTCTGTCGTTCGTCCGCGGCCTTCTGTCGTTCGTCCGCGGCCTTCTGTCGTTCGTCCTCCTCGCGGTTTGCTTCCCGCTGAGCGACTCGTTCAGCGCGCTGGTTGGCGCGTTCCTTCTCAACCCACTCGCGGAGCTCATGCCCAGATAGGCCGTACTGGACGCCTAGCGCTGTCAGCTTCTCGAGGTCCATGGTGGTCTTTCTGTACGGTACGGAAGTCGTATCGGTCAGTATGCTAGCTGGATCCTGGCAGGCTCGCCACTTTTGTAATGATCAGGAGTCCAACTAGTATCTCGCACCAGACCTACGACTCGCTCCGTTGCACGTTGCCACAATTGTATTTCCAACACAAAGACAAGACCACGAAATGAAAGACTGGCGAATAGTTCCCAGCACCCAACACACACAGACGGGCAGTTACGCAAAACACAAGTCTCTGGAGAATGTCCTCTCGGCGTCTCACCAAACCCCAGTCCCGGCTCGGATGTCAGCGTCGGTGACTGGCCGAGACTGCTGAGAAGTTGAGTTCCTCGGGCCTACGCCGCGAGGCAACCGGGCACCAGGGCTGTTCGAGCGCTCCTCCGGACGAAGGACGAGAGGTACGCCGTGTCTTCTCGCCGGCCTGGAGATCCAAGACGCCGGCCCGAACCACTGATCGGGCAGTTTCAGTTACCCGGTCCCCTCTTTCTTCCTCGTCTTCCTCCTCTTCCCACAGCCTGATCCAGCCATCTGACCGTCCTAGGGGTTGGCCCCACACGCTTTCCGTTCACCTTACCACAAGTAGTTACGACTTTGCTCGCGGGGACTACATTGGTTTATTTCACTTTCTTAATAACACTGACTGGTTACCAATAGCTAACCTCAACGACGTTGACGAACAGACCGATTTTTTAAATGCGGAGCATTTCTTAGGCTCGCCTGGTCCTGCGTCGTTGATGGCGGCGCCGTCCACACACTCACTGCGCATGCGCAACTCTCCTTACACCCACAGCTCCGCGATACTACACTATAAAAAAAAGAAATAGTTAGCGGCGCCCGGTTTCGATCCCACGACTCTCTGGCCGCAACGGGAGGTATGCGGTGCTCTTCCCACTACGCTACTAATCCTTTTTTTTTCTTTAATGTATTGAAATTTTAGAAAACTTCAATAGACAAGACACTTAACACACAATATAAACACTAACACACAGCAAAGGGCAAGGACATCAGTCGAACAAAGATCAAAACTCAGGCAAGCAAACGCACGCATCCAAAAGAGACAGCCACTCTGGTGGATCACTCTGCGCAGCATAAACGCTCCGCACCAACGCCGCCTGTTCCCGAAAGATGCACTTGGTCGGCCTAGGGGGTTCCGCATGCCGATCAGTCATGCGGCACTTCAACAAGCTAAACAATCCTAGGAGAACGAAAACGTCTTATGGCACCCGATTAACATCTTTAAATGGCAGGAAGCGAATGGTGTACGGGGTGATGTCAATGTCCTTTTTTAGTGTCCGCTGCAAAACGTCCCAGAAGAACACAGCGTCCCGGCACAACACAAAACAACAGGAACAAGTGCTACGAACGCGCCTTATGTTTTTGACTCATTCAAACTACGTCAAGAAGCTACTCATACAACGAAGGCCCGCGAAGCTGAACGTCAACAGAAACGACGAACTGAAAACTTTGGAGGGGGATGCTGAATTTCCCGTGGGAATGCTGTGGCGGGAAGCACCACGCGCCTTGCAGCTCAACCAGCCCCGTCCGCAGCGCCTCTGATGCTGATTGTGGCAGGATGCCCCTAGGGATTGGCCAACCAAAGAATCTATCACGAGATAGGTTCGCGTTCAACCACCGTCGTCATCTTCCCGTAGGGGAACCGCCGAAGAAGAAGAAGAACGAGAAGACAAAGCTGCGAAGAGGAGGGCGTGTACATTGCTCTCATCCGGTGCACCAATGTCAACAACCTTTACCTCACCGAAGCTGACGGAGACTACAGATTCTACCACAGAGACATCATCGACAAGAACATGATGGACGAGTTTTGGCACCTCGAGAACCACCACCTACTCACCGTAACACAACAGCACTTGCGTGCCTTTGCCACCGGTGTGGACCCGGACGCGGAATTCCCTCTGGCACTAGTAAAAACCAGATCACTCAACATAACGGCAACACAATGGAACCTCACGGAACCGCCACGATGGTTCGCATCCGCATCAGGGTTCCCCACGGGAAGATGGTGTAATTGTTTTACTGAAATTCTTCACGATGGCTTAAATAGCTTTGTTCCCAAAGAAATTGAAAAGAAAGAGAGTTTTCCGCGTTGGTTTTCTGCGGACTGAAATGAGTTCTGGGGAGGCAAAATTGAGCGCACAAGTAAGCTAAGAAAACGAGGCAAGAAAGGTGCCAGAATGAGTTTCGTCAACTCAGATCTCTTTGTAAATACCTAGTTAGGCGTGATAGGTCGAGCTTCATTGCCGCGGTTGAGGCTGCTGCAACACGCAATGTCAAAGCTTCATGGGGCCACGTCCGTTCTCAAACCTCTAAAATTTCACCTGGGAACACTAACCTCATTAATGAACGAGGAGAGAGCATATCGGACGTTGCCAATGCCTTTGCGCGACAATTCCGTTTCGCTCATGGCAAAAAAGTGCAGCTTGCCCCCCCTCAACCGTCTCTAGGTTACTATAAATGCTCAGAAGTGTTAATTTCCGAAACTCTCGTTTCGAAAGCTCTAAAACAATTAAAATAGTCATTTTCGTGCAGCCCTGACGGTATTCCTTCTGCTGTACTGAAAGCGTTTGGTAATATACTTGTTCCAGTCTTGACGTGTATATTTCAAACTTCTCTCAAGTCTGGCAAGTTCCCCGCTCGTTGGAAGAATGCAAGGGTTGTTCCTGTATTTATGCAAGGCTCAAAATTGGACCCCGCGAACTACCGACCGATATCTATTCTATGTGCTGCCTCTAAACTGTGTAGTTCACACTGCAAAAACAACTCACGTTCACTTTAAAAGCCACATTAATACCTGAACAGCATGGTTTTTTTGCGGGGCGATTTACCACTACAATTCTCGTCAACTTTATGCTGCATTATTGGGTAGCTGTGCAAGAGAGAGGCCAACTTGATGTAGTCTACTTTGATTTGACCAAGGCTTTTTTATGCCATCTGCCACGAGGTCTTAGTCAAAAAACTGTATTAGCTTGATATTCAACCATCCCTCACATCTCTTATATGCAATTATTTATGTGATAGGTCATGTTTCCAAAGTGTAAATGGACAGTCTTCTCTTTCCTATGAGGCCACCTGTGGCGTCCCTCAGGGCTCAGTTCTCGGGCCACTTCTCCTCTCGATCTTTATAAATGATGTCTCAACAGTATTTAATGATTGTAATTTTATTTTATATGCTGATGATGTAAAAGTATTTAAATCTGTTTCCAACTCTGCCAGCTGTTGCGATCACCAGAGAGCAACTCGTCGTTTTCGCATTGGTGCTCATGCAACAAACTCCTCATTGACACATCGGAAACTAAGGTAATGACGTACACAAGAAAGACTGACAACATCTTGTTCTCCTATAACATCAACGGTGAATTACTACCATGTCTGGTAGCGCTTAAAGACCTAGGCGTCACTTTCGACAGTAAACTGAGCTTCTCTCCACACATCCAGGTAATTACACGTACAGTTCTTCGATCGCTTGGTCTTTTGTGTCGCGTGTCAAAGGAGTTCAAGGAGCCGAATTCTCTTCTCAAGCTCTCCACAATTGTATGTCGTCCTCAGCTTAAGTATTCATCTGTTGTCTGGAATAGCACGTGCAAAACAAACCGCATGTTTATTGAAAGGGTCGAAAATAAGTTTATATCTTTCGTCAACCATCACTTTGGCGACAGTAGTAATTATAACCCTGAATCGCCCTCCCCAGTGACGCTATCATGCTTAACATCTGGGCGGAATAAGGCTAATATTTTTTTCCTCTTTCACGGCATAGTCTCTTGCGGTGAGCTGCTACATGTTCCTCTTTATGTGCCGCAAAAGTGGACTAGGAAACATACCTTTCGTAATCCAAATTGTCTGTGTGTCTTGTGCCCTAAGTTCCTACTGCAATGCACGTACAATCGGTATTCGGATTACCTTGATATATTTAATGATTGCCCTACTCTGTTTCGCAAACATGTCTGTGAGTTTGTAATGGCGTAACTGTCAACTTTACTTATTCTGTATTTGTCTTCTATACCTCAGTTCATGAACTTAATTGACTGTGATTCTGTGATTTCAACTTAAGCTATCCTTTCTTTGTTTTTATTCACTATTTAATTGTCTCGTTTACTTCAGTCAGATATGTCTTACTGTTAAAGGGGCACTGACACCAATTTTTGGCGTTAATATTATTGCACAGTTAGCTTTCTCCACTCAACAGAATACCCTGGCTTAAATATGAGCGGCCTGCGACGCGAAGAACATAGTTCAATTGGATCTCATTTATCGCGCCGACGGAGCAGCGCGCGAAGCGGCACTCTGAAAATGGACATCGGCGTGACAGTGCACCCCGTGAAGCCGAAAGAAATGACGCGATAGCGCTCGTCAAAAACGCGTGACGTCACTTCACGCGCGCGGCCCCATGGGCGGCGAGCGGGCGCAACACCCTCTCAAGCGGGCGCCGGTGACGCCCGCACAAAGCGGTGAGGTCAGGCCGGGATTCTGCCATATGCACCGTTCGGGATGAGTGCGCGGGAATTTGAAACAAACGATTTTCAGGCCGTTCAATGTAATTAACTACCGCGCGCTGAAGTTTTTCAAGTGCTGTTTCAGGTTCGCCAGACCATTAAGCATCGATAAAATCATTAAAAGTGTAACATAAAATTTTCGTGTCAGTGCTCCTTTAAGCATAACTTGTGTAGATGAATGGGTGCTTGTAAGTGGGAGTGTTTGCGTGTGTTTATCAAAATGTATAGTTTAGTGTGTGTGTAACCACTGCTATTGCTTTGATGCGTTTGCGTGTATTTAGGTCAGAATGTGTAGTTTTCTGTAGCCGCTACTATTCTCCTCTTATTTTTTTCTTTGAGAGATGTGTACATCATGTTTCGTGTTTTTGTTTCCGTGCGCCAGCCTAAAGGCTGTTCCTCGGCACGCCAATAAATGATTGATTGATTGATTGATTGATTGATTGATTGATTGATTGATTGATTGATTGATTGATTGATTGATTGATTGGTTGATTGATTGATTGATTGATTGATTGATTGATTGATTGATTGATTGATTGATTGATTGATTTTTTAGACTCCGAATATTTTCACTTGTTTAATAATTCCTCGACACAGTATTGAAAACGTGCCTGTGAGCTTGTCCCGTAAGTTACCTTTTTTATCCTCTGTTCACGCGCGGTCACTTGAGCATGAAGTGATGACAACACAATCCTTTCTTTTTTTAATTTTCTCCATATTCAGTGTCTTGTTTTCTCTACATGTATGTTCTTCTATGCTCCTTTTCTTAAATATAAGCTATCCTGATTCACTCCGTTTCCTTGCAACTAAACTTTGTTAACATTTATGTATATTTTGAAATTATCTGTGTGTGACGACCACTGGCGTGGTGTCGCATGCATACTGCAAGGCACTGTACTTGTTTTTGTGTGTATGTGTGTGTGTGTGTTTTCTGTGGGTGCATGTATATTCTGGTGTACGACCGTGTGCAATTTTTGTGTGTATGTGTGTGTGCTTGCGTGTGTGTGTGCGCGTGCGTTCGTGCGCGCGCGTGCGTGTGTATGTGTGTGTGTTTGTGTGTGTGTGTGTGTGTTCGTGCGTGCGTGCGCGCGCGTGTGTGTGTGTGTGTGTGTGTACTTGTGTGTAAGCAACGCTGTCCTTTAATTGCATAACTTGTGAGGTGTGGTCATTATTAGCGGAAGAACGACACAATCGAGACCTGGGCCATGGCTGCCCTTAGCGAGGACGATAACTTTACTAACACGGTCTACACGATGATGGTGATTAAGAGGCGCATACCCATCGGAAGATTCAGCATCCTCCCGCGGGCGCAACGTTCGTATCTGGACTTAAACAAACGCTGCCCCACACACCGAACCTTCTAGCTGTTCAACAGCTTCAGCAGCTGGCGCTGTGTCTCGAACACGTTCCTGCGATGCAGTTTCTTGTAGCGCTGCTTCAGTGCGTTCGCCTCGGGACTATTCTCGCGCAATGAGTCCCGCAGTCCATCCAAATTCTTGAACACCACGCGGGCTCCTCGTAGCAGTATTCACGGAGGGGCCGCTTTGCCATGTCTGGTACACCTCTCAGCTGCGGCACAAGTTAAACATGCGTATCCGACACACGCTGTCGTCCAGTAAGGAGAGCTTTTCTTCTTTGGCGCGTTAAGAAACTGCAGGGTTCGCACTGCCGCGCTACGCTTCTGCTGCCTCGTATGGCAACCGGGACCAAACGGTGGTGAGGTAGGTGACTGGCTGCTCGACCTTCCGCTTATTTCGGAGCTTGCCCTGAGCTTGCTCTTCTTTGGCGCGTTAAGAAACTCCAGGGTTCGCACTGCCGTGCTACGCTCCTGCTGCCTCGTATGGCAACCCTGGACCAAACGGTGGTGAGGTAGGTGACTGGCTGCTCGACCTTCCGCTTATTTCGGAGCTTGCCCTGACCCTCATTGTGTATGGCGACGTCTTCTTCTGTGGCGGCTCAGCAGCTGGGAACAACGAATGCTTCTTCTGTCGGTGCGCATGAACGCGTGGCTATGGCTCTGTTGCTTCACAGGACGCTGAATTTTATCAGGTCGAAGCGGCTCGTCTTATTTCCCACTCCCACCCACGAGAAATTGTTGTGGGGTTTCGCAATTCGTACGCAATCACAGTGTACTGTTTTTCTTTCGAGAAGGTCATTCCTTGGAAAGCTACCCTGATTTGCTGTCACCTCTTTTGCTTCCAGCGGTGCATCCGGCGTCTCGCAGCTTTCACAACAGCCAAGCGCCGTCAAGGTGAAGCGGTCGACAACCAAACTGTACTCCAAGCTCGCGTTTCCTGTGCTTCGGTTATGGACCTATTTTGGTGAAGCTGATGTCGGGAAAGTCTCAATGGTTCATGGTTCCTGCAGTTCTCATGCAGCGAATTTGCCGTTATATTCAGATTCGTCTTGTCCCTGCCTCGGGTTTTCCTTTTGGCGGTTTCCCATTCTGGCGAACTTGCTTTTGTGCGAGGTGTCAGCTCAATATGCGTTATTGATATTTCTTGACAAGGCTTTGTTGTTTTGTTACATTGACCCGAAATGGTCAGCCATAGCAGTTCAGACTTCCTAACCTTAGGAACGCAGAACGAAGCAGACTCGAACCTGCGTGCAGCGTCCCGCTCTAACTTGACGATTGGTGATAGCCTGAGTTTGGGAAGCTCCTGTAAGGCTTCCTCATTCATGAAGTCTGGAGCGAAGACATACTCGAACGTGTACGGTGGTGGCTCTATGCTTTCTTTCACGTTATTCCTTTGACGTGTTGCGTCGTCTACTTGGACAAGAACCGCTGAGTCGTCCTTCTCTGTGGCAGACGTAGCCTCGTGCTCTTCACGCTTGTCTTTCGCAGGGATGCGCGACGCAACCTCGCAGCTGGCTCCCACTTTGTCCATATCGGGAAAGTTCGGGTGGCTGTGGTCCGTTGCCTCGACACTGCACCGAAACCCGTTGCACCCACGTTGCTCAGCGTGGAAAGTCGAAATCTGAAGCATCGGCAGGACAACTGGCGAAGACGACGTGTACGAGCTGACGTGGGAGGGGTCGTGTGAACGGGGTGAAGTTTCCTTTCCGCTAACTTAATTCCGGCTGCCCGCAGATCGTTCAAAGTCAATCGCAGCCTACTGAGAGCCCCGCATATACTGTCCTGGTAGTGCAAAACGTCGTAGCAATCGTGTTCGAACTCGTCAACTTCCACCAGCTCACCCACCATATCGTTCAGCTTGTTGAGTTCGGCGTCCTTCTGTTCGAGCTCGTCGATAGCCAACTCCAAGTCAAACGCAGATGGTGAGGGATCTTGCCGGAGCGCGGTAGCTGCCTTAGCAGCCTCGTAACTGCAGCGCGAAGAACCTTTCTCAACGAACGCAGGGTGTCCAGGTCGTCACCAGCTTGGTACTCGGGGGACATACAGTTGCTCCTAAGCATGGTACCCTGGACGTGACGGGGCGTATCTGCGTCCCGTTGAAGGTCTCAGTCAGTCGTAGGTGGGCGGTCAGGGACAGCCATGCCGACCTCCGGCTGAGGGCGGGGCTGATCAGCGGAACACCAGTCGAAATCGCGGGGTTTTAGGAACCTCAAGCCGGAGGGGACGTAGGTGGTCTCCTTCGTCGTCGCGTACGGTCATCCTCCCGATTGATTGATTGATTGATTGATTGATTGATTGATTGATTGATTGATTGATTGTGTTCCGGCTGCAATACGCGTTTAATCGGTGCTGGGATTACCTCGATATATTTAATGATTTCCCTACTCTGTTCCGCAAACATGTCTGTGAGTTTGCATTGTCGTAACTGTCAACTTTACTTATTCTGTATTTGTCTTTTACCCCTGTGTTCATGCACTTGATTGACTTTCATTCTGTGACTTTAGCTTAAACGAACCTTTCGTTTTCTTTTTATTACTTCTTAATTGTTTTGTTTGCTCTTGTCAGATATTACTGTTTGCTCCTGTTAGGCATTACTTTTGTGTATGAATGGGTGTTTTTAAGTGTGTGTGTTTGTGTGTGTTTAGGTCAAATATGGGTAATTTTTTGTGTAGCCGCTACTATAGTGTTTGTGTGTTTATGTGTATTTATGTCAAAATGTGTAGTTTTCGTCGTGTGTTACCAGGGGCGTAGCCAGGAATTTTTTTTACAGAGAGGGCGCCGTCGACCAAAAGATGGGAGGAGGAAATATGTAGGCAAGGCTTCTTGTGCGTTGTTTTTCAAACCAAGCTTGAAATAACTGACTTCAACGTGCGATTTATGTATCCTGAACGCTAACAGTAAAGCCCACCTTAAGGAGCTTGTATGATGATGAGTATAATGATGGTGACCTGAACACGTCGTATTCAACAGACTCAATCGATACACAGCAGAAAAAGATCTATACCCCTTCACCATGGTGGGTTTCAGAGAAAAGCTCTCAACTCAAGACACCATGCTTATATTCAAGAAGCAGATTCTCGAGGGGCACGGCGGTTCCCCTCTGGACACCAGAGCCATACTTGGGTTAGATCTAGCCAAAGCATTGTATTCTGCAAGGCACGAAGCTGTCCTCCGGAGTCTCCAAAAGATAGGTAACGCGAAGCTATCACTATATCCGGAACTTTCTAAGCAACAGGACAGCCACACCCAGTCTTGGTTGCATCCAAAGCGAAAATATCAACCTCGGCATCCGAGGAACGCCAGAAGGCTCAGTGTCATCTCCCAAACTTTTTCATATGGCTCTACTGGATCTACCCAAGAAACTAGAGGGGATAACGAACTTGAAATTTTAGTTTTTATGCTGACGATATCACACTCTGAACTAATAAAGGCAGTGATTGAGAAATGCAAGAACGATTACAACGCGCCGTAGATACAATAAACGCGTTCATGTCTTCTAAGGGTCTGACCTGCTCGATGGAGAAGTCAGCACTACTTATCCTCCGCCCTGCACACCGCACGCGACGGTCAATGCCCACTGATGATCCCCAGATTGAGCTGCATCACGCCGGAAGAACAATACCTACGTACCTTGATGCACCCGCCGCTTTGCAGCGACGAGCTGTAATGCGGAGACCACCCGTGCTGAGAAAGAATCCGGCTCGAGGAGGACCCACGAGACCGGTCTGCCAACCAGATGCCATGTACCGGTCATCTGGGATGAGTAAGGCGGGAGCACAAGACTCTCGGGAAAGAAGATACGCTCACCTGAGTGGAAATGGGAGGAAACCTCACTGCCAACATCTTTGTTGGTTGTTTGGGGTGCGGGCGTCAAAATAGTGGAGATGGGGGCTGCCCTAAGCGCCAGCACTGCCCACCGGAGTCCCACCTGCCGAATCGCGGGGACAGGCGAACCAATCGTCTGCTACTCGGGACACGCAAGATGGAACGCGCTCCCTGTACGGCTGCGCAAAGGGCGACTAGCAGTTGAGGACTAGCCTCCAGCAGAGCTCCCAGTGCGCGCGCAGTAGTACCCGGAAGCCTGACGCGTCCACGGGGGCGTAGTGTGCGATACAGACAACCACCCATGCCGTAGTGTTCAGGGCCGAGTAAAACCACTCGCGAATTGTCATATCAGACGAGCAACTGGTCTAGGGGGACATTCCCCCAAACGGAGACCTCCAGCCGATTGCTCACCGGGTTGCGTATTCCCAAACCATATCCCGTAGGGGCCCAGGCCGACCACACACCCTTCAAACGGCGACGTCACAGCGTGACGTCACCTTCTGTTTGTGCGCTACTTCCTGCGACATGGATATTTTCTCTCTCTCTCGTTTTGGGCGGCGGCCGATGGTTTCGCTACGTGCGCGAGGCTGGGGCTGAAGCGCTGGGGAGCTGACGCGCATTTAGTAAAAGGTAAAGGCCCAAGCATATGCAGCGTACTTTCGGCGTTTTCTCGCCTGGCGACGCGAGCTGACGCGCGAGCAACGTTGATGTCTACGCTCGCCAGATATCCGTCGACGCAGCGCGAGAAAGCAGCGGCAAGCTGGCAGCGGCGGTCGGGTTTCACGTCCTTTTCGTGCTTTGGGGCCATTCCTTTCAGCAGAAGAGAATCAATTTCTTTTTTTAGATGCGAAGGCATCTCATTCACCCGCCTTGTCCCTGCATCCGGCGTCGGCGTCGTCGTTGTTGTTATCGGCGTCCACCCCTCCCCCATTCTCGCCGCGTCAGCTTCGCTGTCCGCCGCTCACCCCTTCTCCTTTCCGATAGCGAACACTCTCTCGCGAGGGGCATTGGATTGGATTCGATTGGATTGGCTTGGCTTGGCTTGGATTGGATTGGATTAGATTGGATTGTGTTGGATTGTGTTGCGTCATAGCCGCGGCAGACGCACTGGCACCGGCGCGTCCCCTCACCGTTATGCGCGCTATAAAACGCGGTGCCTGCGCCGCTCCGCTCCATCGTTCCAGCGCCGCTCCTCCGCTTTCCAACGCTGCAACATGAACCCCCTATGCGTCGCATCTACACAGGGGTTCCCGAGAGGGGAGGTGGGAGTTTTTCTAACTTGCGGTTATTGGCTGCTTTGAGACAAATTGCAAGCTATTTCTGTTGGAAGGCGCTCATTCATTTGTGGCTTGTTTGGTTTTCATCGGGGAGATCGGGTATTTGCGATAGCTTTTTTTACTTAAATAAGGGAGCTCTGGCTACGTCGCTTGTAGTATTAGCATGATGGAGCTTGGCTGCAAGATTGGTGCGTGACGACCAAGCTTTATCAACGCCAGAATGCTAGCGGCGCATGCAATGCCATTCGTTGCTACCGTGGCTTGAGAAGGGAAGACCGAGGTTTTGCGATGGCTTATCGTGACTCAAATAAGGGGGCTGTGGTTGCATCGCTTGTAGTAATAGCATATCTGCCCTCGGATCCAAGATGGGTGCTAAGCAACAAGCTTTACCACGGCTCAAATCTCTCAAACATGACCAAAGCAAATCACTCGACAATATTCGTTGGCAGCCTCCGTTAGGGTACCAAATTCTTGGGACCCGCGTCTTCTCGTGGCGTGGTCGAGCGGTTGCGCGCTTGTGTGCTGGCGTTTTGTTTTTAAAGTCCATGGTTCGAATCTTGGCGAAACCTCGTTTTTTTTTGCAATGAGGGTTTCACCAGCTTTTCTTTTCTTTTGCAAGCTAAACGAAGGGGACCAGAGTGCCTTGCCGTTTAACCTACAAGTGACGTTCGACGGTACCCTCAGTATCAAGGCAGCCACGAAATTTTTTCCTTTGCTAACACTTTGAATACCCATGAAGCTGCAGTCGGTACATAACATCAAGGTTAAATCAAATAGCAAGTACAGTTGTGCTAAGTGCTTCTTCGTTCATCATCCTATCTTACTTTGTTCAGATTTGACGGTAATGGCACAATTATAAAAACGGATCAACACGCTCGCTGATGTTAACAGCTGATGAGCGACTGACGTACGCGTGTGCTTTCGACCGATTGGGAGCAAACGTTCTGCGCTTCTGTACGGAATCCAAAAGACCACCCAAGATCAAAAAAACATTTTCGTCTTCACTGTAATGATCTAGAGTGTTCGCTTTCAGGAACGTAAACAATGACCACATGTACGTGAAAAAGCGTCCGCCTACGCCCGCACTTAGAGCAACGCTCCCAGCGCTAGCTTAACTAGGAACAGGATGGAAGAGAGCGTGGGCAGGCTCGCAAGAGAGTGCGGAGAGTGAGACGCGAGAACAGGTATGCAAAGGTATACTTCGTGCTTGAATCTTCCCAGCGCGTCATGCTCGCGCACGGAGCGAAACCATCGACCGCCGCGAAGCAGCGCGACCACAAAAGACCAAAACAAATTTTTGTCTTTACTTTAATGAGAGCGCTTTCAAAGGTTAAAGTCCTAACCACATGGACGCGAAATCACGCGTCGCGCGAGCGTCGTTCGGCGGCACGGGCCCTTTCAATCGCGATTGAAGTGAATCGCGATTGAGTTTTCGAACGCGCTCGACGCACTCCCGCTGCTACACGGCACGTTTCAATCGCGATCGAAAAGTAGCACCGGTTGCATTCGTGTACGCCAGATGGCGCCAGATGGTCCGCTTTGATTTGATTTGATTGTGGGGTTTAACGCGCCGACGCAACGAAGGCGATGAGGCGCGCCGTAGTGGAGGGCTCCGGATTAATTTTGACCACCTGGGGATCTTTAACGTGCGCCGAAATCTCGAACACACGGGCGTTTTTGCTTTTCGCCTCCATCAGAAAAGCTGCCGCCGCGGCCAGGAAGCGAACCCGCGACCTCATGCTAAGCGGCACAACGCCTTAGCCACTGAGCCACCGCGGCGGGTGGCGAGCGTAGACATTCGGCGTTGCTCGCGCGTCAGCTCGCGTTGCCACGCGAGAAAACGCCGAAAGTACGCTGCATGTGGTTGGGCGTTTAACTTCTACTAATGTGTGTCAGCTGCCCAGCGCCGCAGCCCCAGCTTCGCGCACGGATCCGAGCCATCGGCCGCCGCCCAAAACGAGAAAAAAAAAATCCACGTCGCATGAAGTCGCGCTGGAAGAGAAAGTGACGTCGACGTCGCTGTTTTAAGGGGGTGTGGTCGGCCTGGGCCCGTACGGGATATGGTTTGGGAATACGCCACCGGGGTCCCGGATTGGGCAGGATGGGCTCTGACACAGTTTGTGCATGAGCCGCTAGGTGAGTAGGTCCAGTCCGTGGCCACCCCGGCTAGGCCGAAGTGGTTGTCAAGTCCGGGATTACCCACACCCCGGGTGTGTGGTGGTTGGACGCCGGGCTGAGTTGGCCCGGCACTCCTGACACATTGAAACCCTTGTTTCTACCACACGGCCGCTTAGGCCGGTTGCCACGCACCCCTTTAGCCGTTGGGCTCGTGAGCGCCGACGTTGCCCGTGGGGCACCACATGGAGGCGGGTGCGGGCAGGGGGGAGTGTACGCCAACTCCTAATACTCCCCCCGGAGCAGATGGTCAATGCTCCTGGTCCCACAATAGTGAACACTCAATTCGAATCCTGGGTTTAAATATCCACGCCACAGGGAGTAACACGGAAATCATAAAGGCATTGGTCAAGCAAACTACTCAGGCCATCCGCCTTATCTTTCACATAAACAAACGAAAACAGGGAATGAAAGAAGAAAGCACCATAGAACTCGTCCAGGCTTTCATCACTAACCGGATAATCTACGTCAGCACAAAGGCCCCCGTGCGCCAGCACAAAGGCCCCCCGGCTGTTCCTCGGCACGCAAATAATTGATTGATTGATTGATTGATTGATTGATTGATTGATTGATTGATTGATTGATTGATTGATTGATTGATTGATTGATTGATTGATTGATTGATTGATTGATCGATTGATTGATTGATTGATTCAGTAGTAGTAGTAGTAGTAGTAGAAAACTGGGCATGAAAGGAGTGAGTTTCGTGAACTCAGGTCTAACTGTAAATATCGGCTTAAACGTGATAGGTCTAATTACATCACCGCAGTTGAAGCTAACGCAACACGTGACGCTAAAGCTTTCGGGGCCACGTACGTTCACAGACATCTAAAAATCCTTCAGGAAACAAACCTCCTCGATTAGAAGGTTGACAGCATATCTGACATTTCTAATGAGTTTGAGGAAAAAATTCCGTTCCGCTTACGGCAAGAAAAGTGTAGCTTGCCCCCCCCTGAACTACCCCTGGGGCTCCATAAATGCTCGGAAATGTTAATCAGAAAAAAAGCTCTAAACCGCATGAAGGCGTCATTTTCGTGAGGCCCTGACGGCATTCCCTCAGCAGTAGTTAAGGCTTCTGGTGATATTCTTGTACCTGTCTTGACTAGTATATTTCAAACTTCCCCTCAAGACTGGCCAATTCTCCGCTCGCTGGAAGACTGCGCGAGTTGTACCTGTTTCTAAGTTAGGGTTAAAATTGGACCCCACGAACTACCGGCCAATCTAATTCAATACGCTGCTTCCAAGCTCTTTGAGGCAGTATTGCATATGCTAATCACATTCCGTGTAAAACATATTATTTCCTGAGCAGCATGGCTTTTTTACTGGGCTATCGACCACCTCCAATCTTGTCAATTCCATGATGCACGCAGCTGTGAAGGGGAGCGGCCAACTTGATGTTATTTATTTGTATTTAAGTAAGACTTTTAGTGTCGTCTGCCACGACCGGTTATTTAACAAGCTGTCTCAACTCGATATGCACCCACCCCTTACTTGTCTCTTATGCAATTATCTATGTGAAAGGTCATGTTTTGTGCCTGTAAATGGGTGAATCTCCCTTTGCTATGAGGCCGCCAGTGGTGTCCTTTAGGGATCTGTTCTAGGGCCACTTTTTTTTTTAATGTTTGTAAATGATGTTTTTCCACTATTCAAGAATTGTAATTTTCTCTTATATGCTGGCGATGTCAAAGTATTTAACTTTCTTTCGAACACTGCAAGCCGTTCAGTTCTCCAGAGAGCAATCTCGTCATTTTCGTACTCACTCGTGAGCTTGCAACAAACGTCTTATCAATACACCTAGAACAAATGTAATGGCATACACAAAAAAAAACTGACATCTTGTTCCCCTATTAAATTAATGGTAAAGTGCTACCCCATGTGGAAGAGGTTAATGACCTCAGTGTCAACTTTACAGCAAGCTGAGCTTCTCGTCGCATATACGGTTAATTACCCGTAGAGCTCTTCGATCCAGTGGTGTTGTGTGCCGGATATCGAAGGAGTTCAAATGACCGAATTCTGTAGTCAAGCTCAACGCTACTATTTGTCGCCCGCAGCTTGAGTATGCTTGTGTTGTTTGGAATAGCACGTGTAAGCCCAACTGTATGCTCATTGAAAGGGTTCAACATCAGTTTATTTCTATCTTCGACCATCGCTTGCCATTAATAATAACTCTGTATTATCTTCTGCATTGACGCTACCACGATTACTCTCCAGGCGGAATAAGGCAGATCTCCTTTATCAATTCAATATTATTCAGGGCTCAGTGTCTTGTGAAGTACCGCTACAACATATTCCACTGTATGTCCTGCAGAAGTTGACCAGGCAACATGATCCTTTTCATATTCCGAAATGTCTGCGTGGCTTGTGCCCTCGATTCCGAATGCACAGTTTGCACAACCGGTACTCCGAATACTTGGATATATTTAATAACTCCCCGTCTCTCTTTCGCAAGCATGTCCGTGAGCACTTCACTCCATACCTTACGATGTTTTAGTCTTGTCTTCATGATGTACAACTGGCTCTTGCGCTGTCATTTCGGCGTGAAGCGCGAGAAACACAAACCTTTTCCCTCTTTCTTCTTTTGTATTGTTTTTTTTTATTTTCTCGTCAGTTTCCATGTATACACTCTTTTTATGCTGTTTATCTCCAGTGGAAGCCATCTTAGATCACTCCGTTTTTGTACGGCTTACATTATTCAATATGGATATTTCTCTTGCCAGTACGTGGGCATGCGCAATAACCATTTAGATGCATTACCCTATTGCTTTAGGCACTACAATTTCTATATACCCTATTTACTAGCATAATGATCGCACTCCCGTAATTATGGCACCCTAGAAGTTCGTCGTCAAAATATGACTTTTTTTCATTTCCCGCGCAATGATCGCACCCTGAACTTGCCGCAGCCATAAGTCGTATGTGTGCCAAGTCTAGACGACGATGGTCGTCCTTACGTTAGTCTCCTCCTCGTTCAAAGCGGACATGGCTAGGTTATTGCGGCGAGCTTGATGATATTAGCGATATCGGCAAGCGTGAGTTCATTATTGGTGCGGAAGAAACTCTCACTAAATGCATCTAATGTACTCACAAAACATACAACACGCGCTCGACTGGCTGTGTCGGCAGTCGCGTCTTCATGTCCCACACTGTGACAGCAGCAGCCACTTATTGGTCGACCTGTTCTCACCTCACAGCAGACTCGTCCCGGCGCTTTCCATAATTCCGTAATTCCGGCGCGTTCCGCAATAAAAACACTGCGTTTTGCATCACTCGGTCTCATTCGCTGGTCAGTGGAGTTTTTATTAGGTTTTTATTTGTTATGTTTATTATGCTCATGAGAATTATCGTAAACATTCTGACCTGCAACTTGCGTTTTCTGCACTGAAAATCTTTCCCGAAAAATTTACTTTGGAAAAGAAAGTGCTATCATTACGCGAGGGAATACGGTATATATATATATATATATATATATATATATATATATATATATATATATATATATATATATATATATATATATATATATATATATATATATATATATATATATATATATATGTGTGTGTGTGTGTGTGTGTGTGTGCGTGTGTGTGTGTGTGTGTGTGTGTGTTAAAGCGTGTAATTATCGTTCGGTGTAACCAATGGTACTTTCTTTTTTGTGTGTGCGAGAGATGTGCCCGTCTTGCGTCGCCTGTTTCCTTTTGCTTTTGTTTTATCTCGTGCGCCAGCACAAAGGCCCTCTGGCTGTTTCTGAGCACACTAATAAACATTGATTGATTGATTGATTGATTGATTGATTGCTTGATTGATTGATTGATTGATTGATTGATTGATTGATTGATTGATTGATTGATTGATTGATTGACTGACTGACTGACTGATTGACTGACTGACTGACTTACTGACTGACTGACTGACTGACTGACTGACTGACTGACTGACTGACTGACTGACTTACTGACTGACTGACTGACTGACTGACTGACTGACTGACTGACTGACTGACTGACTGACTGACTGACTCACACACTGACTGACTGACTGATTGACTGACTGACTGACTGACTGAATTATTGATTGATCATTTCACAGCGTGTGAGAAAGCACAGTGCGAGGCCGTGTGCAAGGATAAATATGGCCATGAAGCAAACCTCACGGCAAAGTGCAATGGCGGCGTTTGCAACTGTAGTTGGTCACCAAGTGAGTATTTCGCAAATTCAGCGGTTTTTTTACTAGTAAAATTGTTACAAAGGTGCGCATTTGTTATTATAGTCTTCTAGTTTGCAGATTGCGTAACAAAGCATTCGGGCAAGCTGTTATTGAGCAGTGTTTTTCGAAGACAAAGGAATGCCGGATTGTCCATCAAATAATCAATGAATCGAATTTCAAACCCAACATTCAGTAAAAAGCCAGACCATATGTGCCTGTATAGCATGTCTATGTCTCCAAGCCATGAAATTTAGGAAAAGTATGCAGTTATTTATTAAATAAATATTGATTATATTTCAATATATTAAATAAAAGTATTCAGAACATTGAATTGGGAACAGGTGGGAGTAAGGGTTAATAGAGAATACCTCAGTAACCTCAAATTTGCTGATGACGTTGCCTTGCTAAGTAACTCGGGGGACGAATTGCAAAGCATGCTTACCGCACTGGACAAACACACTAGAACCGTGGGCCTGAAAATTAATATGCAGAAAACTAACGGAATGATCAATAACCTCGGGCAGCACACCGGTTTGAGATAGGTGGCGAGGCAGTGGAAGTGGTAAGCGAATGTATCTACTTAGGCCAAGTTGTGACCCCAGATCCCAACCATGAGGCAGAGATAATTAGAAGAATCAGAATGGGGTGGGGTGCATATGGCAGACATTCTCAGATAATGAATAGCAGCCTACCATTGTCGCTGAAGAAGAAAGTGTACGATTATGCTGAATAGCAAACTTCCGGAATCAAAAAAAGAAAGTGTATGACAGATCCGTCTTAACGGTACTCACCTACGGGGCAGAAACTTCGAGGCTCACTAAGAGGGTTCAGCTTAAATTGGGGATGACTCGGCGATCAATCGAATGGAAGATGATAGGAGTAACATTAAGGGACAAGAAGAGAGCGAAGTGGGTCAGGGAACAAACGCGTGTTAAGGACATATTAGTAGAAATTAGGAAGAAGAAATGTACGTGGACAGGGCATTTAATGCGAAGGCAACATAACCGTTTGTCATTAAGGGTAACATATTGGATCCCTAAAGAAGCCTAGTGCGGCAGGGTGCGGCAGAAAGTTAGATGGACAGATAAGACCAATACATTTGCGGGGATAAATTGGTTGCAGTTAGCACAGGGCCTGGATAATTGGAGATTAAGGAAAGACCCCTTTGCCTTCCAGTGTGCGTAAATAGGCTGGTGATTACGATGATGATGATGATGATGATGATGATAATGATATTGTTTTTACATGCACAGAATCACGTAAGCCAAAAAAAGAAGTAACCTCTGTTCTATGTGTGTTTTTTTGCGTGTGCATTGGTTTGCATTTTAATTGTAATTAGCGTTTCCCAGGATTGTGCAATTGCATTCTCAGGGTAACAGGCTGCTTCCAGCCTACTTACATGGGCTTTAAAGCTAACCCGAATTCACTCTCAAAAGTCTTTGTCGAGGCCGATTGGAGCACATTCGTTACGGTATCCGTCCTTACTTTTTTTTAATTCCCGCATCTCAGAATGAGGAGTTGTTTGAATGACCGCTGACTAAGCCCATAGCCGACATGATCGTTTTTAAACTTCAGCTTGGGGTGGAGGTGCTATGGGGTCTCGCCCTTCGGAGCTTCAACCAGGAAACTAAGCCCCCACGAACCGTTTCCTGTTCAGACTTTGACAATATCGGCAGCCTTGTGGCGGTAATCGACTGCGGCTGTGAAAAGAAAGAAATCTTTTACATACCAATATATATATTTGTGTCCGGCAAGCCACTTGCAATGTTCCTATAGACTAAGTTCAGAGAGCACCATTAGTCAACAAAAAAATTTAAAATCTCTATCATCTAAGCGAGAAGGGTAGCTGATGCGCGGAGTTTTTTACCATGTACCCTGAGTCAAAGTTAAAGATTAACATTGTTGCGACCGGGCGGGGGCACCCGATCCGATCTCCGTGGCCTCCGACATACGAATGGTAGCGTGTATGATGCGAGCGGCCAGCCGCTGTTGCAGCCGTGAAGAAGTCCAGAAGCCGTAGGCTAACGTAACTGTTTACTTCATAGCGAGAGGTGAGCCGAAGCCAAAGAACAATGCCCCGACGGGCGAGGTTACAATACAGGACTCGAGCAGAGCGACAACATCGATTCGCTGCTCAAACAGGAATGAGTTACAACGCTTGGGCAGCTCTATTTATACCCAAAAGCGATAACGGTCAAACGCCAACAGGCTGGAACACACACAAACGTCACAGACACACGCAACGCTCTTTCCAGTGTTCGTTAGTCGTCGGTAGCCTCCGCGCACGTTGAGTCCGAGAGAGGGGAGAGAGGAGGACTCCGTTGCGATCGACGGGGCCTCTGTGTCCTTGAAGAGCGTGGAGACGAGCCACGCAGGCAGCCGCCGAAGTTCAGCCGCCGGCAGCCGCCGAATGCGCAGAGAGCGAAGCGTCTGAAGAGGCTTGTCGCTACTTGTCACCGACATGATTGCGCCTGTTTTCGAAGGCGCACGAGTGGCTTCGCCGCACAGCCGAGGAGTGATGCGGGGAAGTACTGCGGCGCTGGCCGATTCGTAACAACATCCAAACTGACTCGACTGACTCTAATCGCATATACGTCGGCTTTTTAACTCGATGGACCGAGTTTTTATTCCTACAACAATGGACAACCATAGACCGTTGGACCGAGGTTTCATTCCTATGAAGTTTCATTCCTACTGCTATTTTTTTGTGGGACCCCACTTATTCTCATCATCACGGTTTTGTGAAACCTCGTGCTCATATTTGGCTTTCCTGCAGTGCATTATGGCGCGACATCAATCGGCATCAGGGAGGCATACGAAGCTTCGTTTTAAAAGTGTCACAGCTTCGCTTTAAATTTACAACCGCCAATCGCATCACGTTAGCAATCATGAGATACGTGTTAGGCAAAACATTGTCTCCAGGTGGAGCCATCATACTGTTTATCGCAAAGGGTAGAGGTCAGCCATAACCCTCACAATTCTCACCAGAGAGGAAGATGAAAAAAAGGGGACAGAGAGAGTTTTGCGCACCAAAATGAAGTGCACACCTAATATTGATACCCTACAATTTATACCATTACTAAACCATTTGAGCTTTTTATGCTGTGCTGCATCCCATTTTTCCTGAAGGGGCCAAGAAGACACAATGCCAATTTGGTTCATTCGAAAGAATGCCGCGTTAGAGTAATACTGACACCACTTTTAATGCAATATTCGCATACATAAGCTACGTAATTATGAAAAACGAGAATGGCCATTCGACCCACTAGCCGTTTTACCACACTAGAAGCTGTGCCGAATTGTGGGCAGCTGTGCGAACGGCTGATGCCTTCAAAAGTAAACGTAATGCCAGGCAGAACTCATAAACTTAGAGAAAGAGGCATTTGCACTTAAATTTTATGCACATTCTTGGTAATGATGATGTTTTAATGTTAATGGCGCAAGGCCAACTAGGGCAAACAGCGCCAAGACAGTGTTTTGATGAAGAGGTGACTGCTTGAATTGGTTAGAGTGAACACGAGTAAAATCAAAGACGATGGGAATGGCTGGTTGACAGGGCCAGGATGAAGACCGATAGCGGTTAAAAGATCAATAAGGTGTCTGGTGTTTATATAGGACCAGGGGTAAAACTATGCGTGATATGAGATTAGCTGTAAGAAGTGAACTTCTGACAAGAACTTAAATGTGGGTTTAACAGAAAAGATGGCATTGTCTCCTAAAAAGTTTGATGGACGTAATGGAATATGCTGTTTGTAGAGTTCTCTGAAGTGTTTGCTTGAATTTGGATGTGTATCACGGATAGGCCTTCTTCACACCTGCTGCACAGGGGTCTTGGAGATCTAGTGAGCAGGTGAAAGTGTGTTACATGCGTATGGCCTATCCGTAACCTAGCTAAGGAAACGTCAATGTGTCTGTTGTGTGAGTCAGTAGTGTATTGTCTCAGGTGTGGTTTTATTACGTGTGGTTTGTTCTCTGTCCGGTCGCTCCACTCTGCTTGTCATGTTTTACGGAGTTCCTAGTGTTCCTTGTGTTCCTGATGTTCCTTGTGTTCCTGATGTGTTCCTTGTGGTCTGTGTAAGCTAGTGTTGTTATGTTGACCATGTTTTTGAGTGCAAGGCTGGCGGCCATTTCATTCCCCAGTTCATTTCCGCCAATGCCAGAGTGGCCTGGCCCAAGTTTTTAAGAATAAGCTCGCACAATTGATTTGAAGACAAGATTAATCACATGGTTTTTCGGTGATTTTCCGGAAGACAATGTACGGACGACGCTCTGCGAATGTGTTTAAATGATGGACTTAGGAATGTGATCTTCAACTATGTGGCTTACAACTAGAAAAACGTAATATGTTTCGGCTGTGAAAATACTTGTATTTACATTCACTGATCCACCTGCTTGAAAATGGCGTCCGTGCGTAGCAAAAGACACCGCAGTGAAAGTTTTTGATCCATCAGTGAAAAACTCTGCAGCCCTATATTTATCTTGCAAATACATGAAATGCTGCAAAATCCCAGTTTTGGGGTCCTGTTTTTATTGAATTGTGAGAAAGACAAGTCACATGATATAGGGCGAAGATGCCATGGTGCTATAAGATCAGTGTGAGATGATTTGAATGTATCTAAGAAGGATACCTCATGAATAGTCACCTCGTCCCTCACTCCGTGCGAGAAAGAAAGAGAAATTGATGGGTGGTTTAAAAGGGGTTGAGTTGTGGATATATCATTAAAAACTGGCATAAAGGGATGGTTATGCATTGATGACATTTTAGAAGCATATAGAAGTTCAACATAAGTTCGCTGGTACGTGAAGCACCATTTGTCCCACTCTGCATAAAGACTGTGGACAGGAATAGTACGGAATGCACCTCAAGAAAGCGAAGCCCCAAGGGATGAACTGGGTCGAGCATTTTAAGCACTGTGTTCGTGGCTGACCCATACACAACACTTCCATAGTACAACCGAGACCCTACGAACGGGGCATAAAGACGAAGCAGCAGTTGTTTATCTGCACCGTATGATTGTTAAGATAGAACTTTTAGAATATTCATTGTTTTTAGGCATTTTTAGGTCGTTTGATGCGAGGGAGAATGCGAGTTTTTCGTCAAACCCCGCACCTAAAAACTTGTGTTCCCTTTTTACAGGAATCGCGTAACCATTGAGTTTTCCGTCAGAATCGGGCCGGATTCCGCGCCTATTTGAGAACACAACACAGGTACTTTTTGCAGGATTAAGTTTGAAACCATTTTCTCCCCAGTGAGGGAGCTTGTGTATCCTAAGCTGGACCTGGCGTTCACGTATGGACATGTTGCATGATTTAAAAGATAATTGAACGTCATCTACATAAACCAGGCAAGAAATAGATGGCGGCAGTGCCTTTCGGAGTGAGTTCATCTTAGGATAAACAATGTGCAGTTAAAAGTGTCACCTTGAGGCACGCCATTCTCCTGCACGTGAACGTTTGATAGTGCCGACCCAACTGTGACACAGAATGTGCGCGTAGACATGTAACTTTAAAGAGTGTTCAGCATGTTACCTTAAATACCAAAACGTTTTAGTCTCTAAGAAGGCCTTAGCGCCATGCCGTATCATATGCCTCTTCAATATCAGAAAATAACGTCATGCAGTATTTCTTATGCATCCTTAATGTAGTCCTCTACAGAAACTAGTTATTCCTTTGTGGATCGCCCCGCCTGGAAGCCTTCCTAGCAGCGCTCGTGAAGACCATTGTACTCTAGAAAGTAAAGAAGTCTCCAATTGATCATCTTCTGGAGCAGCTTGCACAGGCAACTTGTTAGGGCGATGGGACGATAACTAGCAGGGGAAGGTGGATCTTTTCCCTCCTTCGGAAAAGCTACTATGATGGCCTCCCTCCAGGACCCTGAGAAGCGGACCGAAAGCCATATTTTGTTGTAGAGGTGCAAAAGTGTTTCGAGTTTGTCTGCGTGTAAGTGCTGTATGATAGTAGGCAGTTTTAGCATATCGTTACCGTGTTTACGTTACCGTTTACCGTGTTTGCGGGAGTAAACTGCGCAGCGCGAGAGTTACCGCGAACGGTAACTTACCGGCACAGGCTTCACCGTCGTCAGCGCTTCCGGTGACACGGTAAACGGTAACGCAAACACGGCAACGATATGCTAAAACTGCCTAGTGTATGTAATGTTCTCTCTACCTGGAGCTGAAGGATTACAATTACTAAGAGCCAGCTTCACCTCATGAAACGAAATGGGGGAGTTATAAGAGGGGTTTGAGTTATTATTATCCCGCAAGGACTTCTTTTCACTACATGTTTTGTATTTCTTGAGAGTCTCTGTGTAGTGTGCAGAGTTTGACACGTCTTGTAAGTGTTGTGCAATTGTGTTGGCCTGATCTTTGAGCGTGTCCCCTGCTTTGCAGACCAGGGGCAGTCTGTTGTCCCTTGAGTTTACGTATACGTTTCCATACTTTCGTGTATCTGTGCATGAGTTTATGGACGTAGAGAGGGCTTACCAACTCTCCTTTTTTGCCTCACGCCGCACGCACTTCCCGAGTGCTTTTGCCCGTTTGAAGGATGCAAGATTAATGTACATTCTTCTTGTAGCACTGCGTATTCTGGGGTAAGCAACGGAAGTTAGAGCGCACACGTAGACATAGAGCGCGCACACTGACGGCCACAGCTACACATCCGTCCGGAGTTTTCGGATTGTCCCACACGACAGTGGCCAGGTAGCATATGCGACATTGGCTTACGGGACCCTGTTTGTCTAGCCGAAACGATTGCAATCAACTGTAACAAAAATAAGCCAGGCGCATATCCGCTAAAAAATGAAGCTAATCAGCTGGTGGCGCACGAGCAACATTAGGGAGTTGTTGCAAAATTAGGTCCAGCGCTGCGGATGCGTCCTCTGGTTTGCATGAAATCGCCGCCAGCGGTTTGTACAGCTTGCGGATTTGTCCTGTTAGCAATGCTTTTTGAGAAGTCTGTGTTAGTTGATGCGCAAATAAAAAACAGGTTACAAAACCGTATGTTTTAACAGCGCAGCTGTTATTGCTTCCTGGAATGTGTGTGGAGTGAGGCGTCATCAGAAATAATCGCGTCATTGTTAATCCCGCAGTATACCGTGCTCTAGCAAGCACTTTACGAGGAGCTCGCGGCGTCGTGGAGGCTTGCGCATGGCGCTCGTAAAACAAATACTAAGAAAACAGTTAACGTGTGGCTGCGCCTCGAGGGGGGAGATAACACAGCTCGCGTTACGGACGCCCAGTTCGCGAAGCCGGTTGCCACCGGTTCTAGCGCGAGCAAAGTTCCACTTTAAGATGAATGTTAAAGCCTGCGGACAAAACGGTCCAGGCCCGCCAGTTATGTATGAGGAAGACGATCGACGATATAGATGGATAGGACGATTACTAGTACAAGAGTGAAAAGCGACGACGGAACATGTAATTAAAGAATTTCAAGCATAATGTAATGCGTGGCACTGCGTCCTGCATCAGCGTGCAGAGCAATTCAGAGCCAAAATGCGGAAAGCTAATGAGGTAAATGCCCAACGTATGGCGCAAATTCGGCAACTTCAAGAACCGAGAGACAGCGACAGGAAGAAATCAGACAACTACGAGCAGCATTAGCAGTAGTGGCCCCAACATCGCCGCTGTTATTGCCCTGACGGCCTCTAGAACTCTTGCAAGCTACATAGCCACCGCTAACGCCTGAACAAGCTCCATCTAGAAATGAAGCAGTTGCAATGGAGCGTCAGTCATAACCGGAACAGTCGAAGCCAGACATGATTATTAACATCATTCAGGATACTCAGCGCGCTATGCAGGACTTGTATAAGGCAACGCAGGATAGCATGCTCGCCATATAGAATTTACGTGAGTCAGCGTGTCCTTGATGATGACGGTTTTATTTTATTGGCGCAAGGCCCACATGGGCAAAAAGCGCTAAACACAAAGTTATTTGATCAAATCAAATCACTTTATTCAAACATCCTAGGATGCTTAGGGGCACGGACAAAAAGCCCAAAAAAGGCTTTACAGGGATCCGTGCCCCCTACAAGGCATACAGTAAAAGCGGAGCACAAAAGAAAACAAAAAACACTTAGTGGATTTGAATTTGCAGACGCAGCTGCTTGTGGACACAAATGTACACACAAAGATTGCGATATAAATAACAGAGTTAAACAATACCAGGACGACAGAACAAGAATACTCTGACGTACATAATATGCGTAAGATTAACAGAAGCATAAAAGAGAACGCTAGGACAATGCGCGTTACACCAAACGACAGTATTCGCGAGTACAAAATGTGCGCAATAAGAAGCACTGGCACGATACAGATAACGCAAAACAGAAAACGAACTCAGGATATTGCTACCTGCACATTGTTTCGGTTTACAGAAATATTTTGCGTAAATCTTTAAATAATTTATTTATCACATCTGGAGTATGTTTCTCGTACAGTTCGTTCAGGGTTGATGGCAAGCGAAATTTTAACATTTGTTTTCAGTAATTAGTGCGGCAAACATTAACTTTCCATTTTTCGGGATTTCTTGTACAATACGCAGGATTGTGCGTCGTGAGCCCGGCTAATTCAGCTAGTGAATTGTCATGCTTAACTATTTCCGACTTGTAATAACGGGTCAGTCTATAGGTGTATAAAGAGTGCACACGGATAATGTTAAATTTTCTAAACAGTTTTGCTGTGTGAGAATAGTAATGGGCCTTGGCTATTATGCGGATTACACGTTTCTGTAAACGCGATCGTTTATCAATGTTTTCAGCTGTTGTCGTTGCCCAGACCAGGGCGCCATAATTCATGATCGAGGAAAACAGAGAATTGTACAGAAGAGTATTCACTGAAACGGGAAAAGATGAACAATAGCGACGCAAGTATCCAGCCACACGCGAACGTTTTTGCGTAAGGTAGGTAACGTGGTGGTCCCACGACATATTTTCTGCGAAAATGATTCGAAGAGTTTTAAAATGGTGAACGACTTCAATTGCACTGCTATTTATTACAAGCGACGGTAGATCAAACACTTTTTGACGTGGGTGAAACATCACAGCCTTAGTCTTATAAAGGTTGATTTTTAGATCATTTTCACTTGCCCAGTTGTTTATTTGCTCTAATACCCTATTCGCTCGCTCAGCTAAAACGACGCTTGGCTTCCCAGCAAAAAACACACTTGTGTCGTCTGCGTATAAAATATAGTCAGCAGATTTGTCAAGATTAGCTATATCATTAATATAAATTAAAAACAAGAACGGCCCTAAAATACTCCCCTGAGGAACCCCTGAAGTTAATTTCTTTACGGCTGAGCAATGTCCGTGAATGTTGACGTATTGCGTCCGATATTGTAAGTAAGAAATTAATAAAGAAAGCGCTTTTCCACAGAAGCCATAGTATTCGAGCTTCTGAATGAGGATATGGTGGTTGATGAGGTCGAAAGCTTTCGTGAAATCTAAAAAAAGTCCCAAAATCATATTTCGTTTTTTTAAAATTATCTAGAATCAGTTCCTTTTGAGCAAGTAAGGCTAGTTCGGTCGATTTATTTTTTTTGAAAGCCGTACTGCGCAGGCGTTATCAGTTTGTGCTTGCGGGAGAAATCTAGCAGACGTTGAAGAATAAATTTTTCAAAACCCTTGGAAAAAATGGGCAGGATAAAAATAGGGCGATAATTTGACAGATCGTCTTTGCTGCCTTTTTTATAGATTACGGTAACACTTGCGGACTGCATGTTTCGTGGAAACACAGCGGACGACAAGCAAGCATTAAATATATGCATCAAAAATGGTGCTATTACGTCGATGGCGTATTTAATTGGTGCGATTTGAAGGCCAAAACCATCTTCCGTTTTACTGTTGTTGAGCGACACAAACGCTGCAATAACTTCATAATTAGTGACTGGCTTTAAAAACATAGTGTAACCCCTATTTGGTTCCATGTAAGAGTAATTGGCAGTTTTGTTTTGCGGTTGTTCAACGGAAAGAAAATAATTGTTAAAGGCATCGGCCAGTTCGATCCCGCTTACTTCCATGTTATTTATAGTTAATTTTGAGAGGGTTTAGGGTGGCTGCCTGGTTAGACGATTGACTACCTTCCACACGTCCTGCGATCGTCCTGCAGATGAATTAAAAAGTTTGGTGTGGTAACACCTCTTGGCGTTACGGAATTCCTTATTTACGAAATTTCGGCATTCTTTATGCCTTTTTAATGTGTCAGGTTTTCTTGTTTGAAGAAAGTTGGCGTAGAGTTTATCTCGCTTTTTAATAAGCCTTAGCATGTTAGAGGTAACCCATGGCTTACCAGCTTTTTTAGGTCGTTTTAATGGAACTAGTGGAAAACACTCATGGTAGGCGCAGGAAATTTTTTCCAATAGCTTATCATAAGCTTTTTCGGGGTTTTTCAATTCAAGTACGTCGACCCAACTCAAGCTGGCTAAACGATCGTAAAAAGACGACAGCGTCTCTGGGTTAATTGTGCGGTAATGAAATGATCGTTCTGCGAGTTTGCTTCCGTTAATGATATGTTCAGCAGAGAAGAAAATGGGAAGGTGATCGCTTAGCGCGTAATTAATGACTCCACATTTCACACAAGAAGTATTAATATTGGTGATGAACAGGTCTAATAAAGTCTGTGACGTTTCTGTTATGCGTGTGGGTGATGCTATAACATTCTTACACAGGTGGGTGTTTAACAGTACTTCCAGATTTATTTTTACGCTGTTATCAGCCAGCCAGTTTATATTGAGGTCCCCGCCCAGAATTAACTGATATTTGTTCTTATTTACGAACTCAACAATGAAATCTAGAAATGAAAAAAACTGGCTAGTATCTCCAGAGGGTGGACGGTAGCAAACACACAATATGGTTGAACTAGACTTTAGGACCAGTGTTTCGTAATCAGGCGTGACGATACTGAATTCTGGTTGCAGCTGGCAGTTAAGATTGTCCGAAGTCAGGGCAGAAACGCCGCCTCCACGGCGGTCAGTGCGATTCATAAAATAGGATCGGTATCCAGGCATGCGAAACACATCATGTCCACAACTGAACCACGTCTCAAAAAGCATTACTACATCGAATATTGAGGAGAGGAGAGAACACGAAATAAAATCAGTTAAAACCTATGATCAGGGCTGGTGTAAAGGGCCAGGGTAAAGAACAAGAGTGGTTAAAAGGTAAATAAGGTGGCTTGTGCGTAGGACCAGGGGTAAAAGTCAGCGTGTGCTTGACTGAGAGGCTGCGCGGAAGAAATTAAAAAGAAACCGGACAACGGAAGCGTCTGCCTCTGACGTAAACACCAAATCTACAAACTCCGCAGCCTGGCTAGTTCTCGCAAGGGAAAAAAAGCTCTCCTGCAGATGTGGCAGTGGAACTGTCGGGGATACAAGAAGAAAAAGGTCGGTGTTCAACAATTTATATTAAGCCTAGAAGTACCACTAGACGTAATAGTTCTGCAAGAAATAGGAGTTGCACCCTCACTAAACGGATACACCACATACATAACGGATCGAGAAAGCAAGGTAGCTACGTTGTTCAGGCGTAATCACGCAGTTGTATAGCATGCAATAGATACAACTGACGTTGATCATCTTATAGTGGAAATATTGCCACCAAAACTCTCTCACTAAGCACATTTGTTTTGAATGTCCACAGCCCTTCTAGCCGCAGAAAATAATATTTCCATTACCTTTTCGCTAAAACACTAAAATAACGGGAGGAAACCGCCTAATCATCGTGGACGACTTTAACGCTGCTCATCCTACGTGGGGATACCATGTCTTCACAATGAAGTGTCCCGTCTATGGGAGACAATACAAAAACACGGGCTTACAACGCTCACAGACCCAGAACACCCCACAAGGGTAGGAAAAGCGTGTCTAGAGACACGTGTCCAGATTTAACTATAATTACGAACACAGAAGACGCCGAATGGAAAAATACCAAAGAAACACTGGGAAGCGAGCATTATATTGTCGCTACCGAGTTTCCCGCCTCACATATCAAGAAGAAAATAGGGGCTACCAAGATTACAGATTGGCACTCCTTCCGTATCGCCAGAAATGGCACCTCATCTTAAATAGAGACAATTCAAGAATGTATTGCCCAGATACACGCGGACGTAAAAACCTGCACCAAGAAAGTTTTCTGTAACTACAAATGCACCTGCGGCAGACTCGCACCTTCTACATCCGTGGTACGCAAGAAGAGGTCTGAGCAAAAAATGGAAGCGGCAAAAGTACAACAGCAAGCTTGACTGAGGATAGCCAAAATCCCCGAGGAGGCTGCAAATTGTGCGGAAGAGTTCACGCGAATAAATTAGCAGCAGCTGTGCAATGGCGTGCAAGGCACAATGAGCACAGCGAAAACATGGTCACTGATCCGCCACCTGCGGGATCCGATCAGGAGCAATTCGGCGGGTCAGCAAACCATTCAGCGCATCGTGCATCAACAACCAGGTACTGACGGCGAAATCCCAGATGAGCTTACTACGAAATATATAGGTTCCAACGTCCAAAGTGTAACACACCCTGAATGCACAGGGGAACCGAACGAATTACTAGACCGCCCTATAACGGTGGCTAAAGTCAAACAAGCACTCGCCTCTATCACCCGCAACACAGCTCCGGGCATAGATATACGGTTACGAACCAACTCTTATAAGAAATCTAGACGACTCTTCTGTTCAAGCCTTAACGAAATTTTACAACAAACACTGGGAATCCGGCACCCTTCCTGAATATTGGAAACACGCCCACATAGTATTCATCCCGAGCCCGAATAAACCTCAGACCCTAGACAACTTGAGACCGATATCGCTCACGTCGTGTCTCGGGAAACTCCTCGAGCACATAATTCCGAACCGTCTACAGCCGTGCTTGGAAGATCGCGAACTTCGTCCTGAAACGATGTTTGGTTTTCAACCGAAACTATCAGCAAAAGGCATTCTGCCACAACTAAAGGAGAACGTCAGCTAGCATGCCTCTCCACAGGGCGTCGAGGCAATCTTGGCATTAGATCTGAAAGGAGCCTTTGGCAAGTATCCCATCATACTATCCTCGAAAACCTAATTGAAACAAACTGTGGCGTACGAACTTACAATTTCATCCGATCCTTTCTGACAAACCGGCCACAATACGAATCGCAGATCTCCGCACAGACACCATAAGTACCCCGAACAAAGGCGCGCCACAAGGCGCCGTAGTCTTTCCAACTCCACTTAACATAGCCAAGATGAAGCTCCCATCCAAACTGCATGAAATTGAAGGCATCGATAATGCTATTTATTTGGGGCAACACGGGATCGGGAGGCGAGATACAGAAAAAAATTGCAAAGCACCGTACGAGTGGGCTGCAATGCGCGCCGGAGAAATCGGAACTACTTCTAGTTAAACGCCGGGGGCGTGGGTTCGCATATGAGCAACCCCAGATCTGACTGAGGTTGGACGGCCAAGAGATTCCCCTTGGCGAGCGAGCGCGCGTCCTCGGCCTGCATATACAGCAAAATGGGGAGAGCGGGTACACAGTTCAACGAATCACACAATCAGCCAAAATGATGAGAATGATTGGCCAACAGAAATTACGGGCTCAAGCTATAGTTCTCGCCAGCACGGAGCGGCAGTGCGTGATTTGCTCATTGCAGCAAATCACAGCCTTCCGCTTATGCTTTGCTTTTGTGGCTTTCGTTTTAAAGTGGCTGTCGAATGCATTCACTGCCGCAACAAAAGGAAGGCCGGCTAATAGCCACTACACAGAGCTGTAATGACGTAATCCCAGCGGCCAAAGACCGGGAAGCGTATTTCCAAACGCTTCCCTGCACAGAGCACCCACGTGACATGTCTTTTCGCGCGATGTAGAACGGCAATTAAACGCCTTCATTGGCTGCGCCCTAAACCTGAAGCGACCTGAAGCATACCACAATAACATTATTAATAAAGCAACACAGATTTGGGTTTGGAAAAAGATTAAATTTAGAAAAAAAGTTACGCAATGATAACAAAAAGATCTTAGAGATAGTCCTGGGGCTCGAACCCAACCCGTCAGCGCCAGTGCTCAGAACTCTACGTCGTGGCCACAGAGCCCGAAAGGTGAGCACCTTTTCGCACGCGCTCAAAAGAATAGCGCGCGCAGTGACATCCCACATGTCACGTGGGTGCTCTGTGCAGCGAAGCGTTTCTAAACACGCGACCGGGAAAGGGAGATTGATTCATTCATTGGCCGTTTATTGGAGGAGGTGATAAGACCCTGTAGGGGATGGGGGAGAGTGGGAAAAGGGAACAAAATATGAAAATTACAGTAATCGAAAACACATTTGTACTTCTTGCCACATTAGAAAGTCAGTTCGCATTTGTCACAGAATCACTGACCCATACAGGCCTGAGTCAATCACGAATCAAACGGCTTTATAGAGGCCATTCTGAAGAGAGAATTCTACAATTGCCTCTAATAAAGAGGGATTAGCGCGTATTTTACGAATATGGTCCTGTTCATCGCACGGAATGCAGTGTAGTGTTAAAAGTTCCGATCGTCCTTGTGAAAAAGCACAGCACATCCAGATAAGGTGGTAAATATTGGAGACGACTGATTCCCCACAAAATATGCACTTTGGAGTATATGCTGTACGAGGATAGCTCACTTTCAAAAATAATGTCGGGAGTATAAGCAGAGTTTGCGTAGCTCTTGTATGCAATAACTTCTACTTTTCTGGGGAGACGTTTTAGAGCTGTGAGGAAACCCACAGGGAAGGATTCTTGGAGGCGCTGACGACTAAGGATCTTTGCCTTGCGGTAGTTTTCAGGGCAGGTCGGGTCCTGTGGGGGTGGGTCAGAAGAAACCATGGGAGGATGTGAGAGACTCTCTCGGGCATCCATGTGAGCTAATTGGCTCCCTGAGAAACCCTCGGTGTGCGCCGGGGTCCAAACCAAACACTAATTCTTGCCGTAGCTCCTGAATTTTTCTCAGCATAGTAGCGGCAGTTGCGTTTGGGGTGACAGAAGGATTTAATTCACGAAGTGCCTCGTGAGAGTCTGTGATAACACGTAGTTTGGTTTGAGGAAGTGACGGGCGATTGTCTTGGATGGTTTGAAGGGCACCCAGAATTCCGAAAAGACCGGCTTCTGCTACTAGGCCATGGATTTGTGAGATATTGCAGGACCCATCCAGGGGTGGAAATTCAGGGCAAGTCCAAGTTACCGCTGCGGCATTGTTGGCCACTGCTGCGTCTGTGAAAACATCTAGTTCGTGAATGGCTTTGTCTTGCTGTATAAGCCAACGAGACGCTCTCTAGACGCCGGGTTGGAGCGCCGTATCGGCCGTCGTCTGACGAGTCCAAGCAGTGGACGTTCCCATGGGGGGATAGTACCTTGAAAGAGTGCCTCCTCGAAGACGCTGTTCAATGCATCACATTTTAAGATTGCTTGTCCTTGCAGTGAGCATTCCGTAGCTGAGTTTCCTGCATGAGTTGTCGTAGCGGGAGAAGAGGAACTGCCAACTCTAGAATATCATTTATGGTGTGCCGAGGGAGACCCGTGATGGTTCGAATCATAGAACCATTTAGTATTTCGAAATCGCGGAGATGCCGGAGGCTGAAGTTATCGCCACTGCTCTGGCGAGAGTTTGCCATGAGGCTTTTTGTGAACCACCGTATTTGTTTGAGATGCGAGTAATAAGATGCATAGTAGCACTCAAGATCATACGAATGCTCTGAATCCAAGCTTAGGGGCTATTTCAGCTGCTCAGTTGGAGACCGAGTAGTCGGACGGCTCCGTTTTGGGATGAGATTGATGTACCGCCGAAATGAAGGGTCAAGATATGAGACAGATCAGTTTTTCGTTTGCCGTTGATGCTTTCAAATTACGTCTTCTGTGGTGAGAGTTCCAGGTTGAAGGCGGATAAAGAGCCTTCTAGGGTAAAAACGGCAGCCTGAAGTTCTGACTGCATGGCTTCCTTGCCATCGTAGTCGGCCGCTTCTGTCCAGGCGAAGACAACATCGGCGTACAAGGTTAATCGACTTGAGGTATCCTTTATAAGCTGTCGGGCCACACGATTCATTCAAGGTTGAACCGCAATGGTCCGAGTATGGAGGCTTGAGGAACTCCTCTGTCTACGTAGTAAGTGGTGAGTTCATGGGCTGGAGAGTTCAACTAGTAGGCCGATGTTGCAGGAAACTTCGGATCCAGGCTTGTGCCTTGGCACTGGGAAAAGCCTGCAACAGCGCCTGTTGATCGCTGTTTTGGAAACATTGTCAAATGCCTTGCGTATAGTTAAATTTCGTCTCTTCATCTTCTTGGCGAACGATGAAGACGAAATAATGATGTTCTTTGCTGCTCTAGCCGAGAGGACGATCTCGACTCGCTCCGATGACCGACGACCGATGCTTGAAGCAGGCGAGGGATGAGGAGTGCCCTTCTCGCTGGATATTAGGTTTATTTACACTATTTACACTACTCCAATTATCTACATCAGGACAGAGTGACGGTTACAATGTCACTCTGCCCGCAGCAGCCTGTTCGGCCAAGATCTGTACTGAACTAGATCTCTCTCGACCGACCCCCGACAAAACCCAACACTCCGGTTTTGATCCCAAAAACCACGCCTCCATAGGGGGCGTTCAAGAAAGAGCGAAAACCCCTTTAAAAATTAAAAATAATTAATATGAAGCAATGATTGGCCGCAACAGCCAACGAATCCCACACATGTCCCCACCTGTGGTCACGTGACACAACACTCTCTCTTGTGCACTCATAGTACGTTTCCCACGCACGTTGTTGCAACGGACCAGCAAATACAACCACAAGTCAGTGACCGCGCGGAGTAGACACACCATTTTGTTGAAAGGGGCGGCATCAGCTCAAAAGCCAAGCCGAAGGCTTAGAGCGGTCTTCGCACCGCTAACCTCTTCCCGCGTCTTCGCCTTCGAGCCTCGTCTGCGCGCACGCCAGGACAATGAGGGAGTCTTTGTAATCCCCTTCCAGACTAAGGGACGCCACTGCCCGCTGTCTGTCCCACGGGAAGAGGCGCTCCAAGCCCAGGCGACCATCTTCGAGGCGAACGACCCATCAACGAACAGTGCAGACGCGAGCTTCGCAAATCCTTAAAAACCGAACGACCGCATACCAACAGAGATACTCGAGCTAAGCACCTCCGTCTTTTGCCACACAAAAGGAAGGGCACAAAACATTCCCTCGGCGGCCCCCAACTTCACATCGCCGCGGTTAGATGAAAGGAAGGCCGCCTGACAGCTACCGGCGGAGGCGACGCCGATGCATGAGCCACCGGCGGCTTTTATTAATTAAATGAGGAGCCCGAACTTAGCACCTGCGCACTAAGAATGTTGTCCGTACACCAGCTGTACGTACAACATTGACTCTCACTGCACGTTATGTCTTCCTGCAGAGTAAGAACTAAACAAAACACACTCAAGCAGTTACGCGAGTCGTACGCGCAACATCCCTGGTAATAGGCACGGTAATAAAATTCTCCGTCACCTAGGACATTACCACAATACTACGGCACACACCAACGCTACCAACTCTAACAACCGGCCAATTGCACCAACAACCGATACAACACGGCACACTTAGTGCCTTGGCCTAGCCGTGGCTTCCGCAACATCAAACAATAAATGAAAGCGCTCAACTACAGGGCCCGTGAGAACAAACTCGTGGCATCCTCTACCATTAAAGGCAACCAACCCCACGAAGCGTGTAAATGTTCAAACTTGACAACTGAACGAATAAAACCATCCACTCTTAAACGTTAAGCGCATGCAGGAACATTCTTTCACTCTAAGGAAAGATATAGACACCCAAACAAACCAAAACACCCAAAATGAGGCTAGTCCTGTACCAATAACAGAACGTTTAAGAAAGTTCAGCGTCTCTTCACGCAATCGCGCACTCCGGTTCTTTCAGAATACGCAACAGATTCTTCATCTCGGTTGCGGTTCAAATGCTATGTACTGAAAGTTCATTTTTCAGTACTTCAGACACTAGTTCGCACACAAGCGCCGCAAGGGGACCCTACTTGCACATTCCATGGCCCACCATGACCACATGCCAACGAACGCAAATAATGAGAGACACTCACCTTTGTGCCCAGAGGTAAACTCCCTACCGTGCTGTACCAGCAGCTCTACTTCTCAAGAAGACAGCGTTAAAACCGCCAAGCTGCGCTACTCGCAAATCACACGCCTTATGACAGCTGACCGCAACCAACACATGCACAGAGAAACAAATAACAACAAGGGGGAGAACGACAGTGCAGGTAAAACTAACAATAATCCTAATCTGAGGGATCCCTACGCACACACAGCAAAACACGCTAACAACTAAGTGTGCGCCAAACAACACTGACCCGTTCCTATCTAGCACTGCACGCTATTCAGTGCAAACACCCCTTTCCGGGCGGCACACTGACCGTTACACAGAAGCTGGTTCCGTTTCATGCACCACCAGCTGATTCTAAACAAACCCTGGTATGGCTTGCGGTATCCCGTGCTCCCAGGAGAAAAGGAACACCCTACGCGGCGGTAACGCGTACGACGTTGTCGCACCTGCGCCGTAACACCTGCCGCCGCCTTCCGCGTTCTCGGGCCCGTCGGAATCGACCTATGCGCGAGACGCCGCGGGCCGCCTGCTCATTCATACTTCGCGCACGCAAGCTCAACAATTAGGCGCGCTGTTCCGCTGCACTTGCATGACCCCTGCGCTTCCTCTGCCTCCTCTGAGACGACCATGCCTTCTACAGCTTCGCTCAATATCTGCAGCAGCTCATCTACGAGGGGCTCCTCGCGGTAAGCCACGGACTCTATGCCAGCGCATGGGGCGATGCTACTCTGAACACTTCCTTGTGCTGCCTCAGCGAAAGACAGCTGTACATTGTCCGCCTCCAAAGAAAAAATTTCACCAGCTGAGACATCTGTCTCGCGAGATTCCATGATCTCATCTGTAGCAGTGGGAACGCTACGGGGTTGCTCAACAACTGGAGTGGCTTCGGCCACCTCAGCCGCCTTCCCACTCGCCTTACCCTGTGGCGTTTTAAGTGCCCATGAGGGAACGAACACTGTGAAAACATTGGTGTCCTCTTCGAGTTTACCAATACTTCGGACCTTCACTCTCTCGTAAGCGATCTCCGCTCTTCCTTGGGCTAAGTGAGCGCTAAGCTCTTCAGCCGTCCATTCGGACGGGCTACCCGCACCCCTGTTACCCCCCAACCTTGCTTTTTCCAAAGCGTTCTGAGCCTTTTTGAGAGCTAATTCAGCTCTCAACTCCTCAATTTCGAGCACAATGGCACTAACCTTCCCGTCGGTGCTGCGACATCCCGTTAGCATAGTGGCCATGGTGAACCCGGAGAAAACACATCAGGGCCCACCTGTGCCCACTCCGGGTTCGGCCGGGTTGCAGTGTCGCTGGTGCAGCAGCTCGTAGACCCGATGCGCCACTCTCGCCGCTGGGATGGGGCCGTGCTCCCTGAGTAAGAGCTCACGAGGCCTCCCACTGGGGTGCCGCCTGGTTCAATCGCAGCTTCCGCCGCCCTGAGCCAGAGTTCACGAGGCCTCCCGCTGAAGTGCCGCCTCGTAAAACCGCTGCTTCCGCCGCCCTGAGCTTGAGCTCATGAGGTCTCCCACTGAGGGGCCGCCTCGTCAAAACGCAGTTTCCACCGCTCTGAGCCAGGCTCATGAGATTTTCCGCTGAGGTGCCGCCTCGTTGAACCGCGGTTTTCGCCGCACTATGTCGGAGATCAAAAGGCCTCCCGCTGAGGTGTCACCCCGTTGCCGTTGAGTCGCGGCTGCTGCCGCACTGAGCCGGAGCTCATGTCACCTCCCGCTGAGGTGCCGCCCCGGAGAGGCCTGGAGTCGGGCTCGTTGTTGGTCGGAGCCGAACCTTGCGTTGAAGGAATCTCTCTGGAATGCCCCACCAGCTCCAGCCCATGGTGGTGCTCATCCTGCCTACTGCGCCAGTTAAATTTCGCCTCTCCATCTTCTTGGCGAATGATGAAGACGAAACAATGATGTTCTTTGCTGCGCGAGCTGAGAGGACGATCTCGACCCGCTCCGATGACCGGTGACCGATGCTTGAAGCAGGTGAGGAATGAGGAGTGTCCTTCTTGCTGGATATTAGGTTTATTTACACTATTCACATTACTCCAAGTAACTACATCAGGACAGAGTGACGGTTACAATGTCAATCTGCCCGCAGCAGCCTGTTCGGCCAAGATCTCTACTGAACTAGATCTCTCTCGACCGACCCCCGACAAAACACAACACTCCGGTTTTGATCCCAAAAACCACGCCTCCATAGGGGGCGTTGAAGAAAGAGCGAAACCCCTTTCAAAATAATTAACATGAAGCATTGATTGGCCGCAACAGCCAACGAATCCCACACCTGTCCCCACCTGCGGTCACGTGACACAACACTCTCTCGCATGCATTCATAGTACGTTTCCCACGCACGTTGTTGCAACGGACCAGCAAATACAACCAAAAGTCAGTGACCGCGCGGAGTAGACACACCATTTTGTTGAAAGGGGCGGCATCAGCTCAAAAGCCAAGCCGAAGGCTTAGAGCGGTCTTCGCACCGCTAACCTCTTCCCGCGTCTTCGCCTTCGAGCCTCGTCTGCGCGCACGCCAGGACAATGAGGGAGTCGTTGCTAATCCCCTTCCAGACTAAGGGACGCCGCTGCCCGCTGTCTGTCCCACGGGAAGAGGAGCTCCAAGCCCAGGCGACCATCTTCGAGGCGAACGACCCATCAACGAACAGTGCAGACGCGAGCTTCGCAAATCCTTAAAAACCGAACGACCGCATACCAACAGAGATACTCGAGCTAAGCACCTCCGTCTGTTGCCACACAAAAGGAAGGGCACAAAACATGCTCTCGGCGGCCCCAACTTCGCGTCCCCACAGTTGGATGAAACGAACGCCGCCTGACAGCTACCGGCGGAGGCGACGCCGATACATGAGCCACCAGCGGCTTTTATTAATTAAATGAGGAGCCCGAACTTAACACGTGTGTCTAGAGAGAGGACGTAATCTGGTATGCATTTTCCGGATTTGCAGTTGACTCGCCGCCGGAGCCACAGGAAGTCATGCGTTCCGAGATTTGGGCAAAAGCCAGTTTGAGCTGGGTGGAAACAGCCTGTGCATTCCAGGTGATATTTCAAGCTATTATTTATCAGTCTTTCGATTATCTTGCTTAGAGTAGGAGTAAGTGCAATGGGCCGCAAATTTTCAGGTTTTCTATCATCCTTTCCTACCTTGGGAATAGGGTGTATGATCGTTGTCTTGGGTTCTTCAGGAACTTCGCCTGATTCCAAGCTCAAGAAGAATAGAATGCCCTTCTGGGGGCACATTCCGAAGGTCCAGCCAGGTGACTGCGTCGTGTCCTGGGGCGGACTTAGGCTTCCCTTGGTTCAGTGCTATTTGGAGTTCCCCATATGTAAAGGGACTATCTAGAGAAGGGTGAGGTTCTGGAACCTCAATAACAGAAAGCGGTTGCAGGCAACTGGTGTCGGATGTCGCATAGGGGAGCAAGGTCTTCAGGATAGCCTTTTCAACATCCATGTAATTCATGTGTAGGTAAAGTTATTCGACGATTGAGAGTTTGGTCTTATTCTTGCCACACAGGCCACGAAAGATTGCCCAAAGGCGTGAGAGCCCTCTGTCCTGACCTATTCGTTGGCAGAGATCGTGCCAGTGCTCGTGTTAGAGTGCTTTCTGGTATTTAATAATTTTATGCTGCTTCTTGAACTTCAATAAATAGCGATGTTCTTTTTCCCGCGAGATCAGCAGCGATTAGTAAGTCGCTCCGCAGTTCGCAAATGGTTATGCATGTGGAGGTCTGGTTCGGAAATCTGAACAGTGCTTTCAACAGTTTCAATATCATTCGTCAGAGCAGTTGTGATATTTGCAACCAGTTTATGGATGTCGGAGATGTCAGCTGGCGTAAAGAGTCCAAATGAGTTCCAGTTAATGGTAGAGTATTGACAAATAGATGGGAGTTCTTGGCATTCAAATGAAGAATAGAGTCGTGATCGCTACCCCAGGTACAAGTTGCAGTTTGCCATGACTTGACTACACCAGCTGTGGAGAAGTTGAGGTCTGGCGTTGTGTTTCTTTGGGAGGAGTGTAGGCCCACGCGAGTGTACACAAAAGGCTCGTTTCTCAATTGTAGATGGCTAAACTCTATCGCTTTCTCGAGAAGCTTCCCACGGAGATCGCTTGTGGGATGTCCACAAAGTGTGCTTCCACCATTGGAATCTCCACCAATTATGATCGGTCCTGAAAAATTCAAAGAAAGAACACGAGGGATCCAGTCGTATGTGCCTCGAACATGCGAGGTACATTGAGGACGATAGTCGACGCAGACTAGAAGAAGGGCTTCGCCATTGGGGGGCGGGGGTCGATTCGGACAATTATTACCTCGCCCGATGAATCGCTAGCTTTGTACCAATGATGCTGGACAGCGTTGCAAGACTTCTGAACAAGAATAGTGGCCTGACCACTAACGCTGGGTGCTTTGTTAGGGTCTTTTGACTTGTGGGGTATAGTAGGGTCCACAAAAGAAACATAATTAGGAATTTTGTATATGCCTCTAGTTTCTTGCAATAGTAGGGCCAAAGGCTGTAGAGAAGCAATTTGGTGTTTAAGAAGAGGACCTGTTTGAGCAAAGCTGGGATAGTTCCACTGAACTATTAGCCTTTTGGGAGGAGGGGAGGGTGACAAGAACATCTACTGAGCTTCTTTTTTTTCTGCGTTTGGCTTTCTCCGGCGTCATCATTTTAGTAAATTCCTGCATTTGCTGTGTTGCTTGTTGCATGTATTCTTTAAGGCTGTCGAATTGTTCTTGTAAGGCCGTAATGCCGCTAAAAGCCTTCTGGCACTCTTTGTTGTTTTCAAATTTCAGCTGCGCCTCTCGCTGCTCAAGAATCTGCTCCATGATGTACGCGGAGGAGGCGTCAAGTAAGGCGTTTTTTGGCGCTGAACACGAGAACGGCTTTGGCGTTTGAAACTCTTTGGTAGAGGTGGAGAAGCCGACTCCTTACGAGGCACAGATTTGCAGAGAGACCCAAGTTCTTTCTTCAAGATTTGCAGCTCAGTGCGTAACTCATCTTTAAGTTGCTCGTTCTCCAGTATTAAGGGGTGACTCGGAGGTAGAGAGTACGAAGTTTGTGCGTTGTCCTTATTCATGCCAGTCACCGCAGAAGCCCACGAGGTTTCAGGATTTGCTGGTCTGGAGGCACTCATAGACCCGGATGCTGGAGCATTGTTGCGTACACTTTGGGTTGGAGCAGTTTTCTCTTCGGCTTTCGGGAGACGATTAGGACAAAATTTTCTAACAGATAAGTGGCCAGTCTTCTTGCATGCCACGCAGAATTCAGTGTCAACGCAATCACCAGCTTCCGGATGAGAGCGGCCGCATTCTTTGCAGACACTGGGAGAGGGCCAGAATTTTGCCATGTGCCCAAGGTTATGACAGCTAAAGCAGTCTACGTGTTTTGGGCAATATTCTGCTACCCAAACTAGCTCCGTGGAGTATTTCACCACTCTAGGTAGAGTAGTCGTGTCAAAAGTTAACACAGCTCGCTCAGTATTTCCACTCTTTTGAACACAAAGGATTTCCACCTGTTCCCAGGGAACCCTGTAGCGAGTAGTAGCGAGTTGTAGCGACCGCAGTCTGCTGGTAGCGGGGCCGGTCGCCGTCGTTTCGTCGAGCCAGGACTAGGGGAGAGCTTAGAGCAAACTCAACAGGTTTATTTACATTTTTACAGTGAGTTGTCGAGATGAAGACAGAAGACAGCTCTTGGCGGGCCGCAGCACGCCCTTTTTGTTGACCCCCGATCCCTAGTTCCCTAGGTTAGGGATCCCCATACAAAACAATGCGGACCAATGGTGATGTGTACGTTCCTCGCTGTGAAGCACCGCCCTCGGGTAGGGGCACGCCTTTCAGGTATGTCGGCAGATGCACAGCACACGCACACGCACACACCCTTGCCACTCGTCAGGACCCGCGCGGCGCCGCGTATTCTTTTGGTGTCTGCCGCGCGCTGCGTTCCCAGGGAGCCTAACAGCACAGATTAACAAGGTTCGTGGAATCACTCCGGGAAGGGTTAATGGCTTGACCATTGCCACTGCCTTCTTCGCTGTGCTGCCGCCGCCACGGGGTTCCATTGTCCGGTCGTCGCCGTCTGGGCTTTCACGCGCACACGCGTTCAGTTGCTCAGGCCGGGGGAATACCGGCGGCTCCTTAATCCCTTTTGGGGCGACAACACTCAACGCCGCTCAAAAGCCGCTGTCAATCAGTGGCCGCCGCGGCGTCGTGTCGGCCTCCTTTCGTTTCCGTCGACAAGTGGTGGGGTGGTCGACCGGCAGGCGACTGACCCGCGCAAACATGGCGCCAGTGAGTCATAACAGCTCCTCCGCCGACGGGAAGATCTCGGACGTCGTGTAGTATCAGCTGCTCGACGGGAGAGATCACAATAGCAGCATTCTTCCAGCACCATTGAAACCACAAAGACCAACCTCCCCGAACCAGCAAGCGCCGGCAATGAGTTTTCGGCAACCAGACTGCTCTTTCAAAGGTGCTACAATGCACCTACGCTTTTTTTTTTTTACATATGGCAACCACACTAATACTCTTGCTCACAGCTAAAAACGTAGACTGAATTACTTAAAACACTACTCAAAATCACTCCAGAAAAACGTTCCTCAACTGAAAACAAAAGAAAGCAAATGCGAAAAAGCTAAAAGGCTCTGCTTAATGTGTCAACATTGGCGTTGGCGGAACCCTTCTTATACTTCACAGTGAAGTTAAGCTCCTGAAGCGCAAGGCTCCAGCGTAGTAGTCGCGGATTCTTTCCCGACATTTGCGACAGCCACGTCAGTGGGCAGTGGTCAGTGACGAAGACAAAAGAAGTTCCGTAAAGGTAGCAGGCCAATTTTTGGGTGGCCCACACAATGCAGGCACATTCTTTTTCTGACGCACTGTAGGCCTCCTCGCGAACTGAGAGTTTCCTGCTGGCGTATAGCACTGGGTGCTCGTTCCCGTTCTCATCCTCCTGGCAGAGTATTACTCCTAAGCCTCTGTTGCTGGCATCGCACTGCACAATAAAGGGACGATCATAGTTCGGTGCATGCAGTACGGGTGAGCTAACAAGAGCCGCTTTGAGGCCTTGGAATGCACACTCCATTTCCGGGCTCCAAACTACCTTTTCTGGGGCCTTCTTGCGCAGTGCATCCGTTAACGGAGCGGCTACTTCCGAGTACTGAGGAATGTAGCGCTGATAATACCCCGTCAGTCCCAAAAAGGAGCGGATAGCAGTCTTGGTTTCTGGCTGCGGGAATTCGCTAACCGCCTCTACTTTCAACTCGTCAGGTCGCCTCCTGCCCTGCCCTACCACGTGCCCTAGGTACCGTACTTCGGCGCGAGCTAGCTGGCACTTAGCCGGCTTCGCTGTCAGTCCAGCGTGCGTCAAACGTCTGAGGACATCGTTAAGATGGCACAGGTGGTCTTCCCATGTATTAGAGTAAATAGCAATGTCGTCTAAGTAGGGCACAGCGTACCCTTCAGCCCCCTGCAGAACTCGGTTCATTAGCCTTGAAAAGCAAAATGGGGCGTTCTTAAGGCCAAAACTCAAAACTAGGGGACGGAATGTGCCCGTCGGTGCCACAAAGGCTGCATACTCACTAGCTCGTTCAGACATTGGAACTTGCCAATAGCCTCTTACTAAGTCCAAAGTCGAAACGTATTTTGCGGCACTCACTTTTTCGACCAGCTCCTCCACGTTTGGTATAGGATAGGTCTGGTCCTTCGTTATCGCGGTAAGTTTGCGGTAATACACGCAAGGTCGTGGATCCTTGCCAGGGACCTCTACTAGTATCATGGGGGACGTGCAGGTGCTCTCGCATGGTTCAATAAGCTTAAGCTCCAGCATTCGATCCACTTCTTTTTTCAAGATCTCCTGCTGCCGCGGGGCTAACCTGTACGGCCTCGACTTCACGGTGGTGTCAGAAGTTAGTTCAATGTCATGAGTGATAACCGTAGTTCGCCCTGGCCTTTCCGAGAAAACGGTGATGTGTTCTGACAACAAGTTACGTAAGTCGACTTGCTGCGTCTCAGTTAAGCCCTCAGTAGGTGCCACACGGCTTTCATGACGTCGGTAACCTCCATTGATCTTCCAACCTCAACCAAGCCTGGAATTTCAGGCGTTAGCTCCTCCGGGTTATTAAGAGCCAAGTTCACCTCCTGCACTTCTCCCACATAGCGCTTCATTAGATTGTGGTGATAAATGACCACCTCTCGGCGCCTTCCTTTCCTTTCCAGTGCATAATTTGTGTCCGAGAGCTTTTTCAAAACACGAAAGGGCCCTTCCCATTGAACTTCCAGCCTATTTGCTCGCGAGGGGCGCAAGACCATCACCTGATCCCCTTCCTGATAAGCTCTCAGTTTCGCGTTTCGATCGTAGTAGCTCTTGGATCTACTTTGCGCCTCTCTCATGTTCGCCTCAGCAATGTCGCGAGCGCAACTCAACCTTTCCAACAATTCGAGAATGTACTCGACCACCGTAGGGTCGGTACCTTTGGACTCCCAGGTTTCGCGCAAAAGTCGCAGTGGAGACCTGAGCGTCCTTCCGTAAACCAGCTCCGCGGGGCTGAAACCCGTCGCTTCATGAGTGACCGATCTCAGCGCAAACAGCATTGCTGGGAGACAAGCATCCCACTGACACTTCTTTTCAAAGATAAGGGCTCGCAGGATTCGCTTCATCACGGAATGACACCGCTCTACACTGTTGGACTGCGGGTGGTAAACTGAGCTGTGGATTATTTTCATCCCACACTTCTCGAGGAAGCCCGTAGTCAGAACGCTGGTGAAGACTGAACCCTGGTCGCACTGTATCTCCTGAGGAAAGCCCACTCTCGAAAAAATAGACAGTAGTGCGTTGACTACTTCTACTGAGCTTTGCTCCTTCATTGGGATCGCCTCGGGAAATTTGGTTGCTGGACAAACGGCGGTAAGCAAATACCGGTAGCCTGACTTTGTCGCTGGGAGTGGTCCAACAACGTCTATTACCAGCCGGCGAAAGGGCTCCGAAATGAGCGGAACAAGCTTAAGTGGTGCCTTTCCCTTCTCGTGCGGTTTTCCCACTCTCTGACAGGTGTCACACGCTCTTACGTGGTCCTCAACTTCTTTGAAGCATCCTGGCCAATAAAACTCCGTTAGGAGCCTATCTTTGGTCTTCCGAGCTCCTAAATGCCCCGACCAACCCACTCCGTGACAGAGATCAACAATGTCACGCCGATACTTAGCCGGCACTACAATCTGGTCAAACGTGCGACCTTTTGCATTCCGGTAGTGGCGGTACAAGATGCCATTTTTGACGGGAAAACTGACATTCTTCCTCGCCACCCCTTCCCTGACGGTGTTCCAAATCTCCTTAAGGCTGGGATCGCTGTTTTGCTGCTCGATGAGCTCGTCTCTTGTCACTTTCCCCAGTACATTGCCTAGCGGTTTTGATACAGGCAACACGAGCAGCCCCTCTTCCGTTTCCCCTTCAGCTATATCAGCGCTAGTCTCCTCCTCTGATCCCTCTCTCTCTTTTTCAGCAGGTGACGGGATAGTAGGCTACGCTGTGCTGACTCCAGCTGGTGTTGCTGTACGCCCGGCGAAACTCGGTTCTTGCCGCTCTAGTTCGGCTGCTAAAGCGCGTGCTTTAGCTCTAGTCAAGGCTTGGACTGTTCCCTCGTGAAAACTTTTCCCTTGCTCTCTAAGCAGACGGTCGGTCCTATTCGAGAACAAGTAGGGGTATTGCGAGGGCAGCTTGTCTGACACCGCCGCTTCCGTCTCTACTTCTCCGAACGGCCCAGTGATGACTACTCGAGCTACCGGGAGACAAATGCTTCCATCTTCCAAAACCGGCTTAATCCATGCGCACTTGCCGTTGTAGTCTGCTTGTCAGGGTGCACCAGGGTGCACCAGATCAATGGTTGCCCCACTGTATCGTAAGACGCGGCATGGCTTTCCGTTCACTGTTAGGTTAAAAAGGTACGGACTGAGAAGCTCCTCGCTAGTGGCAGAGTCACAAGTATACGAAAGGGCTGGTCTGGGCCTACGACAGCCTATGGCAATGTGACCGACCTCCTTGCATTTGTAGCAGGTAGGTGGTTGCCTAGCGTCAAACGGACTCTTTTTGGGAGAACTCTCCGAAACCTTTCCCTCCTGTTTGTTTTGTGATCCTTGACTACTTGCAGCGAAGTCCGCCTTTTTCTGTGCCGTCATACCTGCGCCAGCCCCCTGCTTTCCCGTCCAAGGTTTTCCTCTATCTCCCGCTTTTGCTGGAGGAACCTCGTCCCTTTCTCCCCGGCGTGACGCGTACTCATCAGCCAAGTCGGCAGCTGCCTGCACTGTTACTACTCCGGCCCTATCTTGGATCCAGAGCTTCATTGGCTCTGAAAGCTTAGAAAAAAACTGTTCGAGAGCCACTACTTCAAGAGCCTTTTCAAAGTTCCCAAAAGCGCTGGCTCCCTTCATCCATTCTACCAAGTTGACCTTCAACTCGTAGGCAAACTCAGAATACGTGCTGCCCTGCTTCTTGCTAAGATTGCGAAACCGCTGCCGGAACGCATCTGACGAAAGTCGGAACCTCTTTAGAAGGCTATCCTTCACTTTGTCATAATCGTCCGCATCCTCCATCGGAAGCCGCGCGATCACATCCGCTGCTTCACATGGCAGCAAACTTAGCAAGTTTCGAGCCCATGTGCTACGGTCAAGCTTCGCTTTTTCACAGGTTCTCTCGAAGTTCACGAGACAGAGGCCCACATCTTGCCCTACTTTGAAGGGTTGCATTAGCTTAGATAAATCACAAAGATTTTGTCTTCCTGCTACCTCTACTCCTTGAACCTCAGCCATCTTCCTCACTTCCACCTCCAGGCGCAGCCGTTCTACTTCCAGTTCCTTTTGCTTTAGCTGGCACTCCTGTTGCTCACGCCTGTTCTCACGCTCCTGTTCCTGTTGCTTTTGAATCTCGTTCCACGTTTCTGTAATATCTTCACTGCTCAGATTCAAGCCCTCGATAGCGTGAACAATTGCGTCTTTCTTCATCCCCGAATCTACTTCTGCTCCTAGCTCCTCCCCCAGAATCAGCAGCTGATTCTTCAACAAACGCTTCCAATCCATGACAGAGAACTAGTGTGGTGCGGCTCACTCTCTACCCAGAAGTTCCGGAAAAACTGCTTCTGTGGTAGCCTCTACCAGCGAAAAGATTGCACTTCTATCTTATCAGCCTGGCAACCAAAAAAACCAAAGCCAGCACTCACCAGTTCACAGCTGTCAGTCTCCGTGATCTCGGCGTGTTGATCATTCTCCGTCCTCCAGGCTCAGATCCAACCGCTTGCCATCCAGTTGTTGCGTCTTGTAGCGAGTTGTAGCGACCGCAGTCTGCTGGTAGCGGGGCCGGTCGCCGTCGTTTCGTCGAGCCAGGACTAGGGGAGAGCTTAGAGCAAACTCAACAGGTTTATTTACATTTTTACAGTGAGTTGTCGAGATGAAGACAGAAGACAGCTCTTGGCGGGCCGCAGCACGCCCTTTTTGTTGACCCCCGATCCCTAGTTCCCTAGGTTAGGGATCCCCATACAAAACAATGCGGACCAATGGTGATGTGTACGTTCCTCGCAGTGAAGCACCGCCCTCGGGTAGGGGCACGCCTTTCAGGTATGTCGGCAGATGCACAGCACACGCACACACACACACCCTTGCCACTCGTCAGGACCCGCGCGGCGCCGCGTATTCTTTTGGTGTCTGCCGCGCGCTGCGTTCCCAGGGAGCCTAACAGCACAGATTAACAAGGTTCGTGGAATCACTCCGGGAAGGGTTAATGGCTTGACCATTGCCACTGCCTTCTTCGCTGTGCTGCCGCCGCCACGGGGTTCCATTGTCCGGTCGTCGCCGTCTGGGCTTTCACGCGCACACGCGTTCAGTTGCTCAGGCCGGGGGAATACCGGCGGCTCCTTAATCCCTTTTGGGGCGACAACACTCAACGCCGCTCAAAAGCCGCTGTCAATCAGTGGCCGCCGCGGCGTTGTGTCGGCCTCCTTTCGTTTCCGTCGACAAGCGGTGGGGTGGTCGACCGGCAGGCGACTGACCCGCGCAAACATGGCGCCAGTGAGTCATAACAACCCATTTGATTATGACCTCGTTGCTTCCCACCGGGTCAACTTGTATCGCACCTCGTATGGCGTTTTTGTATGTTTGAATGGGCTCGATTACCACTTCAATTGATTCTGTCTTGTCATCCTGTCGAAAGGCTAGTCTATCTACTGTACTTACTCGCGGAATGACCGCACATTTTTTTTTCAAAAAAATTGCTGTAAATTTACGGGTGCGTTCATGGGTATTTTTTTTTTTTTGCAAGATATTTTTGAGTGCAGAAAGCGCAAGCAAGTTGTGGTGAAAAAGTTTTACGATAGTGCTCATGAACATAATAAAAATAATAAATAAAAATATAATAAAAACTCCGCACACCACCGCCAGCCGCTTTGTAGAGCGACGCGAGGTGGCTGCGAAGTGAGAACAGTTCAACTATAGTGCCTAGAATATACTCGATATTCTAGGCACAATAGAGTGCGTTATCAGTTCAGCCACTTTTGTGCGGGACATTAAAACAGACATGGCGGCCGACTTAGCAACCTGAGCGCGTTTTTTTTTTTTTTTTTTGTATTGTGAGTGTATTGTCTGTATTTAGTAAGAGTTTCTTCCGCATCAATATTGAACGCTTGCCGATATCGCTAATATAGGCAAGCATGCCGCAATAACGTATCCATTTCCTTTTCGAAAGGGAAGGAAACAGAGGTACGCACGACCATCATCAGCTAGTCCTTGCACACATACGACATATTGCTGCGGCTAGTTCAGGGTGCGTTCATTGCGCGGGATATTTTAAAAATCGAACTTCAATGGCATACTTAAGGGGCGCGATCGTTGCGCGTCTGCAATCATTATGCGAGTTAATACGCTAATTGGCAGCGTGGTTTTCGTCGTACAGTACTATATGAGCGCTATTGGCTGCGTCGTCAAAACTCACGGCAGCCATTTCAGCCAGTTCTGGAGAGGGGGCAGTACAACCGATAGCATTGGTTATAGCGTGTCTAGGTACGCCTCTGATTCTAATTTTAGCTAGAGGTCTCAACTGCCGGTTGATTCGTGATCGACTTACCCGGTCGCTGCGTGTAGGTGTCTTCTTTTTGGCTAGAGGAACTCGCTGCCAGCCTTCTTCATCGCCGAGATCATGCTGCATCTGGTCGTCTGGTGAGTCGTTGCCTTGATCTTCGTCTTGACGGGTACGTGTATTCGATGGCATGCTGAGGGGTTCCGACGGGCCGTTAGTGTCTTCGTGCAGCATCGCCGCTTCATGAGTCATGAAAGAGACCCGGTGTGCACTCGATGGCTTCAATGGTGCTGGTTGAGATCTCGCAGCCATGATGATGATGATGATGATTAGTGGCTTTCCCTTTGAATCGGGGCGTCGGTTGTCAGCAACCGACTTGCCTGTTTTATTACGTTTACTTGCCCTACTCCCAGCTAACCTATAGATTTGCTTCCTCCCTCCCATCTGTCCCTCTTTTCTGTTTTAAACTAATCGCCCCCACCCCCCTTTTTTCTCCCCTCGCTGTTCTACATTCTCGTCCGCATGATTACTCTGCCTGCGTACCCATCCCTTCCCTACTTTTCCTCCACCACCACTCCAGTCGCCTCTTCGTCACCTCTACGGCTTTGAAGTTGAGGTTCCCCCTCGCCCCAAATCCCAAAGCCTCCGCCAGCGTCGTTTCCCCCTCACCCCGCGGTGGCCGTATCTCTGTGCAGCTCCTGACAATATGGTCTATAGTTTCCCGATCACTGCCGCAGCATGCACACGTTTCATCCTGCTGCCTGTAGCTACCCGTGTATGCCCGGGTTCTCAGGCACCCTGCCCGTGCCTCGAAGAGCAACGCACTGCCTCTCGTATTGCCATAGAATCCCTCCTTCTTAATTTCCCGTTTCTCTGCCCTATAAGTCTCCAGGGTTTTTTTCGCTTCCATTCTCTGTGCCCACTTCGTCGTCTCTGCTGCCTTTACCTGCTTTTTAACTGTTGTGTAAACCCCGCTTTCCCCTACCGACTTTCCGTACCGCTTGGTCAGCTGTCTGGTCCTCCGTCTCCACCGCGTGTCCACGCTCCTCAAATACAGGTACTTAAACACCCTCGCGGCCCATTTTTCGTCCTCCATGTCACGAAGTCGCTCCTCAAACTTTATCTTGCTCTGCGCCTCCCTCGCCTCGAAAGACGACCAGCCCATATCCCCTTGTACCGCTTCATTTGTAGTTTTACTGTGAGCCCCTAGGGCCAATCTGCCTACCGCCCTCTGATTTACTTCCAGGCCCGCTTGGGTCTCTGGCTTCATGCACAGAACCGAATTAGCGAAAGTTAATCCTGGTACCATGACCCCTTTCCAGACTCCCCTTACCACCTCGTATTCGCTGTATCCCCAGAGGGCTCTATGCTTCATTATAGCCGCGTTCCGTCTTCCTTTCGTCTTAAGGTGAGCCTCATGCACCTGCGTGTAATCTTCGCTGTTGTTCAGCCATACTCCTAAATATTTATACTCTTTCACCAATGGTATTTCTACTTGCTGCACTGATACTGTTTTGTGCTCCTCGCCGTCATTAAGGACCATGATCCCCGATTTTTCTCTGCTAAAGGATAGCCCTAGGTGCGTCGCTTCTTCACCGCATATATCCATCAAGCCCTGCATACTTATCCGGTTGTCCGCCATCAACAACATGTCGTCTGCATACATTAGTCCCGGAACCCGTTGTTCCACCACCTGCCCGTTTTTCATGTAGGATAAGTCGAACCCCATCGTGCTGACTTCTAGCTTCCTTTCTAACCCCGTCATGTAGATCATGAACAGCAGTGGAGAGAGAGGACATCCTTGTTTCAAACCCTTGTAGGTGTATACAGGCCTATTGTATGTTACCCCCTCCCACACTATTTGCACTTGGTTCTCCCGGTATAGCTCCCTGAGTAAGCTAATGAATTCTGCCCCAACTCCCTCGTCCTCCAGGATACTCCAAAGCCGCTCCCTGTCTACATTATCGTACGCCGCTTTAATGTCCAGAAAGGCTAACCACAAAGGTCGGTTTTGCGTCTTCGCCACCTCTATGCATTGGCTTACCACGAATAAGTTGTCGTCTAGTCTTCTGTCCTTTCGAAACCCATTTTGAAGCTCCCCTAATATCCTATTTTCTTCCACCCACTGCTCTAGTTCGAACTTCACTGCCTGCATTGCTAACCTGTACAGCACTGACGTGACGGTTACTGGCCTATACGAGCTTGGGTTTGTCCTGAGTCCTTTGCCCTTGTACACTAAGTTCATCCTGCTCATTTGCCACGCGGCCGGAATTGCCTTTTCTTCTATCCTTGTTCGGATGGCTTGCAGTAGCTTTCCCTTGCCCTTTGGTCCCAACTGGTTAATCAACTCCATCGGTATCCCATCCGTGCCTGCCGCGGTATTCTTGGGGACCTTTTCCTTTTCCTCTGCTCTTTTCCATTTCAGCTTGTCCCCATCTATCTCCAGACATTTCGGCCTACCCGCCGCGACATCTCTGTGTCACTGCGGGGCCTCTTCATCCACCTTACCGAACTTCTCCGTGATGATTTTGTGCAGGTATGCTAATGCTTCCTCTCCCTTGAGCATCTGCCCCTGCTCGTTTTCTATAGTACCGCCTTCTGTGGGACTCGTACGTCTAATGCCTGCACATGGTTCCAAAACCTTCTCGGCGCGTCTCTACCCCTTCCTCGTATTTGTGCTACCCATCGCTCGCTGTCCCCCTTTATTTTCGCCTGCACTAATTGCTGCACTTCCTGCTTCATTTGCTTATACTGCTCCCATTTTAGGTCCATCTCCTCCTGATGTCTCCCCATCCTCTTGGCCTGCCTGTGCTCTCTAGACGCCTGTTTACGCCTCTCTATCGCCGCCTTTATTTCTTTGTTCCACCAGCTTTTGGGTGTTTTTTTTTCCTCTCCATCGATTGGCCCCCTCTGCCTTGACTATTTTTTCCTGCATAGTCTTGATGAGCCTGTCATATTCCCACTCTTCTCCAGGATTTCTTCCTATGTCAGCCTCTATGCTTTTGGCTATATCCGCAATTTGCTGTTCAACTTTGTGCGCTGCCCCGGTCGACCCGTTTTTTCACCCCCCAGTTTCCCAAAACTCAGGTTTATGCGCTTGTGGTCACTGCCCAGACTGTGGCCCCCTTCCTCATCTATGGTCATTCCATCCAACCATTCAAAAAGTCCCTCTGAAATAAGGCAGTAATCAATACTCGAGTGTCTCCTACCACACTCCCACGTTATTTGACCCTCGCATTTTTGTTCCCTATTTACTATGATCAACTTCTGGTACTCGCACATATCTAGCATTAGATTTCCGTTGAAGTCGGTGTACCCGTCTAGATCTTCAATGTGGGCGTTCATGTCCCCTACCAATAGTACCTCCCCAGAACGTTTCAAATCTTCGATGTCTTTTTTTAGACACGCCACCAGTTTTTCGTTTTGTTCTTTGCTATCCTTCCCCGTCCACAGGTAAGACACCCCTAAAGTCATCTCCCTACCCTCCACTATCCCTTTCATCCACACATGTTCTTTACAGTCTTCTTTCACTCTCTTCCAATTAGTCCCCTGCCGTACCAGCATACCTACTCCTCCGCCTTTTCTCAATCCCGCCGTCCTGTTACAACCTTCCCATACATACTCTCCGATTACCGGAGGTTCCTCCAAGTCCCGTAGGTGCGTCTCGGTCACAGCGTATACCTGGATATCTTCCTCTTCTAGCTGCTTAGTAATCTCCACCCACTTCTCTCTTTTCCTGCCACCCTGCATGTTTATGTACGCGATATTCAGTTTCCCCCCTCTCTTCTTTACACGCCGTCGTCGTCCCTTTCGTTTGCCTGCACCGATCTGCACCGACCCCGCTTTCTCCTTTTGCTCCTTGCATTCGTCTACGCCATCTTCGCAAAGGCCTGTGGGCCCCCTAAAAAAGCCACAGTTCGCGCCGCGTGTCGTCTTCCGATGGCTGCTCCCACCTGACCATTGAAATGCACTCCGTCACGCTGGAACGCCCTTTTCCGGCCCATCCATCGGACATCCCTGTTGATGTCTACGACAGCGAAACTCAGCTCCTTGCCCAGCTCCCGTATGTCTCGGTTTACCGCTACAACTTCCCTTTCCACATGTACCCCTCTTCCAATTATCTCTGGTACTGTGCTCACGACGACCTGCACATGTGGGCACACCGCCCGAAGTTCATTCACCCCCTTTTCTAGCGGCTTGCGCACTCCCGCGCCCCTTCCCTGCAGAACGTCATTGGTTCCTCCTGCGATAATCACTAGGTTCTGCCCCTGCATATTTTCCCACATTTTATCCTTTGCCTTTTCTAACACTACCCTGATCGTCTGCCCCGGGAACACGCCAACCTGCACTCTCTCGTCCTCTCTCACACGGCCTCTAATCTCCATTTCTGAGTACCGCATGTTGGAGTCCCCCGCCACGATCACCAGGCGCCTTTCTTCCTTTTCCTGGCTGCCCCCGGGCGCGGCCACCTGCTCCCGCGCCGGCTGAGTCAGCGCCAGTCCGGGATCGTCTTCCGGTGTGGCGTCTTTGTTCTCCCCCTTTCCCTTCTCGGGGTCAAGCACTGCCGACACATCTGCCTCGTGACCTGCTTCATCGTTTGCTGGGATGTCACCCTTCGTCGCCAGTTTGACCTCCATTTGCGCCAACCTCGCTTCGAGTGCGTTCCTCTGCTCTTTTTCATCCTTCAAATCCTCCTGTAGCTCGCCTACCTGAACTCTGAGTTGCTCCTTTTCTTCCTCGAGCCGGTCGAGGCGCGACGCTAGCACACACATTCTGCACATAAAGTCCTGCCCTTCCGCGTCCTCGACCGACTCGAATCTCGTCTCCTCGAGGAGGTATTCGTGCTCGCACCCCGTGCACATCACACCCGGCTTCTTCCTCTGAGGCATGGTACTGCCCGTCCAAGTCGTGCCCAACTCTAGCTTACTTCACTGCCGCCTTCTCGCGCGCTCCCCTCCAATCTAAAAGTAAGCCGCAACGTGCGATTCTATCCTACAGCATCAATTCGTCTTTCACGATTTACCAACGCTTACAAACCACCACGTGCAACAACCGCGCGACACCTGATTCGGTCACTTCCCTACGCTAACAACTACCGCCCCTTTCAACTAACCTACATCTCTCTCTAAAACATGGTCACTCTAAAAAAGGAATAATAAATTTGAAACACTTATCCGTTTTCGTCGTCGATGCCTCCGCCGCGCTCCGCCTCCGCCTCTGCCTCCGCCTCCGCCTCCGCGCTCTGCCTCCGCCACCCCCGCAGGCACAGCGCCGCCAGGTAAGCGGCCGCCGCGGCGCCGGTAGCCGCTGTTGCAGGAATGCGAGTTTTGGAACGCCGCTGGTGCGTTAGGCCTAGCCGCCGATGCGAGGAATCCGAAGTTGTTTTTGAAGCACTCAGAGGCCCTAGGGTTCGGATCTTGGTGTCTCAGGTGTTCAGCACATGTTCACGAAGACTCGTATCCACTTTAAAATCCGGGATTCTAAAACGTTTGCGAGCACAGATCGAAGTTACAAGAGTCCACATACGAGGCGATTGCACGCCGTGGCCAGTGGAAAGGGAGAAAATTCTTTTAAACAGGTTTCCAAGTTATATCTCATGAGCATAGAGCAGCAGTTTTTTTGCTGGGGTGCGTTACTGGATGTGTTTGTTGAGTGCGTCCTGAAGACAGTTAAGATTTAGAGAAAAGTGGGAAAAGGTGTTGCAGGGTCACTTTAATTGTTTGCGTGCCTTACGTGTACCTGCGCCGGCGCGCAATTTAGATCTGCGTTCAGTGTACTAAAAATTAAACTTTCATTCTTCCCCAGTATGCACACTCCCAGTATGTCGTGACATTTGCTGGGCGAAGTATTCGCACAGGGCCCAGTTGTTTTGGATATGTCATCAGGACGACCATTGCCTATGTAAATATAGCAAAAGTAAGTAAATCTTCAGTTTAATATAGTATTTTCATTGGTCAGCTTATTTTTGTTACCTTTGTTTGGTTGAGCTTTATCGGCGCTTGTTCATAAAGTCAAAGCTCTTATTTTTCCCCAAGCGCCCTGTCCTTGTACTCTGCGATGGTGCAGACAATGTCGCATACATTCTAGGCCCCATGTTCGGAATTTCTGTTTGTGGAACAGTGTCAGTGCAGGAGGACAAATTCTCGATCAAGTCAGTATATATGTGTAGATTATCTACAACGAAAAGTGATTTAAAAGTATAATTTGAACCTGTGCAACAAAAAGATTGCTCTGAATGCGGAGAGTGACGTCAATGAAGCGGAGGAATAAACGTTTATAGAACAGATGTCGTCCCTAAATGGGAGGCTTCCTTAGTCCACGAACCCTGGGCCTTTGCTGCCCGACTCAATTCTGTCCGCCAGACGTTGCCGCTCTTGAGTGCGTAAGCTGGTCAGCTGGTCCCCCGGCTGCTCCAAAAAGCAACGGACCGAGAATTGATCCCTGGCGACCTCCGTATTTTGTATTTCCTGCCTCTGACTGAGTTTCATGAAGCTGTGTGTATTGTTTTCTTGTATTCAGGTAACCTTCCATAACCGGGGGTGAAGCAGTTTCGCCTTGCTGATACTGGAAAGAGGCGTAGGCGGAAACAGCGGTTCGACAACAGAGCGGTGTATTCGCCGCTCACAACATTTCAGGCCTGGCGGTTGAATACCGGTGCCGGAACTTGATCTTCGAAGACAAGGTGGTCCAGCCCGAATCATCGGCGGCGGTGCGTTCCCATCCGGCGCTGGCTGCCCTCGGCCACGATAGCCCATGATTTCGTGAAGAACCTTGCGTGAAGACGGGTACCGTGGACAACGGCTACCCGGCTCAGGCCATGCGGTGGTAGACAGGTGCTGGGTGCTTGCAGAATGTTCAAACGTTGCAGGGTCCCGTCCGTAGCTTGGCTTGTAGAGTGGCAGCGTCCCTAAGAAAATTCAGAGCCCCTTCCACCCCGTGAAGAGGGATGGCCAGCAAAGCTGCGGTGAAGAGCCTCCACGTGAGGTTCGACTGGGTCGTAGTCCAAGAGGTGCACGAAGCAAAACACGTTTGTTTGTAATTTGCGATTGAGCATTGTTCCTGGTTATTAAATGCAAGTCCAGTCCTGTCCAGTCACTGCTCCTCGCGCAAGCTCAGCACGCCTCTTCACGAGCCACGTGAAACGGCTATCAAGCGGCTCCGACGCAGCGTCAGACTTGGCTATTGCGCAATTGAGGCGCACACCTGGGCACGCGCCGGCGCCAGTGCGTCTGCCGCGGCTATGACGCAACACAATCCAACACAATCCACTTTATTCCAATCTAAGCCAATCCAAGACAAAACAGGCCAAGCTAATCCAATCGAATCCAATCCAATGCCCCTCGCGCTTGCGCAGAACGGCCCTTAACGGCACACGCGAAACTGCTCAACCTCGGCCAGTGTAGCTTACGCTACAAAACACACAGAAATCGTGGGTAGAAATTTATTATAGCGCGCGTATGGTCTATTAAGGCCCTAGAACCTTTTTAATTTTGTATGATTTTTTCCGTGCCCCGGGGGTGTGGCGCGCAGTTTTACGATTCCGGGGATTCGAGTGGGCTCCGCAACGTGACGCTACGATCGCTAGCGATTTCTGTCTACATCGCTCTGGGACCGGAGACGATCTGCTGGATCCTAGCCATTTACAGCTGTGCTGTAAAAGAGCCCTTTGGCAGACGCGCAAGCCAGTTATAAACCATTCTACGAACATTGCGCTCATTTCACCGCACGGGTGATCTCGCAGAGCCTTCATGGCGTGAGCGACCGTCAGGATACACTGGTCGCGCTGCTTCCACACCCGCACGTGAACACAAGCACGTGTCCAACGATAGAGTGGCAGCGTGGGTTTCTACAGGGGTTGTCGGCACTCCCACCCCATATGGCAGAGAGTGCTGGGTGTAGGGCCAGGGTGATTGGTCAAGTGTATTAGTTGGGTTCATGGCATGGAGTTGTGTTCCGCCAGGGGTAGGTGTTAGTTTGCAGCTGTTTGAGGGTAACGACGCCCTCTCTGGTCATTTCGGGGTGAGGTGGAGGGTTGACACGGTGCTCCAGTCGGTAGTGGGCGTGGACATCGTTTTATCTTCTTGGAATGTCGTCGCGGGAGCCAGTTGGTCGGTCTCCCAACGAGAGGAACGCGGGAAGGTAGGCTCGCGGGCAGCGGCGTGGGCTGCTTCATTCCTCTCAAGGGATGCGTGGCCTAGGGTCCACACGATGGGGAGCTCGGGAGGGGGGAATTTGCAGTGCGTCCAAGATGCGAATGGCTTGAGCGCAAATGCTACCTCGTTGGTAATTGCGACAGGCGGTTTTGGAGTCGTAGATGATGGGGAGATGAAATTGATTGATTGATTGATTGATTGATTGATTGATTGATTGATTGATTGATTGATTGATTGATTGATTGATTGATTGTAGGGTTTAACGCTCCGCCGCAACGCGGGTCCCCGGATTATTTATTCGGGTCCCCATAAATAATCCGGGGCCCCGAAGGGCCCCGGATTATTTTTCACAACTTCAGAATGTTTAACGCGCGCCGAAATGTCGTACACACGGGTGTTTTTTGCTTTTGGCATCGGTAAGAAACACGGAAGCCGCGGCCTGGAATCGAACCGCGTCCTCGCGCTCAGCAGCACAATGCCTTAGCCACTGGGCCACCACTGCGGATGACGGGGAGGTGCTCTGAGATCGTGGTGGGAGCGACGGCGATGGTGATTTCCTCTGCAGACACGGGGAGAAGGGGGAGGGGGGCGTAAAATACGGGCACTATTTCACAACATTCAAGGGATATGACGAAGAACGTTCGTTCTTCTTCTTAAAGATGACAACTTGGTTTGAAAAGGTTTATCAGCTCTCATGCATCACAACAAGCAACCACTGCGTTACCTAACGGCAACATTTTATTAGAACAATCGCAGGCACCAGTTTTTGAAACAATTGTCTTGACCCGATCAGGAAACCATGTAGGATTAAAGAAGCTGCAGAAATAGTGAAAACCTCAAATCACGCGCTGCAGTGACGTAACGTGAGCAAGAGTGGCGGATCTTGGGAAAGCACAAAAAACATAGTTATAAGTGTGCTAACTGCATGTTACTATTGGAGCGATAAGATCACACTGAACAAGGGGGCCCGCTACAACCGCCCAGTCATGTTGCTTGCTGGCGGCGTCAGTTGGCGGCAGCCAATCGCGCAAGCAGTATTCTGTGACGTCATAGAGAAGTCGCCGGAGAGTGGTTGGGCGGTCGCCATTGCTTCATTTTTTTAATTGCAGAACACTATAGGGGCTCGCCTTGACGTCGTAGCTCGCTGTCACGGTCGATGTCAAGCGCCTGCCGGAATCATGAGGTGTCGTGAGATAACGGACCCAAAAAAGAGCCCGACGTTCCGTCGTGAGGCGTTCCGCAGCAGAGGCTTCGAAAACCAAGCGGTTTAAATACTCATAACCGTTAGAAACTCGTGAAACGCTGGCGCTTGTCATTGATCTCCCTGTTGTTTAGTGCAAACAAAAACTGCAGGTGCATTGGACGCAAAATATATATAATTAACCGGCAGCACCCGCGTTCATTTACTTTGGAAAGCTCGTTGGGTTGGTTTTTGCGATAGTAAGCGAAAAAAGGTGGCAGTGCAACGTTGGCATGTGCGGGAGGAAAAGCAAGCACAAAAAGAACAGAACTTCCGCTCGCGCTGTTTCAGGCAGGGGAGCGCGAACACTACGGAGGCGGAAAATTTGAATCGCGTTTGGTGGTAGCAGTGAGCTGACAACGAGCTACAGCCCATTATCGCACAACACTTTCTCTGCACTTCCCTCAGCTTTCACGTTACGCGGAATGGCTTTAATTTTTTTTTTCAAGCTATCCACAGTTTGTTGAAAATTTTTAGCAGAATTCGTATCATTTTTATCGGGACGAAGCACCCTTTTTAATGCACTGATCTTTTATTTCCCCTTCATGGCCACTTGAATCGGTACAGAAGGCTGAGTAGATCTTATTCTGGAGCGTTAAGTGACCACTAGCCCAGCAGAGGCTACGTCGTCGTTGGCGGCGTTGACCGCGACGAAAGATGCCGTAGCGCACCTTGCAGTGCCAACTGAAATAGTAGGGTGTAGTAGGATAGTAGGGCGCAACCCCAACAGGAGGCGTGCCAGCAGGACGGGCAAGTCTTCACCGCTCGTGGGTGCCACTAAAGGGTGCGATGATATCAGCGCTAGGGCGAAGAGCCGCTACGGCACAGGTGTGATGGATGCGCCGACATAAATCTCTGGCGGCTCACTACTGAATCTTCCTCATCGCCCAGTACGACACAGCTTTCGTATTTCATGATTAAAGGAGAAGCTTCAGCGTCCTCTTGTTTTAACAGTGTTTTTGGTCGAGGGTTTCATGGGACCAAATGTGGTAACGTTGTCGAAGAGATGTAGATAGTAGGGCATAGCCTAGCCAGAGGAGAGCAAACACCAAGCACACATGCAGCAAGTTTAAACATTACGCGCATATAGGCAAATCTGTTCTTATTAATAAACCTGTGGCAACGTTCATATTTGCTAACATCTGATGCAGAAAAAAACACATTTGGCATACTTAAGGCGCGACATGAACACATGAGTGTTATTTGCTTTGTTTTTTTATTCAAACATACATGACCGCTTGAGTTTTGCGACAGCAAATAAAAAATACGCAAGTTCGAAAGTCACAAAAGGTTCCAGTACGAAGCGCGACTGGAATACGGCGAAAAATGGGTTCACGCGAACGGGATCCGATCTGCTGGCTTTGAGAAGTTCTATGAAGTTTAGCCTTGCGATTAAGGAACGCCTCGAAGGCTGGCTGTTAAGATCCGCGTTCGAGACGTTAAGCCACCACCAGCTCGGAAACAGTCTAGTCCACTTGTAACAATACCCAAGTGCCAAGGAAATCTCATCGTTATAACCGACAATTGTTATAAGCGGGTTGCGAAATAAAAAGACGGAACAGAGCTCAAAACATTTTATTCGCATGCAAGAAAGGTCGTACTACTACTAATTTGCGGAAAAGAAGCCAGAATCGGTCACCTTTGTTTGCCGCGTGTGAAGCTAGCGCAAATCTTTTCCACGAGCAATATAAAGGTGCTTCAAACAAAGTCCCCGATGGACTGTGTCACGCATTGGGCCTCCTATGAAGACACTACCTGAGTAGGCTGCGAAACCGCGTCATTAGAGTCGTCCCTGTTGCACTTTTGGTGCATAATATAACCGGGTTCAATCGTTATATCTGATATCGTGGCACTGGAGCAATGTAATAAGCGGTTTATTTTCACATAGAAAGAATACAAAAGTTGACGGTGCCATAGCTGTTCATCGTTATATCAGATATATTGTTATAAACGGTATCGTTATAAGTGGACTCGACTGTAATTATAATTTTAGCGGAACAGTTTTTGCAACTCTTCCGGCTTTTGTTCAGCAACAAATGAAGACTCTGTTTTTATTTGGAAGCAAATAACAGCGAGGGCCCTTCCCCATTCCTTCTATCTCCTGTTTCATCGTAATGTAAGCGAAGAAATCCCAAAATGTGCCAAATAGCTCCGAACGAACGGAAAGAAAACAAGCGAGCATGTAAGTTTCCGCGGCTCAGTAGATCGTGCTATACACCAGTAGATCAGAGTGCAAATCACTGACGCTGCCGCCCTGTTGCGATACAATAGCACATTCCGCACATATTCTTGAGTGTATTTACTCCGGCACTTGTATTAATTCCCTGATAGTTTTCACATAAACGCACATTTGTAAGCCGTGGAAAATGGAATATTTGAATGAAACTGAAACTGTGAACAAACGTACCGGCCACACACAGCAGGCCGGACGCCTCTTTCATAATTATAAAAGGATATTATTCGTGCCTCCATACAATTTACGCTCTACAGAAGTTTGAAGACACATTTACTGCCTATTTAAAGTGGTTGCCGTAATTGTACTTCTCAAAAAGGGCTTAACGAAGCTGCACTTATCGTCTTTGACGGTATTCGATTCTTGATGACAGAAATAGCTTTGGGGGAAGGGTTCGAGGCTCACTGACCTCACTTCGCTGTATTTGGCGGTTTTCAACAGCCAAACTGCCACCGGTCGAACCTTCTCGTAAATTTCTTGTAGGTCGTGCGTCACGCAGTCGTCGGCTGATAAAGTGATTCCCAGACTTACCGATAGAGGGCGTACTATTCTAGATTTACGCTATTCTTACGGTAGTGTTACGGTAGTATTACGGTATCTTTACATGAAAAGCGTGGACACACAGTGGAGGAACAGAACCAGAAGGCTCAGGACAAAGTATATGAAACCTGGAAGTGCAGGGGAAACGACCAAGGCCATAAAAAAATAAAGTGAAACCATCAGAGAGAATTACCTGAAAAAAGAGGATGGACGCGAAGATTTCCTTAGATATCTACAGTATCTGGAAGCCGAAGACCCCAAGGGGAAAATTCGTCGATAATACCAAAGGGTGTGCATTGCTTTTTGAATCCCGGGCGGGTTGCTTGCGGACAAAAACGCTTATCCGCGAGCTGGTACAGGAAGAACTGTGCGCAGGCTGCGACGGGGCGCCAGAAACCATGCGACATATTGCAAGAGAATACAAAGGTATCCGAGCAGTCCTCAGTGAGGGATCCATTCAGCTTCCGGAAGCCCTTGGCTTTAAGGTTAACGGAGAAGTGAATTGGACAGCAGCAGAGGTTAGTAAAAGGAGGTTAGAATGTTGGTGGGAAAAGAGCAGAGTACAGTCTGGGTAGACAGCCGAACAAAGAAGTTGTATTTTTTTTTTTGCGAGGTGATTGTACAGGGGCGTTACGACTAAGGCCGCTGTGCAACGCGACCCCGTTACAAAGGGGAAGCCCTTGATCATCATCATCATCATCCGCGGGTTCCTCTCCTTGCCGCTATAGGAGGGTGAGGGTCCCTTCGCTGTCGTTTAGCAGCCGATTCGCTTCGTTCGCTCGTTAGCTCGCTCATTTGTTCGTTCGGTCGCTGTCGCCCAGCTGCCGATTCTTTTGAGCGAACCATATCATTTGAGCGGTGGTGGCGCTGCCGTTCTCGGACGAGCGCCCGTTGACCTTCAAGCTAATACAAGGGCACCACGACCTCACTGTGTAAGCCGATTTCACAATGGTTGTTACTTGCTTTATTTGTTGTGTTATATTGGAGTCGCTGCTTTGGTGAATGCTACATTTGCATTCTCGCAATCTACTGTTACAGGCCAACTGGTTTCCACATTCTACTGCCTCTTAAAGCATCCGTGTCTCTCGGAGCTTCCAACTCTGGAGGACTAGTCCACGTCCTCAAATGGGCATTTTTAAGGCGGAACCCTTAATTTTCCCAATCTACAAAAAAGCGTAATTGATGGTGCAAGTTCGAACACATGTTTGATCCGATGAGATTTTAATGATACTCTGAGTAGCAGCTCGATGAGCTGCCATTGCCAGCGATAGAAGTAGTAGTAGTAGTAGTAGTAAACTTTATTTGGTGAAAAGAGGTGAGGGAAAAGGGGGAGAGATCAAGGGTGGGATCCAAATTCCAGGACCCCAGAAGCTATTTGGCCATCCCTGGCCCTACTAAGCAGCGCAAGCTGCTGTGCAGGGTCCGGGCTGGACAGGGCTTCCTCCCAGGACTCTAATGAGGTTTGGTGGGTATTTTTGTCCCAAGTAATTGGGCAATTCCAGATTGTGTGGAATAGATCGGCCTTCTGGTGACACTGCTTACAGTCCTCATTATACTTTTCTGGGAACATAAGTGATAGTCTGGACTTATGAATTTGTTGATACTTTCTTTGTGGCACATACGTATTTGGGAGGTTGGCCGAATATCGGCAACATTGACTGACTAATGAGACGCTTCACCACAATCCCGAAACTATGAGCTTGAAACGTCCATTCTGCAAGATATAGCGTACCGCGTTCCCACTGAATGTGATGGCACAGGTGCAAAACAGGTTCGGCAAACACGTGTAAAAACCTTGTTCTATATATGGGGATGCTGTGGCGTGTGTCATTCAGCTTGCTGAAGAACATCGAGCTGCAAGACGAATTCACAAAAGATATGAAGATACGAAGATATGAAGATATAGCGACGCAAACACAGTGCAGCAGAACGCAAGCCTGTCGAAGTGCTTTATCCCAAAAGAAAAAAACGCAAAAGCTAAGAATCACCATCATCATCATCAACAACAACAACATCCTGTCTCAGTTTACTGTAGGAGGCAGAACTCTCCCATTAACTGAACCCGTTCCCGCCCTGCGCTCCCCGAGCCCTTTCTCTGACTCCGAATTTTCTGATTTCCTCTCTCCATCAAGGTAATGGCCTTCCTCTTCTTCTCGTCCCGTCTCTCGAGACCCATTATGTTAACCTCGTGGTCCACCTGTTGTCCGTTCGTCGTACTACATGGCCAGCCCAAGTCCATTTTTTTTTTTCTTAATTTGAACTATGACAGCTTATACTCGAGCGTGCTCACTAATCCAATGTGCTCGTTTCCTGGTCTACCTTAGTTTGCTTTCCATTTGTTTAGTAAGGCGCCACGTTTCCGCTCCGTACGTCACAACCGGAAGCACGCATTGGTTCTATACTATTCATTTCAGGGATAGTGGCAGTTTACCCTTCATTATTTGTGAGCGCTTGCCGAAAACGCACCAGTCCATTCCTATTCGGCGCCAGATTTCTTTCTCGTAGTTGGGATCAGCATTGACCACCTCTAAAAGGTGGTAACTATACTTAACCAACTTAAGCAAACAAAGTGATCGAAATAAAATGTAGTAGTTAAAAAGTTCAGCGGGGTTTTGCCTTCAAAGCAAGTAAGCAGACTTAAGTACCCCCACACAATTTTGCTCTGAACAAGCGGTAGCACTTTTGTCGTGTCAGGTATTATTATGTATTGGGACTGATTAATCTCAAAGCGTATTTTTTAATGAACGAATGTCCATAATCTCTATTAAGTACGTAACTTCATCAAACCGCCTTGTAGTGTTCAGTTAATTTACCATGTATACGGACAGTGGCAAAGACAGTAGAATATCTCTGAACGCCTTCTAAAAAATTTGTTGGATATTGAAGAAGAAAAACCACTTGACTTCAAATTAACAAGTCATCAATTATAAACGTTAGGCAATATGGAATAAAATCCCAAACTTCATGGCCAATGGCTATGTTTACCTCCCATTATTTGTGCTATAAGCGACAACCGAATGTCTTGCTCAACTTTGTTGTAGATTAAACAAGAAAACGCGCGTGATTATTAAATAACAAGTCATCATTAATGGTTGTTAGCCACTTTTGAATACAACTTGACAATTTATGCCTAATGAGCATGTTTACGTTTTATTATTTGCGCTATAAGCCACAACCGAATATGCTGCTCAAGCTTGTTCTAGATTAAACAATACGCACTTGATTAACCAATTAACAATTCATTAATAATGGTAGTTAGCCAGTTTTGAACACACCTTGAGACTTGATGCCTCATTATTACGGTGTTTGCGTGATATTATTTGCGCTCTAAACGACACCCGAATGTAATCCTTAACTATGTTGTAGATTAAACAAGCAAACGAACGTGTTTAACAAATATGAAAGTCATCAATAATTGTTGACCAAACCAGACCTCGGCCCGATCAGACAGGGCACAGTATCTGCAGCACAAGCAACATGTCAGAAACGTAATGCAAACTAACGCAGAAAACAGAAAATCTTATTGCGAACACGAGACCATGAAATTGCCAAGTAAGATGGATTAAATTGAATTGGCGAAGTTGTCAACATTGATTAATAAAAGTAAAACGAACGATATTCGTGCGTACAACATGCCAGTGATGGAGTAAATGGTGGAGGCAGAAGGAAGTTTGAAATCAGCAAAAAGGAAGGGGGCCATTGGCAGAGGCGCACTCAGGGACGAATAGATTAACATTATGCGCAATATGGACGAGACAATAAAAGTAGCAGAACGGAGATATACGCCAGCGACGATGGAGCAGGGGCAACTAATGAACCCACAAGCTTACCTTGCGATGTCCCGCTGGTAACTGAAGAGGGAGTAGAAAAGGCACTCAAGGGCATGAAAAGATAAAACTCTGCAGGCAAGGACGGCATAACCATGGACCTTCTGAAAGAGGGTAGAGATATTGTAGCGGAATAGCTTTCTAAACTATTATAAGAATGGGCAAGCACTTTAAACGGGCCCACCGCCTGAGGAAGCGCCAACATAATTCTGGTTCCCCGAAGGGAGATAAAGTACTTAAGAATTACAGACCCATTAGAAAAATGTCAGTTGTTTGCAAGCTGCTTACCAAGGTAACCGTCAATTGCATAAGTGACAGCCTAGAATTTCAACAACACAGGGGACAAGCTTGGTTTTGAAAAGCATAATCGGGTGCAGCTTTCCGGCTCATTGCAATTTTTTCAGGAGTACTAACTCGAGTTACTTAGTGTAATTTCAAGCATTTTGTCACCGCGAGTACTAAGGCCGAAAGCTTGCATTGTGCGGAGTTTCCAGTTTTGCACGTAACTCTACTACGTACCAAAGCCAAGGAAACTATCCCGTTGAAATGTATGGGCGGTAACTTTTAACAGCCACCTATGCAAAGACTACTAGGAGTTTTCGTAAGCAGATTTACAGCGCCTATGTCCCTGATCCATGCGAAATTTCACTGGAGGCCATACGCCACGTTCTATGAGACTGCCCACGTGTTTCATCCGCAAGAAGGCAACTCTGCTCAACTTTACGGAAACTGGATTCTCGGCGGCCGTTCTCCAAGGAGGAAATCCTGGGCCACTGGCCTTCTCCGTCATCTACACACAAGGCAACAAAAGCGCTCTGGTGCTTCCTAAAAACAACGAACTTGCAAAGAAGGATGTAGCACAAAAGACTACTTTTTATGAAGTCAGTGAACTTTATCGTCTATATATAGTGTCGTAATGCTAGCCACACCTCGTTACACTCTGTCCTTACCTTCCCCTTCTTTTACTGTTTTCATCGTTTTTTTTTCAATTGTTCCCGTTTCTTTTTTTAAATTGTGTAGGATACAAACTAGGCCACAGCCTGGTCGGAATTCCTTCCTTTCTGTTACCTTTATTCCTTCCTTCCTTCGCTTTCCTGCATTGGCTCCACTAGGTTCCTGAGAATTCGGAATTTTCAGCGAGAAAACTGGGGATGCAACAATTCATCACATCCATATCATCAGTCAAATATTAGAAAAATCTGCAGAGTATAATAAACCTTATCACATGACATAGACTATGAAAAAGCGTTTTATTGAGTAGACACCGGAGCAATGTTGGCAGCATTAAAAACCAAGAAATAGAAATATGTGTACAAGAATTGTATTCGATATATATGAGGAATGTACGGGTAGGATACTACATCACAAGCAAAGCGAAAAGTTCCCGTTCCAGCAGGGAGTGAGACGGGGAGATACAATCTCATCAAAATTTTTCGCAGCATGTCTAGACAGGTTATTAAGGAATCTTGGCCGCGAAAACGCAAATTTACGGATAAACGGGAGATACTTGAGTTATCTGAGGTCTCCAGACGACATAGTCTCGCTCATTGAATCGACCGAACTACTAAAATTATTAAAGATCTACAACCAGAAAGCTTCCCAGTGGGATTAAAAATAAATATGAGTAAATTTGAAGTAATGATAAAAAAGCTTGCAGAAAGCGCCCTCTTCAGTACAGATCTCGGAATACTGGAACAAGAAGAAGAATACAGCTACCTTGGACAGATTCTCAAAGCTGATCCCAACCACGCGAAAGAGAAATCTGGCGCAGAATAGGTATGGATAGGGCCCAATCGGCAAGCACTCACAAATAATGAAAAGTAAGCTGCCGCTATCCCTAAAAATAAAAGTATTCAAGCAATACTTTCTAAAGGTGATGACATTCGGCGCGGAAACTTGGCGCCTTTCTAAACAACTTGAAAGCAAACTTTGGTGCGCCGAACGTGCCACGGATGGAATAATGATAGGTGCAACACTCAAAGACAGTAAACGAGCCCCCTGGGTCAGGTAGCGAACTCGAGTAAAGCTATCACAGGGCAAATATAAGAAGAAATGGACCTGGGCTGGCCGTGTAGTAAGACGAACTGGCAACAGGTGGACCACGAGGGTAGCAAAATCAATACTTAGAGACGGGACTAGAATTAGAGGAGGGCCATTACCTTGATGGAGAGAGGAAACCAGAAAATTCGGAGGCCAAGAATTGGCTCGGTCAGCGCAGGTCGGGAGTGAGTAAAGGTCAATGGAAGAGGCCGTCATCCAGCAGTGTACATGAATAGGCTGTTGTTGATGATAATGATGATGGATGGGTATTGGCCACTTTTGAATACAACTTAAGTCTTGGTGCATAATGAGTGTGTTTCCCTAATATTATCTGCACTCTAAACGACACCCAAATGTGTTGCTCAACTTTGTTGCACAATAGACAAGAAAACGCACGTGATTAACAACAAATCAACAAGTCGTCAATGACGGTTGCTAGCCACTTTTGAATACAACTTGACACTTGATGTCCAATATCATCTGCGCTCCAAAAGACACCAAAATGTGTTGCTGAACTTTGTTGTAGATTAAACAAGAAAACGCACGTAATTAACAAATTAACAAGCAAGCAGTACTGGTTGCTAGCCGCTTTTGAATGCAAGTTGACACTTGATGTCTAACGAGTATGTTTACCTACTATTTATTATCTCAGCTCTAAACAACACCCAGATGTGTTTCTCAACTATGTTATCAATTAAACAAGAAAACGCACGTGATTAACAAATCAACAAGTCATCAATAACGGTTGCTAGCCAATTTTGAATACAACTTCACACTTGACGTCCAATAAGTATGTTTACCTAATATCATCTGCGCTCCAAAAGACACCAAAATGGGTTGCTCAACTTTGTTGTGAATTAAACAAAAAACGCACGTGATTAACAAACTCACAAGTGAGTAATAATGCTTGTTAGCCACTTTTGAATACAACGTGAGACTTCATGCCTAATGAGTATGTTTGCCTAGTACTATTTGCGCTGGAAAAAACAGCAGAAAATGTTGCTCATACCGAAGCCTTGTTTTTTGTCACACTAATTTTCATTCCGTTTACAGAATACGATCCAGGATTTGAACCTACATCGCGATTGGGGTTGGAAGAAGATATTTTTCGTGTGCGATCGTTCCACACGTCGAAGCTTCTTCGAAGCCGCAGCCTTGTGCTAACAGCTGCAGAGTTGTATGCTTGAATAAATTTTCAAATGTTTTCGGGCTGATGATTTCAGTGCAACTGGAAAAATAGTTCTAACGCAACGGAGCACATTCGACATGGCGTGTCCTTGTGTCGTTTTGGTTTCATATATGGTGGTCAGCCGCAAAATAAATGTATAGTATTGATTCCTATGTAACTTTAGCAGCCGCCTTAATTACTCCAAGACTTCCCAAGAGCTAGTACATCCATCATCAAAATACGATTAACCGGCCAAGTGAACTACAAATCATCTCTCACTACTCTTAAAGAAAACCTAACATGACAGAATTAAGGGGAGCGGAAATAGCTAGCAGGTACAGCTATTACCATAAATAATCTATTCTTGCGAGTGTTATCAACATGGTGGAGTTCCCCTACAGTATATTAATCTCGAACCCCTTTTGTGTTGTGCACAGCCGGGGACTTCAACATCGACTTGCTGCGAAGCGAGTGGTCAGCTGTTGAATATTACTGGAGTGAACTTTCCGAATTTGTTAGTGAGCCTGTGGTCTCGGAAGCCATAAGAAAGGAGCTTCTGTAAAAGAATCTCACCCGTACATGTATTGAACATGTCAGCGTACGAGCATCCGACCTTTCTTGTTCTGCCGCGGCTGTAACTATGCAGTAGCTAGCAGATCACTACACTCGAACCTTGTTATAGTGAACGCTGATATAACGAATTATCGGATATAGCGAAATAAATACGAAGTTTGTTTGGCTACGCGTCATTTCAATGACACCTATGCTTTTTATAACGAAGCCGAAACCTCGAGATCCGGGCGATATCGGCTATAACGAAGAAATATTTGGTTTCCGCGAGGCCCAAAACTCGACAGCTAGCATAATAAAAGCAAAGTTTTAAAAAAGTGAGACAAAAAACCGTTTTCACTCACTCAAGGATTTATTGCGTGAACCCTAAAAAAATTCATTCCGCTCAGACTGTGAACACCCACCAGGTGAAGGCCACAACCTCCTTCAAGTAAATGAGAAGGCCGGCCCGTTTTTCCAAACGAACTTTGTTCTGTTGTAATTCCACGTTGTCACATTCCGGTATGTTTAGATTTAAATCCTACAAGGAGACCGATAAGGTATAGCTCTATTATAGTGTGTTGGAAGCCTAGAACAAAGCCTTTCTGATTTAGGATTGTTGCGCGAGCCAGATTGACGATTTGTCAGAGCCAATTCTTACCTCTGTGGTTATAAGGAATATCGGATATAACGAACTAATTTACTGCCCCGATACTACTCCATTATAACGAGGTTTGACTGTACTTCATCGTGGGTCATTGGCTCGTGCTCAACTCTCACCATGTTAGATGAAAAACGCTTGATAAACGAATTGCGAGCTTTGACTGGAATTCTTCCATTCAAGATAATAACAGCGACGCCACTGCATATGACAATTTCGTTCGCAGTTTAGGCCAGATGAGGGAAGCATGTAGGAAAACGGTAGCAATCAAACGTTTTAGCCACGTTCGCAACTGAGATGCAAAGATTGAGGAAACAGGGGAGTTGGTGGTCATCACTAGCTTTAACTTGGATTTTCTTTTATTTAACGCGCCGCGACGCTACACAGGCGATGAGGCGCGCCGTAGTGCAGGGTTCCGGATTATTTCCGACCACCTGAGGGTATTTAACGTGCGCCGAAATCTCGAACACACCGGTGTTTTGAACTTGGCTTTTCTTAGGTCTGCCCCTTTTTTAAGAGAAATACGGTCAAACATCGAAGCTTTCTTCGTGCAAACTGAGTTAAATCAAAGACCACAATCCGCCAACCTCAAGTTCGAAATCAAGACGGCTGAAGTTCGAAGCCAAAGCCAAAATCCAACGCCCGCGCTGCGAATCCAAAGGAAATGCTGCATACGCCAAAAAGCGATGATAGCGCAGTCGGAGAGACAGCGCGGTTTCAGAACACTGGGGACCCATGTTCGATTCCGCCCGCTGGACGCGTTTTCGAAAGAAGAACGCTTCTGAAGTGCTTATTTTGCGAGGTTAGGTTACCGCTTTTTTTTTTGTTGTTGTTGTAATACAGTAAAAGTTCGTTAATTCGAACTCGGTTAATTCGAACTTCCGGTTAATTCGAACTCACACCCTTGTACCGGCACCGCCCTGTATATTTCAATGGGGGGAAACTCCCGATAAATCGAACGCGTCGGTGTCCAGAACGGGTAATTCGAACTCGGATCCCTCGGTTTCCATCGTGCCTCGCAGAATAAGTCGGCGCAGAGTGACTACGATGTGTTGCAAATCCAAACCAAACCAAATTTACTACACATTCAAAACTAAACATAAAAACAGCAGCGTGGTGCTACGCTCCTGCAACAGTTTATTTCGCTTTTACACAGGGCGCCGGGACACCGACGCCAGGGCTCCGGCACATGCCATTATTATTTACGAAACATTATTTGCCAAATCACCCGCCACAAACGTGTAGTAGCCCCTAATTTGCGATAACGAGTCCACTAGTGGCTTTTTTGTGTTCTACCCGCGCAGTGTGGCGCCATGATCATTCATTCTAGCGGCCGCCCGCTAATTCGAACTCCGCTTAATTCGAACAATTTTATGATCCCCTTCGAGTTCGAATTAAGGAGCTTTTACTGTATTTCTTTTCAACCTCCAAATCCCACGTGTGCATTTTCCTTCCCGTTTCGTAATAAGGTGGCCTGGGAAGGCAAGGTGGAATGGCTTTTGCAGGCTTAGGGCGCCGAAGTTGGATGTTAGATTCATTTATATTTTGCCGCTTCAAAATTAAATTTCGCTGCAATGATTGCGTGAATTTCTATCTTGCCTTTTTTTTCTTGTAGGTGTTGTGCATTGCGTGCCAGCACAACATTTTATTTTCTTTCTAATTGGCTGCAAGTGTTATTTTTACGCGTAGCTGGTCACTCCATACACCTCGGGCCTTTGGTGTGGCCCAGCGGTTCGGTTGGCGGCTTTACGGCGTAAATGTTCGAGGTTGACCACCCCTACGACATTTTTTTCTTGATGCAGGCACTCCTTACACCTTCTCGTAGGCCTCTTGCCTCTTCGCCACTTTTCTTCGCACTTTTTGGACGACGATTTTCCCCGTCCCCTCTTCGCCCATGATGATAGTTTTCTGATAGCGTTCCTCAGGGACCGAGCTTAAGTCCGCTTAAACATTATTGCTGTTCATAACGGAACGATGGGCATGAATGGCTTACCGCTGATGTTTTCGCACTGATAAAAGAAAACAATATGCTCCGGGCAAGGTATCGCCGAGCACCTGATAAAACAGCGCTACGCGCCGTGTTCCGCATGGCAAGAAATAGATCCACAGCGCAGATTCGTTTCATTAAAAGACAGTTTTGCGCCGTGCAATTGAAAGCGTCTAGTCGCAGTATGACTAAAGCTTAATCCTTACGTTACACATATCAACGTGCGCGTCTTGCTCCTGTAACCGTAATTTCTGTGTCGCGTGTGTTACAGATTTAGAGGTACATATTGATGGAGACCTTTCGTGGTACACACGCATGATTCATATGTGTAAAAAGCTTAGAGGGACTGCCTGTGCTTTGAACAATTAAAAAAAACTGTGGTTGATTCCTCTGCCATAGGAATCGGTAACACACGAAAGGGAAATGTGCAGCCAAATTTGCAGCTGAGCATGATTTGCGGGTCGGCGACTGTCTTGTGGGTGTGCTTGGCGACCGATGTCCTGCTGGCGACTCGCTTCGGCAAAGGTGTACTGGCGTCATTTTCGTGACGGATATGACGTCAACGAAATCTTCGTGCAGCCCGACATAAAACACTTTTGTGTTAAAATATAAAACCCGAAAACGAATAGCCCTAAGTATAACGTACTCTTTAGTACTAAAGGTTGCTTCCCCACAAGAAGACCCTGTGTGCAGGGGTGCACCCTTTACTCGCCACTTGCTTCGTTGTACTAGCGTCATTTCCGGGACGGATATGACGTCCCAGGCGGCACGGAAAGTGTGCCCCAAGACCGGCCCGTCTATGGCCGCTTTCTGGCATGTCCGGCCAGCATCCAGGTTCTGGCAGCCACTGATCATGCGTTGAACGGCCAACATTCGGCAACCAGCGCTTCGGTATTTTTCCGTCCGCCCGTGTACGGACGCACAACGGCAGCTAACCGGCTGCCAGATATTCAGTTCTCTTACGGCTGCCGATGTTAAGAAAGAGAACGGCCGAAGTACGGCCTTAGGGCATCCGTTTTCTTCGGTGAGCGGTAACAGGCCGAAGCACGGCTAGCGACCGGCCACAGAATATGCGTATTCTTGCGGCAGTTGGTGTTCGAAAGGAGACCGGCCGGAGCGCGGCTGCCGTGCATTCGTTGTTTCAACGGTGAACCGCGCGTCCGGCGGTAGAATATTCGTTTTCTTCGGGCAACCAGTGTTATGAAGGATACCGGCCGACGTACTGCCCCAGAATATACGTTTTTCATTCGGTTAGCTGTCCTCGGCCGAATTACGGCACGCGAATGGCCACAGAATATTTGGCAACCGGTGTTCAAGAGGAGACCGGCCCATGTTAGGTATCTGGTTATCCGTCATTTTTTCGGCAAACGGCATACAGCCGAACAACGGCACGCGCCTGGGCGCCGAGAATTCATGCACAGACGTGTTTGGAAGGAGATCCGACCGGTTTTTTCCTGGGGGCAGAAAAAGCCGTTAGGGAGCCGAACGACGGGTACGCGTTTTTCATCCGCTCCGTGTTTCTACGTTTTAAATGAACGAACATCGTTTTTCAAATAGTAATGAGTGTTCTCGGTGAACGGCCAAGGTGCAAGGACTCACTGGACATTAGCAGGGAACCTTTTAGGCCATCGAAATGTCATTTATTGCCACAAGAAGACTGTGCCACACCGACGGATGAGCTAAGCCTCGCCAGTCATCGCCTCTACGACGCCTCTGCCGCCGGCTTCGTCGACGCATCAGCTCGAGGCTATTCGCCCCCTCAAGAAATGGAGAGCATTGGAGACATCGACCCGGCAGAGATGTACGATCCGAGATGGAGATGGTTCACCAGAATAACGGGCCTTCAAGGGCGTCGAGCAAGCGGCCACCACGCAGGAGCTTAAACGCCACCATGTTAAGGACTCCCCACCAAGAAAGGCAAGTGCGAGCAAAAGCGCAAGTTATTCTGCGTACAATTAAACTGCGACAAGCAATGTTGCACTATGTTGTTGGTGATAAACGTAGAAGAGACTCGCTCGCGCATTGGTAGGATCAACTTCATGCCCTACACTATGTTACTTCATGGGATTTTACGACTGCCTATTTAGAAAAAAAAAAACTATTTTAAATTTGCGATAACAACAGAGCCTTGTCACTGACGAAGCCTAGCTGTTAATTTAGTTCCGATGTTTGAAGGTGAGCTTAGCTACTCTTGGGATATGACTCATTTGGTTAAACATAATCGCCAGCATCCTACCAAACACGGATTTTGTCAGGATTTTCTTGCTCAACGCAGATTGTTGTTGAGTTCACGCATGATTTGGCTCTTGCAATAGATAAGCTTAAAGTGGTTGACTGTATATTCTTGGACTGCAAAAACGCAAATGATGGTGTTCCATATCCCCTTCTGCGTAGTACATTTCATCCTATGAACTGAATGAATCGGTTTTTGCATTGTTATTACTATTGGCCCTATAGCTTTGTTCAAAAGTACTGTGTAGTTTACCGGACTACAGCGAATGAACGTGATTCCGTATACCTGCAGCTTTATTCGAATTTAATAACATCGTGGTGTGCTGATTCAGAAACGTTTTTGGATGTTAAACAGTGTGTTAACGTGGCACCTTTACAAGAAAACCTTCATTCCAATTGAATACGTATACCGTAAATTATGCTGCTGTGACAACGGCCGAGGAATAAAAATACCTACGAGTTTCTTTAGGGAGTGGTTAGAGGTTAAATAGGCAGGTTCACACCATAAAAGTTACGGCTGCATATGGTTTTGGCTTTCTGAGACGAAATTTCAGTGAACGTCCATCTAACTGAAAAGAACAACCGTATTTCACTCATGTGCGCTCAATCTTGGAGTACGCATGTGTTTTCGTGGATCCCTACACCAAAGAGCTGGTTGATACACCCGAAAACATACAGAATATGTCAGTGCGACTCGTATGAGGTAATTTTCACGCTCAGCTTAGCATGAGAGAAAGTAAAAGTAAACTGAAATGGCAGGACGTGAAAGATCACAGACGAAACCACAGGTTTAACTTTTTTCGTAATATCTATCATTCGAAAACTGGAGTAGAAGGGGAGAAGTATGTCCAAGCGCCATTCTACATATGGCAAAGTGGGACCGCTAGCTTAAAGCAAATTATTAACTTTCCTTTAAAGGTGACGCCTTGCGCGATTCATTTTATTTTACATCAATACTGCAGTGTAATTATCTTCCACGTATGATTGCATTAACTGTTTATATTGACGATTTTCAGCGCGCTTTGTAGAATTATTTTGTTATTTTGTCTCATATTTAATGCTTAGTGTTATGTATCTCCCTTCTGTAATGCATGCAAAGGCAAGCAGGCATCAAATAAATAATTAAATAAATAAATAAACAAATAAATAAAACAATGAATAAATAAATGAATAAAAATAAATAAATAAATAAATAAATACATAAATAAAAAAAATAAAAATAAATAAATAAACTTCCAGAGGCGCAAGTTTGCCTCCGACGGGTTGAGACCCTACGGATTCAACCTTGACCAATAAAATATTTATTGCCCTATTCGTTGCAGTATGCAAGGTTTCCTGTATGCATGCTACCATTGCTATGTTATTGGTTTGAAACAAATTATGTAACTCTAATTTTACGCCTTTCCTTGCTTGAACACAGAGGGAGACAACTGCAGCCACCTGAAGCAGGGCGTCATTCGCAACGCGTCTAGAATTTTTTGAACGTAGTATGACATTAGAAGTAAATTAAGTTCTTTTGGACTATTAAGCGGTGTGGACCTATACTCATGAAAACAACATTAAAATAGATTGAAAATGAAAGTACCTGTTCGCTCCTTCTTAGGATCAGCCCTGCGCAAGATCATCAGAAAAGTTGATCGAGTAGAAAATGTCTTTGCAAGAAAAATGGGCAAAAACTGGACATACTTTTTTTTTGAAGGAGTTATATTAAACGCACCTGAGTGTTTTGTTGAGAACCAAAACGCTTCGTAAAGGCATTCACGCCAGTTTTATATACAGCAAAATTGGTCAAGCAACTGTTATAAAAATAGTTTATGTAGTCATAGCACGAAAGTGTTCCGGAATATTGCCCTAAAAGAAATTGGCTAAAAGCGGCGCAATTCATCTCTCTGAAATTCAACCCACTAAAGTACGCGCCCTCCGCCCCCCCCCCCCCCCCTCCTCTCTCCCCGTTTATTACAGGTAAGCCGCCCCACAGAGGATATCAGGACCTGGACAATACATGTATTCAAGCTCTACAAAGAACTGAATATTTTCTGTGTTCGGCAGTAAAAAAGGCAGAGCAATTAAAGGAACGACAATTTGTGAGCACTGTCTAATAAATGAATTTTGCTGTCCACTGAGGCTGGTAATTAAGCAAGGCTGCGCTGAAAGCTTGACGGCTGGTGGTTGCGCGCGGGCTCACTTTGATGTGGCTGCATTGGACCCAAAATGCTGGGTTTGTGCTGCTTCTGCACTGCGCGAATGAGTCATCTGCTTGCGCGACATGCAGTTACCGGCCTCAGTACAGTTAACGTACTGTGGCTGAACTCCAATGCCCGTAGCACGGCCGTATTTCCGGTAGCTTTAGTCCGGCTGGAGTCCGACGACCGCATCTCGGCTGTAATCCGGCGGCCGTACTTCGGCCGTACACGGGTGGCTTTCGAATGGCCGGATCCCTACGGCTGGAATCTGGCCGTATGACCGTAAGCCGGTCGACTGGCCGACGGACACTGGCCGTTGGACAGCCATGGTAGTACGGCCGTATACGGCCAAAAGGCCCACATTTGGACATGGGCCGCACATGGCTGCCGGAAAACGGCCGGACAGAAAATCACCGGCAAAAGTACACCGGCCTGTTTTAGGCCGAACAGTCCTGTGCTGCCCGGGGTTAGTGAAATCTTCGTGAATCCCGGAATACAACACTTTCGTGTTAAATTATTTCTGTCTTCCCCTGTTCTAAACTACTCACTCAAACTTTGGGATAGAATGGTCGCAGATCTGGCATGTGCTTCTTTTTCAACCGCTCCACTAACTGGTAGAATAGAGTGAACAGTATTTAAAAAACAGCCATCAGTGTTCTTTACAGGTCGCATGTGCCCGATTGCACCAAACACCCAGAAGAATCCAAGTCAGGAAGGATCCCACAGCGACTGGATGCAGGCGCAGGGAGCGAAAACCAGGAAGATCAGCACTGGGCCGTCCAGCAGGTCATAGAGGCACAAGCACGGCAGCTACCGGGGAGCCCGCATTGGCGACCGGGGACCCAGTCCGCGCGGCAGGCGCCCCGAAGCCGACGTACTCTCCGTCGGACCACGCCAGCGCTCACTGGAGGCACAAATAAAGGTTTTCCAATCCAATCCAATCACATCTTCATCTTCGAACCACGAATGGGATCTTGAATCTCGCTCTGCAGGCCTTGTCTCCAGTCGGGTGGCCCTCACCGCATAGCTTGCACTTGGGGACATATTTGTTGTCTTCTCTTGGGTTGCTTGGGCCGCACGCCCGGCAGACTGTTGCGTTCGGTGTCGGACATACGCACTGCGATGGCCGACCTTGCAGCAGCGTCTGCACCTGTCGATTTATTTCCTGTGCAAGCTACACGAGGAAAGCGTTCACCCGTACCTGGCGTACCTTGGTACCTTTTCGCTTTCGAAGGCGACGATGACCGTCATCGACGTGAAGACACGCTTGGCCCCCACCGCCGTTGGGTTGTGCTTGGTCAATATTTGCTCTACGATCTCTGCCTCGCTGTCTTCCGTCGGTATTCACGTGACGACTTCTTTGACCGTGCCGTGTGCGGCCATCCCGTACACGTTGACCTCGTACTTGGATCCCTGAACCTCCATCTCTCGAACTCGAACGCACGTCTCTGCTCGTCCTCCGTTCGGTGTAGTGATCACCATGATGCTCTGCTGCTAGTTGGGGCACTCCATGTCTTCGGTCCGCCCCGTCCTTTCGATACCTGCGGCTGCCATGATGGCCGCCGCGACGCACGCTGCGCCTCTTTTCGCGACGTCTAACACGCCGCCGGGCCTAAACACGACCTCGATCTCTTCTGCAGGCATATTCGGCATGCGGGTGGCCCGAATGACCGCTGACCTCCTCCCTCACACTCCTGCCTCGCTTACCCTTACCGTTAAGCTCGGAAGTATCGGTGACGGTAATGACGTTCTTCTCACCTGGGGCGCGTCGCTGGTCCGGCTACTGCTTCTTCTTGCCGTGCCCGCCGATGTGCAGCCAACCGGTCGATCCTGTGAACTTCTCTGGCGTCATTTCCTCCTCTTCCACATGTACGCACATCCGGGTCGTTAACCTCTTTTTTGATGACGTAGTAGCTGCGTCTTCTTCCATCGTGGTCGACAGTACTCGGGCGGCTAGGCTGAGCAAAACTCCGTACGTTAGGCTTAGCTTCACCATGCCAGCGGCGAAAAGTTGAGAGATTGTCGAAAAACGCACCTGTTGCCGAAAGTCCGGTATCGGTTGATGACCGTTACCTTCGCGCACACACTGGTAACAAAATCGACGTGATTAAAGCCCCCAGCACTGTGTAATTGGAGAGGAATTACGGAGATGATGTCAGCATGTTCGCCCTACTCGGCTACCGCTGCGCACCCCCTTCGCTGCGACGACGTAACGCCGTGTGGCTCTACTTGGGTCCAGCGAGTGAGCTCCGACGACAAGGCGAGCCTGTAAGGCTCTGCACTTTAAATTTTCACCTGCCTACTACGGCAGTGCTCACACACTCGCATCCACTGCCCAAATTATTAAGTAGGTTGGAAAAGCCGTTTCTAACGAATGCACTTCTTGATTTTCTAGAGATGGCTATTGAAAAAAATGGGTAAACTCGGCGAAAGGTTAAGACAAATGGAAGGTTAAGACAAACAGACTGCACCTTTAAGTGCCGCATGCATTTCATTCGTCTTAACCTCTCGCGCAGTTTAGCCTTCCTTCACGATGAACCAACTCACCCAACAAATACTATTTATGCTATCTATGTCTCTTCGTCGCCTTGTATAGCTCAATTCCGATGACAATCTCTCCTCGTGCTCTGCGAGAACGTAAACGCCCAGGAGATGTTCACCAACACTCCGAGGACTCTTCTTAAACCGTTTCTCCACTTCGCCGATCGCTGTCGATGCTTATACCAGTACATGTCAGGGAAATCCGGCTGGTCTGGGTCCCAGGGCACAGAGGAGTTGAACTTAACGAAACTGCTGATTACCTGGCAGGAGTAGCACTGAATGGTCCTCTCGTTGATACTGTGCCCCCGGTAGCCTATGTTGTTGGAACTAGGTTTCGAAGGTACAGTTCACTGGACAGCTTCCCACCAGACAGCATCGCTGGCTGCCCAGACATTGAGCATCTCCGGTACTCTTGGAAGTGTGACTTTGCGCAGTCTCGGCTGTGCGAGGTCACACTGACTTGCTAGCGATGTCGAACACCTAATTTGAATTTTTATCTGCACCGTGCACGCATAGCGCCATCGGCCACCTGCAGCTTCTGTCAAGAGGAGGAAACACTTGACCACTTCCTGTTGTCTTGCCGGCGGTTCTCTTCCCTCCGAAATCGTTACCTGGAGGCTCCCCTCCGGCGCCTGGGTCTCGCCTTGTCGGTGCCTAATTTATTGTCATTTGGGGCAGTCGGGCTTGGTCGATGCAACGGGGATGTTTTTCGCGCTCTTCACTCATTTATTGCCGAAACAGGTCGCTTGCCTTGTTAATCAATAGCTTCAACCCATTTTTATTCGTTTATTGAAATACCTGTTGGTACAGTAGTATTGAATTTCTTTTGGTTCCAAAATTGTTAGCATCACTGTACCTTATTTTCCCTTCGTTTGAAACTAATTACTAAGCTTCTTTAGCAGTGAAATCACAATAAGACTTGGCCAATCCCCCAGAGTGGGTACGCGCCATTCTCGTTCCGGATCCAACCAACCAACCAACTCTTCGAGTCAATACGGCATGCGTTTTTAGTAGCTCTAAAAACCGTCGTCTCAAGGATGACAAAAAGGGGCTAAGGCGAGATGGGAAGAAGGGTCCGCCCTTGTATTTTTAACCGGGCCCACACCACCGTCAATCCTGCCCTGAGGGCTAAGCTTCATAAAATTTCTCAACGCAGTGTCTCGAGTGCGGTCCGGGGGCACTCTAGCTGATCGCTGCAGGCATGGCCTTGCGACGAGATTCGAATATTTAAGACTAGGCTAGCACCGGTCAAAGCGTCTGTCGTTGTAGTGTAGAGGCTTTGGCTTAGCTTTTTAATACAAATGACGGTGGTTAGAGACCGCCGGCTTTTGCATAGTTTTATTTTTCATCTTTAAATTGAGCTACAATTTTTTGTGGCTTAGGTTATTTTCGGTGTTTTAAATGATTTCTTTTTGTGCCTTAAGTCATGGTATGATATGTTTAGGTTAGGTTGCCTAGCTTTACATTATCTAGAGCGATGTAGTGCCAGACGCGGCAATTTTGTTACAAAACACCGGTGGACGTCGATATAGTGGAGTGCTTATAATACCGTCGGCCGGCACTCTAGTTTAGACACGGCCATTTCTGAAAGCCAGCAGGGGGCCCTATTCTCGACTGCACAAATTGCCGGCATTTCGCCCATGTTTTTTTTTCGTAAGCACGACGTAAGCAATCAGTGACGTGCTGCACCTATAGCTATGACGACATGCAGTGAACTTTGACGAGTCACTCATAAAGATCGCTACCAAGGTATCAAATATTGTGCAAGAAAGATATAAAAACACTTGGCATGTACTATAAAAATTAAGACGGTAGCTGAGGCTGACAAGAAAAACACATTTCTGGAGGTCAAATTTGGCGCCAACACCACAAGGTGATCGAGTAACGTTGATCCAAAAGCGAGCGCAAGGCGGATGTCGAGCTAAAGAACATCACAGAATTTTTTTTACCGTATCTATTTATTTCTTTGAATCGCTTTTATTAACATAGCTGGGCTCTCTGCTTCAATGCAAGCTTTGTTGCGTTATCACCTTCCCTGCCGCCACCGCCGCCACGCCATCGTCTGCTGCTATGTTACAAGTTTATGGCGTGATCACAGAAAAAGACGGTCGCGGCCATCGCTTGTATGACACATAAGAGCAGCGAAGCGCTACGCCTGATAACCGCGGAGCGCACCGATGTCGCCGATTCACTCATTCGTCAAGCTCGACTGCAATCAGCGCTGTAATGAACTAAATAGCCACTTTTCATTGTTATTTTTCTCTTGAGTTCGATCATGTGACCCAACAGCTTACTAGGACGAGTATGGACAAATGCCATGCATTGGGTTCTCTTTGTCATGGAGAGGCTTGTACTGTCCTCTTATGTTGCGGTTACGCCAAACAAATAATTTTTATTTTATTGCCAAACATAAAAGCAAAATACTGCATGTTATTTGTATGTTCCATGATCGCTGACTTGGAAGCAGTTGAAACTATAATTTGTTTCGGTAGGAAACGTGCTTTAAACAGCGCGCATGCGAAACTGCGCCTGCTGCAAATTGCCGCAAATTTTGCGGCGCCGTAAGCCGGGGCAATATTGTGCCCTATTTTGCTTGTATTTTGCGACAAAAACAGCCGCCATTTTCAAGCTGTTACGTAGCATTACGTCACTTTTACGCAGGCTGAAGTTGCCAATGCATGACGTAATCGTTCCCGCCAACTGTTTAAATTACGTCACGCCTTCTCAGCCAATCACAGAGGGAGTGTGTATTACAAGCAGTATTGTTGTTGAATAGCAAAGACAGGCTTACGTTGTCATGTCCACTGCATTTAGTTTGGTTTTTCATTGCCGGCCAAGAATTATGCGCCTTTAGTAACGAGAAATAAGGCAAACTTTAGAACTGGTGTCCGTAGACGGCATGAAACGTCAAAATGACGACAGCACACACAACCGCTTTGTCAACCGGAAGCACGTGACCAACATTGAAAGCCAATCAGAAAAGACTTCCGGAAAATTGCCTGAATTGCCGGCAATTTGTGCAGTCGAGAATAGGGCGCCAGATCGATTCCCCCTCGCGCCAATTCATTTCTGCCGTGTTCCACTGCTCGCGCCATCTACTGGAATTTATTCTTACTTTTGAACTTGGAACACTGCCACTAGAGAGCGCCGCGAGTGCCTTTTGTTTTCCCACGGCGTATTTTCTTAGTTGCTATCATTACAATCAGGCAGCCATGTATTTTTAATTAAAAGAACAATGAAAATGTAGCTTGCGTGTTGCTGTCTTGCTCAAATAAGCTTTATATTTTCTTTCTGCTTAACATTGTTAACAAGTGTAAACTTTGCCGCCAGATTCAGCTGTTTAGAAAAGCTTTACCTAATAAACGTCTCGTTCAAGCAATCACTTAAAGGCACAGACAACCGTTTTTGTCGCGTATATATTCTCTATCTCAAATGAAAGGGCATCACTTAAAGTACCCAAACGAGAAGCGGTTTTGCTGACAAGGCCCTAGAACCTTTTAAATCGACATTTTTAGATCTACGAGCCGTATGTGTCCACCCAAAAATAATGCTGGCAACCATGACATAGAGTAGCTCGGCAACATACTTTTGTCTGTATGTGAAATGAAACGCGATATTTAAAAACTTGCCCCCAGCTCAAAAAATGTGAATCGCAGGCTTTAATATTCCTTTACGTGTTTTTTTTTTTTAATTCACCAGTCTATTTCGCACGAAGGCGCCATCTGTTGGGAGGGACGATAGGTATACAATTTGGTTTCACGTTGTGGAGGTCGGAAGTTCGATTCTCCCCGGGCGCGTCCCTTTTTTTAAGCTGCCGTTGACGTATTTGGAAACTGAAATCGAATATTTTGAAAGAACAAACGCCCCTGACTAAAGTAGAATCGTCAAAGCTCCTTGACTGGGTCTGTTTACTGCATAGAGTTAATACTATTCTGGGCATAGATGCTCAGTTAGTTCATGAGTTGCTTGTGGTTACTGGGCTATAAAAAACGCTGGCTTTCATATGAGCTGGAGAACATTTACGCGACAAAAAAATTAAGCCATCTCCCCGAAGGGACCTATGTGGTGATGCAAAGCAGAATTGTTGGCGTCCATTCAGCTCATCGGACAGTGCAGCGTGTCTCAACCGAAGCAGCAACTGAGGAAGCGGAGCGCGGACCGGGTTTATTATATAGAGCAGATGGAGTGGAGAGGAGGAGATGAGAGAGGAGACCCGCATGTGCGCTTATCGCGCAGCTGGCGTGTTGCCGTTATGTTGAGTGATCTGGTGTTTAGTAGCGACAGAGGGAATTACATGTCCGGGTCCACACCGGTGGCAAAGGCACGCAAGTACTGTTGTGTTACGGTGAGTAGGCGGTGGTGCTCGAGGCGCCGAAACTCGTTCATGATGTTCTTGTCGATGTTGTTGTCGTCTGTGCTAGAATCGGTAGTTTCCGTCAGCGTCGGTGAGGTTAAGGTTGTTGACGTTGGTGCACCGGCTGAGAGCAACGTACACGCCCTCGTCTTCGCAGCTTTGTCTTCCTCCCCTTCTCCTTCTTCAGCGGTTCCCCTACGGGAAGATGACGACGGTGGTTGAACGCGAAGCTATCTCGTGATGAATTCTTTGGTTGGCCAAATCCCTAGGGGCATCCTGCCAAAATCATCATTAGAAGCGCTGCGGACGGGCGAGAGCGACGTACACGCCCTCCTCTTCGCAGCTTTGTCTTCTGCTTCTTCGTCTTCAGCGGTTCCCCTACGGGAAGATGACGACGGTGGTTGAACGCGAAGCTATCTCGTGATGGATTCTTTGCTTGGCCAGTCCCTAGGGGCATCCTGCCACAATCATCATCAGAGGCGCTGCGGACGGGGCACGGACGCGGGACATCCCCTTGAGCAAGAGACGCTAACATCCTCCTCTAAAGTTTTCAGATCGTCTTTTCTATTGACGTTCAGCTTCGCGTGCCTTTGTTGTATCAGTAGCTTCTTGACGTAGTTTGAATGAGTCAAGGACATAAGGCGCGTTCGTAGCACTTGCTCCTGTCTCGGTTTTGTAGCGCAGTGGGAAGAGCGCCGCGTACCTCCCGTTGCGGCCAGAGTCGTGGGTTCAAAATTTTTTTTATAGTTTAGGGGGAGAGGTGCGGACAATGGACGGACGCCGGACATAGCCCTGAGCGAGACATGCTGTGCATCTAAAATCGGTTTTGCTGTTAAGATTCACCAACAGAAGACCCCGTTAGCTAACTCCGCCAAAAGCAAAACCGAAACTAAAGCTCTATACCTGCAAGCCGCAGTTAGCTCCTCGGGCCTGTCTGTGTTCGTTAACGTCACCTGAGATAAACTGCGACGCAAATGCGTCTTTGAATCATCGACCCCGCAGCATGTTTCCAAACGCTTCGCTGCACAGAGCATACACGTGACATGCCTAATATCACTGCGCGCGCTATTCTTTCGAGCGCCTACTAAAACGAACCCACCGTCTGGCTCTGTAGCGTCGACGTACAGCACTGAGTACTGGCGCTGACTGCTTGGGTTCGAGCCTCAGCAGGTTTATCTCTAAACTCAAATATACGAGTCGTTTTTGTTAATAATGGTGATTTGGTATGTTTTAGGTCGCTTTAGATTTTGGGGTGCAGCCAATGACCACGTTGAATTACCGTTCTTCATCGCGCGAACAGACATGTCACGTGGGTGCTCTGTGCAGCGAAGCGTTTGGAAATACGCGACCCCGAATGTCCTTTTCAAAGTGTGAAATTGTTTATCTAGTTTCGCTTCGAAACTCGGTGTGAGACGGGCCGAAATCAGCAGAAATGACTAAGAAACTTTATCACCAGGAACAAATGGTGATTTTATTACGTCAGCTTGGTAATTTTAAATAACACTCAGAGTCTAAAAATGGCCCCCACAACAACAAACGCAAAATAGCAAACAACAAACGCAAAATCAGGCAAAGAAAAACAGATTTTGCCGCAGAAGATAGTGTGGCACACGCTCGAAGACGAACTTCGCTGCTTCGTCGCGGTAGCCTAAAGCGTCCCCAACATCCAAAATTCCCGATCTGTTTCTGAACAACGCAGACACGGCTTGCCGCAGTTGGGCGTCGCTCGCGACTGTGTCGCTGCCGCTCCACAACCCGCTGTGCAAGGTGTCGTTCCACAGGCTTAGGTACCAGCCTCCCCATCTCAGGGTCGTCAGCTCGAAGGGTGTTTCCAGGCGAGCCAGCATGAAACCCCGCTCGAAGACGGTGTACGGCCTCGTCGAGTCAGAGACAAGATCGTAAAAGCCGAGCTCCTGGTGCGACACACGGGCAGATAGCGCGACGTCGCCTGTCATGTAGGCGTCGTCAAACGGATAAGCCGGCACCAGTTGGGACGTTCTCAGGAGAGCCTTCGCGGTGGGCCTGTTCATCACCACCACTTGACCGTAGCAGTACCTGTCGTTGGCCATGAAAAGCAGAGAATAAGAGTTTTGGCTGAGCGTGTTACATGTTACACTGGTACCGTGCCGTCTCTAACCCGACTAGGCATAAGGACATTCGTTTTAGTAGGGTGGCTTAGTTCCTGTGACGCGCAGCCCGGCCCGCCATGCCAGCGCGTGCGTGCGCAGTCGGGTCCCGGTACGCCGGAAACGGTACGGTAACACGCTAAGCTAAAACTCCCTATTAACACTTGAGCGTAAAAGACCGCGCTTGCGCATGCGTCTCCCGCTTTGAGGCCCGGTTTGTCTACGGGAGGTCCCCTGGATGCGTATGGGTGTTTCCTAGTCAGCACTGCCAAGCGACGCATGGCGCCGTCTAGGGGCATTTGAGTCTATGTCTACGTCCATGTGGCCCTCAATTTAATCGCTCACAATGGCTTTGTCTCGTAGTATAGCAGTTCCGCTCCTGCGAAGCAAACATCCTAACCCAGGTTCAAATCCTGTTACCGCTTTTTTTTGCGTCCCGGATCGGCCGCTCCCGGGCGCGTTCAACCTTCCCCATCGCGTCGGAAGCGCACATGTGTCTGTCGCGTCAACGGCTGGTTTTGGATTCACACAGTCTTCTTCACTGCACCTTGTGGGAGGATATATAGCAACAGGCCAAATAGTCATTGCTAAAGCCTATTCACTTTCGGGCCCCCCGATGGCTTCCTCTTTCAAACTATTACTATAAAAATGTGGTTGGACACCGTCCGTTTCTAGCCAAAACGTTGCCCTTCCTTAACATCGCTGCTTGGAAAATTCTGCCGTTATCTTAAGGTATTTCTCCTGTCGACGTGAAACTCTTTGAATAAAGCTAAACTATTTTTTCCAATCAAGACAGAAGTGACACGGTATGGATTCACCTGGACAATAAAGTTATTAGAAAGGCGGGGTCTAAAAACTTGTTTCATTATCAGTATCGACTACCCGTATTATTCAAATCATTTACAGATCCTCCGGACGGGTCAGAAAATTACTTGATCTATGTTATGCCAGCACAAAGCCATTTCCAGCTAAGCTTATTTGTAATTACTCATTTTCGGTGCCCTGAATTTTAACATCACGAACACCACTGCACGTCCAAAGAGCATATGAAGTCACCCGAGTTCGATTGTGAGACTCCTGTGCTGTGAGCAGTTTATCTTTTTTTATGTTTGTTAACCGTTTGACATTTCGCGCGGATTTTTAAAGGATGATAATATTGCTGAATTGCCTTTCGTTAATATGAAAGCAAAATGAGACTTGTGTAAATTTAGGATAAGAGCAAGACTTGTCCTCGCAAGGGTAGTGTTAAAGGGACACTGATGTGAATTTGTCAAGCTCCCGTTTTTGCTTGCACTGCGTAGACTGGCTCAAATTAGCACACTTTTCATCGTTTATCCGGTTGACAAATCGGTAATTATTTTACAAAGCGCGAAAGAAGAAAAACTACTATGCGCGGTTTGCGGCGGCCGCACCAACTAAAGGCTGTGACGTCAGGAGGGGGGGGCACCGTGATTGGACGATGCCCAAGGTTAGCAATCAAAAGTTTCGGTTTCGGTTCTGTAAAACAACATGCTTGACATCTGATGGCGTTGTTGGATGGGCATTCTCGATTTCTCAATTATCGCCGTACCGCGCTTCTGCCATGTGGTCGGCTGTCATATGTCTAAGATAAACCTCCCAGGGCGGCTTGTAATCGTAGAAATCACTAGACGAGGCCTACGCAGTGGATGAACGCCCTCCGCGTCACCGCAGACTCTCAAATGCCATGCGCTTTTCCCGCATATTCGGAGCTTGCCTCACTCATGTCTGTTCGTAAAAAACTAGTGCGCACCAGGCCAAGGGTGTGCTGATTCAGGCCTGGGTCCACTGCCCGCAAGCAGTCGGTGCTTGTGGCAACAGCACGCCAACGAGAACTCGCTAGCGTGTCATTGTCAGTATGCGCGCGTTCTGCGATCTCGCTCGTGGAGCAGTGAACGTTACGGCCCAAAAATGGTGAACTCAGTTCAGAAAACATCCGTCGCATACGAAAAAATCAACTTACAAAAAAAAAAAACATATACCTCGGGGATTCGAACTTGCGACTTTCAAAACAAATTCCAGCGCCTAAGACCGCTAGGCCACGAGCCGGCGCTGTCTGGTTGGGATATATAAGGTTTATAATGTATGACCAGTTTACACTTTTATTTATTTTAAGCATTTTAAGTACTTTATGTGACTATTTGTTGTATATCACTCCTGCAGTAAGTGTCCCCCAAACTTCCACAATATCTCACGTCTAGCAATTGCATTTCTTTGACGGAAAAGCGTTCGCAGATGTGCGGTCGTGCTGCTGACCGCTGTGCTTGTTTACCCAGCGCTAAAAGTGCTTCCTGCTCCCTAGTTTTGCACTGTACGGTAAAAGTTTCAGGTGATTTTATTTTCTTAGTACCTATATTGACTTCGCTGACTCTTCTCCCGCCTTCAATTGGCCTTAGATTTTCCTACTAGCGTAAAGTCAGCGAAGCGTCGCATGTGCACTTGTGCAGCGCTTGTGTGGTGCGACCCGGACTTTGAGTTTGACACAGTGTACAAACTAACAAAGTAAGGAAAGGCAGATCCTTTCATTCACAAAGGTGTTGTGGCTTAGTTTCAATTGAGCGAGCGAATAGCGACGACCCGTCGGCAGCCGGCGGACGAAACGCTGGGCCGACTGACTCGATCGGTAGGTCGGCTGGTCGGCGAACCGTGCAGTAGCGCAGCCATTTTCCAGCTCATCTCCTGCTGACGTCACACGAAAACGCCACAGAAAATGGGCGAGCGTAAAGAGAGGAGGACAGCATTTTCGAATTGATTTTTCTACTAAATAAATTCGCGTAAACGCGGCCAGAGTGGTCGAAACAATGCCTACGGACTCCGAACTACAATTTGCGCTAGTAATCCCGCAATGTTTACAAATCACTTCAGTGTCCCTTTAAGTATGACTCAAATTTTTGCTCCGGAATTTGTAACAGCGAAACTGTTGAGAAAATCGTTATTTTTCGTGTCCGCAGTCGAAAATACCAAGAAATGGCCGAGCGCGCGACCATGACCACGGGCTTTGCGGCGACCGCCCGGCAGTTTACAACACCAAGAAAATGCCTAGCGCTCGCATGTGCGTGCCCTGCGACGACCGTCCAGCGTCCCCTGCGAACGTTCGTCAAGCCAAGAATACTCACTCACCGAGATTAGCCTAGATTGCGGCAACGGCCCGGCAGTTAAAGAAACCAAGAAAATGCCGTGCGCTCATGCGTGCCTGTAGAGTTCACTCTAGTGCCTGCCTCGTGGCGACCGCACAGCCACCCCGCCGCCCGTTTGTCAAGCCCACGACCGGCTTTATAACTTTATAAAGACGGTCGTGGGCAAGCCAAGCATATCCACTTAAGGAGAATGCCCAATATTGTCCAAAGAGTGGTCAGTAGCGACATCTGACGGATTACTCTGAAAACAAATGGCGCAAAACTTTTTTCCTCGAGCTATATACTTTCGTTAAAATTAGCTTCAATCTTTTGACTTTTCGGATTATGCGTTCACGATACAGTTATTTGTTTAGAGAATAGTGCAGACATCTCATGTAGAACTTCAAAAGAAAAAAACATGAGTGGCGCCACCTTCTGGAGACAGTTGGAATCAAATGTTAATGAATTCAAACTTACGCTGAATATTGCGCCATATAATAAGTTAAATATGTTGTAATAACTACGCAAGCCCTAACATTATTGTCCCCAGCACGAATTCGGAGATGTAAGAACGCTTTGCGAACTTGGCAACACGTCCGAAGTATTCGAGCCGTGCGAAGCTTAGGCCACATTGCTCAACCATTGCTGAGAAAATGCGTCGTTTGTCGTACTCCTGAGCATCAAGTAGCAACGATAACGTAATAAACAATATTAATGCATATCAATTGTCTGGGCTGCACCAAAAGATTACGCGCCAACCGCAGCGCATTTGCTGTAATCAAGACGCGAAAATACACTCCGGCGGTGTAGGAACTCGGTGGCGACGGCAGAACCTGCGCCGATAAGTCACCGTTCGCGTCAACTACTCGGGAATGCGCAGTCGGCTCCCGCTATCGCGGCATTCAGTAACATAAGCACGGTAACGGTACAACAAAACTCCCCAGCAGTTTTGTTTTGTACAGGACCGCGGTGAGTCTGGCAAAGTTTTAAAATGGAGTTTTAATGAACTCCGTCAATTTATAAGAGCATGTCCGCCTGCCCGTCTAGCTGTCTGTCTCATCGCTGAAACTGTCTCACGTAAATCAAACACAAACTTGCACCAAGACAACATTCCAAACGTAATGTCGCGACCAGACCAGGCTTTTAGTTTACTGTTGCTGTTGATGAATCAGGTACTCCAAGCCTTGCAAAGCCTGCCTGCAGTTGCCCCATCATATGAGAACGTGTAGGGTAAAGAAACGGGCACCTCGCTTTCTTGTTGCTGCAGAATTATAATAAGCATGACCTCCAACCGTGGGTTGCCCGCCAACACCATAATACGCAAGACGCTATGTCAAGGCTGTTGAGAGCGATAGGCGCACACAAGGTGCGCCCAGTACTCTGCTCAAAGCAAGTTTTCCAGCACACTGCAAAATAACCTTATACTGTAAATAAAGCTGCTTTATTTTTTTCCTGCTTGCGACTAACAAATAGGGTAATGACTGTGATTAGCCCAAGACCTTCCTTGGAAGTTTATATTGGTGAACGTATAGAACACCCACGCTTGGCGGTTACATTTCTGCGAGAAAATACCACCTACCTGAAATAGAAGGTGCGTGGGAAATGTTCCTCGCTCGGATTAACGCTCGGCTCGCCATCCCGGCGCATCAGCCTTGCGGGCTCCTTAATGCGGCAGTGCAGCACCCTGTTCCTGGGGCTAACCCTGGTGTTCAAGTAGGAGCGGAACATGGTCGGCTCCACCATCATGCTGTCATCCATCTTGACGACGTAGCGCGCCGAAGGGCAGCGCCGCCTCACCCAGCGCAGTCCGGCCAAGAACACCGACACCCCGGTAGGGTTGCCGTCTTTGAATGGAACGCGGACAAGGTCCCCCAGGGCGTTGGCTTCCAGTCGGGTCCACGCATCCGTGAGCTCTTCGTCGGGCGTGTGTCCCTGCGTCCGGCCCAGCAAGAAGATGCCTGCCCAGTTGAAGACGTTCCTGTCGAAGAATTCAGGGTGGTACAAGTGAGAAACAAACGAATGGCCGCTGTAAATTCATCTCCGAGCATACTTGAAACGGTTTGGAAGCAATAACTTGCCCTATACGAAGTGGCCCCTGCGTACATAGTAAAAAAGCCGTTCCACTCAACGTGAAAGCTGTCGGAAGTGCGGAACAGTGATTCGCCGCAATGGGCTGTGGCTTTGTTATCCGCTCACTGCTACCACCCATCACGCTCTTTGCCTCCCTGTCTCACTCCTCTCCTGGTGAATTGAACGGAGGCTTGTTCAATGCGATCCAAATTTCCCGCCTTCGCAGTGCTCGCGCGCCCTCTGCCTGGAACAGCGCGAGCGGGAGTTCTATTTTTATTTTGTTGGATACGCGCAGCGCCATAACGCATTACAGAGGGGGGGGGGGATACAACAAGATTACAAGACAGAACACAAGTTCAATTTGCAGTTAAGTACAGTACCGTTTAAGCAGCCAGTAGCAAGTATACTCAGTTCAGCATGGAACGCAGGTTGACAACAATGTATGAAAAATTCTAACGGGTAATATACAATAAGACGGAAAGAAATCCTTCGTTAAATATTTATACTGTACTCAAACAAAACATCCATCATCAACTGAACAAATGACTCCAACAACGGAAAAAATGAATCACTACCAACAGCGGCAACAATCGCTGAAGGCTACCGATTCCACTGCCAAACTTTTTTAGGGAAAAAAAGAATTACTGAATGCTGCTGTCTTACACAGGTACTTTCGCACTTTGTAAATGCGATCGACTCGTCCAGATACACGTAATGCGGTGGAAAAATGTAACTGTGACAAGGAATACACGTTCGAGATAAGTATACATCGTGGAAGAGCTTCAGACGATGCTTAGCCCGGCATGTGACCAAATGCTCCCATCTTTGCTTACTACACTAGTTTGCTTACTACACACCAAATAGGTTACTGCACAAGCTATCGGCGAACGTGTCATTTGAATTAAATCTTTGTGCAGAGAATGAAAGAGACACATCTGGGTGCCGGTTGTTGAAAACTCCCCCACACTCCAATTTATAAGCACTCGTGGCTAAAATAGCTGCGTCCAAATAAGGCCGAAAAACATGCATTACTTAACGCAAGCGTTCCTATAGCAAGAATTGCATCTGTCACCACGGGGAAGCAACCTGCTATAACAGGAACACTGGCCACTAGAAATTTGCTTCAGAAGTTTCTAGAGAACATTTTAACACGCATTTGCTGAACAGGCGTGGTGTAATCTGATTGCCTCAGGTTTAATCGGGCCAGGGTGACCCCCTTTCACATTTTCGAGCAATAATTACGCTTCACATATCCCTCAAGACTGGCGTACTGCCTGTTTCAGCAGAAATACGAACACCGATTACCGTATTTTCACGATGCTAACGCGCACCTTTTTTCTCCTTCAACGTAGCCTTCAAGTTTGCGTGCGCGTTACAATCGGGTTGGAATCAAATTCGGCCTCAAGGCGGCCAGTAGCATCGAAGACGCTCATACCGCGCCTAGTGAAGCAGTTCACCAGGCCATTGCAGACTGCGACATTGCTATTCTTGGGATGGCGGCTACCTGGGAAAGGGTAATGGTGGTCCTCAATGGCCCGGTGTACTGCATCTTGACCAATCGCTCTATCCCAAACACCCCCCATCCACGATTCGCCGAAAGTGACTCACTTGACATGACGTTACGCTGCTTAGCCCAAGGTCGCGGCCGGTTCGACCCCGGCCGCGGTGGCCGCTCGCAGACGGAGGCTAAAAGCAAAAACGCCCGTTTGTCGATATTTCTGTGCACTTCAAAAATCCTCAAACTTTCAAAGTTATTTCCAAAGCCCTCCACTACGGCGCGCCCCATATGCCAGGTGTAGCTTCGGCGCGTTAAACCCCCCAAAATCAATCATCTTCTCCCAAACCCCTACTTTCTAAAGCAACATACGATACCATCTAAGAAAGCCAATCCATGAAGAGTGGATTTAAGCTGGGCACGACGAAGCCAGAGAGCCCGCGTTCTAATCACGAACGCGTGCCTCCCTAGATAGCAGGGTGAGTCAACGCGCTACTGCGTTGTCGGCGCCTCTGTCATAACGATATACGTTAATGTTAGCGGTACCATTCGAAATACGAAACAACATACTCTCCCACTGCCGATTAACCCGCCAAAAGTTTCCTCCCCCTCACCTCCCTTCACAAGTAACTCATCAACACTTCGTCAGCTCCAAACACAGCCCCTTCCCCCACAACACGCTCTGGCGAAAAATATACCCCACCTAATGCTCACATCAATGCGTCCTCTTCCCGACATCAGGAGCATTGTACTAACTGGTATGGGAATGCCAAAACATCCCCAGACGTCCCTCCTAATCCCACCCTAACACTTCACGGATAGAGGCGACGCTGAACAGCTCCGACCCCTGCTTCCAGCTTCCACGGGTGAATAGGGCACAGCCATGGACTGAGTGCGCCCCTCACAAATGACAAATAGGGACAAATAAGGCACTTAATTCTGCTTACGTTAGGGGAGCACTACAGTGACGGGTATTTTTACATATACATCCACCCACCCACGCATCAGCCCCACTATTTTAACACGAAAGTGTTTTATTCCGGAATACACAAACATTTGAGTGACGTCATATCCGTCGCGGAAGTGACGCCAGTACAACGAAGCAAGCGGTCTCTAAAGAGTGCACGGCTGCACACAGGCTCTTGTTGCGGGAAGCAACCATAAGCACTAAATAGTACGTTATACTTAGGGTTGTCCGTTTTTGGATTTTACATTCAGGTTTTACAAGATTTCATATTCGTCACGGAAGTGAGCAGTACACCTTTGCCGAATCGACCCGCCAGCAGGAAGTCGCTCGCCAAGCACACCCACAAGACAGCTGCCGACCCGAAAATCATGCTCAGCCGCAGATTTCGCTACACATTTCACTTTCGTGTTTTACCAATTCCTATGACCGAGGAATTAACCACAGCTTTTTTCCCATTCATCCACTTTAACCCAACCTGACTAATTATTTCTGTTATCTCTAATTATTATTCACACTCAACTCTATCCGTCGTAATCTCCCTTATTCATGTTAATCCACCTTAACCCGGCTTGCACGAGAAATCGCCCGATGGAATGGGGCGGCTGCAAAAATGCAGGAACTTTTACCGCAGCAATGGCTCAGAGGTACAGCACTCGCCTCGTATGCGGGAGGTACTGGATTCGAATCATGGTACCACCACGCACCCACCGGATTCTTTAACGGGTACAGGCGTTCCTGGTCGAGTGCGGACCCTGAAAAGGGGAATCCACGCCCGGAAAGCTGCCTTTACCCTTGCGAGGGGCCCCTGAACCTTGTCCATCTGGCGGGGCCCCCGGCCATCAGGCCGCGTTGCGCCATTCCCGGGGTTGAAAGAGTCTGGCGGCATGTCCTGTCACAGGCGATTGCGAGTTGAGCGTCCACCGTGGCTGTGGGAGGCACCATGTGCTTTCGTGTGCTTTGGTGGCGCCGGGCACCTACCGGTAAAGTAGGTACAAGCGCCTCCCCGGCCTGGCGCTCGGCCCTTGTGTGGGACTACAACGCTTGGGAAGTTCACCCGGCTTGCACGGGGAATCGCCCCTATGGAAAGGGGCGGCTGCAAAAACGCAGGAACTTTTTTTCTTTTTCGGCGTTTTCGGGAGAAATAATTCCCGCACCTGGCATTACTTCACACTCCCGAACATCATGTAACCTAGTTCAACCTAACCAACGGAACAATAATTTAAAACACGAAAAACTTACCCTGGATAATTTATCGTGCTCGATAACAACATGTCAAGGGCGTCAGGCGGTATGGTTGTCGGCAACGTCCATTATCGTGGCGCATGGCCGCTGAGCACGCTTTCCGCCCGTTTATGCAACACCCGATCCACATGCATGCCATAAAAATTATAGCAAATACACCATGTGGCTTTCTTCTCGTTGCAAGCTTGGCACGACTACCTCCATCGGTGCCGCGACACCACAAACAGCCATGGCAATTATAATTTGAACGAAGATGTAAAAAATAAACGAAGCAAGAACAGGGCTCGAACCACAGCGCTTGGTACCAGAAAGCTAAGACGGAACCGCCCCATAACAAGCCATCGACCATACCATGCTGAATACGCGGTTCTCGTCCACACCACAAGGGCAGACACTCTGCCCTGTGCCAGCCTAGTCCTAAAAAACTGTGGTTGATTCCTCAGTCATAGGAATAGGTAAAACACGAAAGTGAAATGTGCAGCGAAATCCGCAGCTGAGCATGATTTGGGAGGTTGGCGGCTGTCTTGTGGGTGTGCTTAGCGAGTGACGCCCTGCTGGCGTACCATTTCGGCAAAGGTGTACTGACGTCATTTCCGTGACGGATATGACGTCAGTGAAATCTAGGTGTATCCCGTCATAAAAAACTTTTCGTGTTGAAATATAAAACTCCAACATGAACAACCCTAAGTATAACCAGAGTACTTCAATGCTTTACTGGTCACGAAACTGCTCCGTAACTCAATGGGAGAGCTTCATATGCTGCGTTTGGCCGCCGCGCGGTGGCGCCACCCTCTCACTGAGGTCACTCCTCGGGCGGTGTTGCGCTGGCTCGAACGGCGGAGCCGCGACGAGCTGTGTTTGTTTTGTGCGGGAAAAAATGTAACGTGCATATCGCGCTCTTGTGATGCGACTTAAGTAGTGCAACGACGATTTCGAACATGAGTTGCGTCCCGGGGTGTCGTTCCTTGTACAACGATACCACAGAAAATGTTTCCTTGTTCTTTTGACCGAGCGACGGGCAGCTGTGTGACAAATGGAGGGGCGCCATTCCAAGGCAAGCAACCGGAGATTTCAGCTTCGATTATAAGTGTGCGACAGTGTGTGGAAATGCACTGTGTGTGCGAATGAAAAAAGCAATGTACCCTTTCGAGAGCATCGTGGACCTAGAATTGTACGAGGCTAACTTAAAGCCGGATTTGTGTCATATCAGTCAGGTTGTAGCGGTGCTTCATTGCCTGTTTGCAAACTTGTATTACATTGCGCTCAGGCTCGCGTGTAAAAAAGCTTTGGGACGTCCTTGTGGTTTTACTTTTCATATTTCCGCGAATTATCCCCGAGGGTTCGTTTTGTTTGTTTTGTAACCGCGCGTGGCCGATTCCGGTTTCTTATCTGCAGTTTCAACCAGAGCGCCCGTTTGCTCTTTTTGTCGTACGTCCCGTCGGGCAATATTGTTTGATATGGAAAGGGTGCCACCTTGTCGCTAACTTGATTTTTTGTTTCTCCGACAATGTACTCGATCTCATTTCCATGGATCTGAAATTAATAACGTTCCAAGAGTAATGCATGCATAGCAAACGCCACGCAACTCACTTTATCGACGTTCATCTGTTCACGTCACACTGCGGACTGCTTCTTCGACGTTTGTGTTTCATTCTAGTCTTTTGTAGTGCAGGAGATCGCTAGTTCGCTGCGTTCAGAAAAGCTTTGCGTCGTTCTTGGCTACGTGGCAATATTCTGTTTCCTCCATGTGCTGCACATCGCAGCGCGAAAAAATAAATTTTTGTACGCTGGACCACGCTCTTTTGTTTCCCTTCGTAACATTGAAATTTTTTGTTGCGTGTGATAAAATCATTTTCATTGTTCTTTTTTCGCTTTCTGTTTTTGCAAGGATTGCAAACCGTGCAAGCGGAAGGACACACGGTGCAACATATACAGGGTGTTTCAGTGAACACTTTCAAAAATTCCTGAAGGTAGGCTTTTGAAGAAAAATAGGAATTCTCTTAAGGAGCAAGCTATCAGGTTCGGCGGACGTCAGCAGTTATGAGAAACATTCGAATTACATAGTTAATTAACTAAAACTCTGTAATGAACTTTTTAATTAGCGGAGTTTGGCGGTTATTGCCAGTGGCGAGTTTGTAGCCACGGAGACGACGATAACGGACCAGTTTTTAAAGCAAAGAAAAAATGCACTCTGTAGAGCCCTGCAGCCCGCAAAAATCAAGTTTTTTTCCCCCATGAAACCGAAACGCAGCGCACATGGTGCGCCAGAAGTCTAGTGCAAACGCAACATCCGCCGATGACGTGTTGCAGTGACTGTGTCGCCCAATTCAAAAAGGCTCTGGTGATTCCCCACGCTAGGGAATCAGCTGATATCAACTCCATCGCCTCTTGTATTTTTTCAATGATCAACGCTCACCTTATACCACGGCTAGCGTTATCTTTTGTTTCGTTGGTAGGCGCAAGAAAGAGGCTAGCCATTGCCCACAACACGGTCGCCCGTTTCGGGAGTCCTAGTGGGCGTTGGCGACAGTTTTGCTTTTCTTTTTTTATTGTCTCAACCACATCTGACGCGGCTACCAGGCGTGCAAGATGTGAAACGTCACCATCCATTCCTTTTTTTTTCGTTAGGTTTATTTGCTGTTCATTTATAATCGCTGCGTGTTAGAAAGCGCATCAGACAAAGGAAAGGTTTGTTTGCTGGGCGAGGAGGGCTTTCGCGGCTGTGGCTGCTGGCTGAGGCTTCCTAGCAAGGGAAAATTGCACTTACATTTCGAATTGGCCGCCACATTCATTGAAACACGTCACCAGCCGACGTTGCGTTCGCTCAAGACTTTTAGCGCTCCTTCAGCGCCGAGTTTCGTTTTTGAGCGGAAAACAACGGCAGGTTTCCTCACGCTACAGGGCTTTGAACACCGACTTTTTCGTTGTTTTAAAAACTGATATGAAATCGCCTTCTCTGGGGCCACAAAATCACCATTGACAACAACCACCAAACTCCACTAATTAAGAAGTTCATTAGTAGAGTTTAATTACCCACCTAACTAATGTGCACACCCTTGATACTATCTGGCGCCCGCCGCAGCTAGCAATCTCCTTCTGAAGAGGGTTTCTTTTTTTCTCGAAGAGCCCATTTTTTAAGAATTTTTGAAAGTGTTCGCTGAAACACCCTGTATCTCTTCGTGTTTTGATCATTCGCGTTTCTGCAGCGTTTTTAGATGTTTTCAAGTATGTACACACTCATCGAAACGACAATACTATTGGGCTATCTCTTTTAGCGTTCTGTGCATTCCAGAGCAATCAACGGATTCATTAAGCGTAGTCTGAACGACGATTACTTGGTTTCTTTCAGTTTTTTTATTGTATTATCGATAGGCCCGCAGCAGCCCGTGACTACACAGCTACCGTATGTGTGGTATTTACAACTTTGCTTTAAGAAAAGAAGCAATATAGATTTAAAATCCGTAAACACGACGGCGCAGTGCTTGTGCCAGAGCACACAGAAGCCGTTGCCGTTCGCGGCCGAAGTTTACGGTAACTTACTTCGAAAAATAAAACCCCATTGAAGGCAGGTGATTAATACGATAACCGGACTATTCATCGCTAACTACTACGAAAAAAAAAACGCAGTTAATCAGCGCGCAGACACCAACAGCAGCGAGCGTTTGCACGCCAAGAGCTGGCCAATACGCCGCACGCGCGGCGGCTGGATGACCTTCGTGCGGAGGTGGCGCCTGTAGCGGCGCGCGCGGTCCCTATATGAACCGAGAGCCGAAGTTTCGTGACCAGTAAAGCATTGAAGGACTCTGGTATAACGTACTCTTTAGTATAAAAAGTTTGCTTCCCCGCAGGAACACCCTGTGTGCAGGAGTGCACCCTTTACAGGCCGCTTGCTTCGTTGTACTGGCGTCAGTTCCGTGACGAATATGACGTCAGTGAAATGTTTGTGTATCCCGGAATAAAACACTTTCGTGCTAAAATTAGAATGTCGTCGCGTCGGCCGGTACTCTAGCTGTGGCTGCAGCACTGTGACGGAGCGCCGCCAGATGGCTCTCTATGGGCCCTGCGTTAATAAACACGCATGCCTTCACCAAGATGAAAATGGGCGACTATGGGCTCCAATCGCAATATGCTCCTACTCATCGCACACTCGAATTATGGGAAACAAGCTGCACACTTCGCCGCTCTCGTGTTTTGTCATTTCCTGCAAACTAACGTCAGACTTTCTTTGCCGTTATATGCAATTTCAAGAGACCTTCTTTTATTCCCACGGTCGCAACCACACACGCGTTTTTCATTGTTTATCCTCGGTATTCAATTGCGTGGAATGCATGCAGGCATGGAGGAAAGAAAACCTTTTTTTTCCTCCATGCATGCAGGCAACCATGCGTGCGCCGCCACATCTGTGGCCAAGCGTCTGTTGCTAGGCGACGTTGTACGCACGGCCCGCAGATCAGGCACCCCTCTTCTCCTCCATGCGTGAGTGCGCCCGTGGCCTCCGCGATTTGCTGCCGGCGGCCCCCCGCCGTTAGCCGATCTTGGAGCCCACGGTGCGCCGTCACTCGTTACGTCGGGCTCCGCGGGATGGCGGCACTTGTCCAGCTAAGCACGACTGTGAAACACATGACTGTGTTTCACGTTACGAACGCTTCGCCGAACACAAAGTATTGCGTCGAGTTCACTGTGAGTGCGATTATTAACATCTCTGTTGGCGCCACAGTTTAGAATCGGATTGGAACGGAGCAGATGGCACACGCCGGTGCCTTTTTTTCTGCGGCGTGCGGCCGCAGTGGCCCAGGCTGCGCTGTGTCTGTGGCGCATCGGCCATGTCTGTGGCCGTTTCCAGTGTTGCCAGGCGAAGAAATTGGCCGCTAAACTTTTCAACGAATACATTCTATATAACACAGTCCTTCCCCGCTACCCTTAAAAATTAAATAAATTTTAATTTTTTTTATTTATGTGCTCATGTTCCGCCAGTACCTGAAGACGACTGATTATGCGATTATTTACAGGAGGTCCCATTTCAGCCATAGGCTCTGGGGCCTCCTTCCGTATTTTCACTTATGTACATATCATCACTGAACGAATAAACCGCTGCCGCCACGGTGGCTGAGTGGCTAAAGCGTTGTGCTGCTGAGCGCGAATTCGCGGGTTCAATTCCGGGCGGCGGCGGCCGCTTTTCTGATGGAGGCGAAAAGCAAAAGCGCCCGTGTGCACGAGATTTCGGCGCACGTTAAAGATCCCCGGGTGGTCAAAATTAATCCGGAGCCCTCCACTACGGCGCGCCTCATCGCCTGCGTTGCGTCGGCGCGTTAAACCCTACAATCAATCAAATCAATCAATCAACGAATAAAACACGCTTCTGATTCTGATGTGACATTCTCGTTTGCTACATGCCATTCTAAATGGCTGTGCCTATTCTGTGAACCAGGCCACATGATAATGTGCAGCATTCCTCGGTGATCAGTGTTCAGATTTATTTCTGGACGGTACAGTTTAGGCTTATTAATCTAAAACGATCTCAGAAAAACAAAGTCACTTTATTTACAGGAGGCTGCGGCTAATCTCACCGCAGCCGTGAGAATTACCTCAGGAAAATTCTCTCGGCAGTTTCCATAAAAGCTGGCTAACCTAAAATTCGCTGAATAATATCACGTCCCAACGTAACGTAATGTCATGTGTCAGGGTACCCCCTGAGAGGGGGACGCATCAAACCCCCGAAAAATAGAAGAGAACAAAGGAGCGAGAAATTTGAAGTGCGCGCCAAGAGCGCGCCAATCAGCAAGCGCCAGCGCCGACGCACCAAGGAATCCTGGGAAAAGGTGGCAGCACACTGTTCGGCCAATCAGGGGAGGCCACGCAGGGGACAAGTGGCGAGATGGCCATATAAGGACATAGCAGAGGCGAGAAGCCAATGGGGGTGCGCCACGGGAGAGCCCAGAAGGTATAAAAGCGCGGCGCACAAAGAAGAGAGGGGGAGGCAAGAAACAGAAGACAACCAGGAGGCGGCCGGAGCACGTGCGCTTCAACGAACGAGCCAGGGGGACGCGGCCAGGCCATCGACCACGCCATCTGAGTCTGGGCGGGAGCGGGCCGACTGCGCATCGGCACCGTCATCCTCGGTGCACCACGAACCTGTGTCTTCGTGGCCCCAGCGGCATCGGTCGGGCACCAGCGGCCAGCGTCCACGCTCCGTCGACGTTCGTCTCGACGGCCCCGAAAGGCGACGTTCGGGCCGAGCCTACCTGGAACGTCCAGCGGAAGCGGCTACCAGGGGGTAGCCACCGAGGAAGCACGCCGCGGAAGGGATGGCCGCGCGCGTCGAACGCCGGCATCAGGAACCCCCAGCGAGAGCGGCTACCAGGGGGTAGCCGCAGAGGAAACGTCAGGACGCGCGGAGCCCACGCCGTCCACGTAGTGACCGCGCGCATCGAACGCCGGCACCGACGAAGCGAGACGACGGCTACCACCGAGTCAAGGCCACGCAACGGGTGCGACTCGTCAGCGCCGACGACAGCGGGGTAGGCCAGTCCAGTAGGGACGCAGTTGTCAAGGACACAACTAGGGAGTTGTGGTTCGAGAGAGATTAACTAGAACTGTAGGAGTGGATTTAGAGTGTACTTTGTGTAGGACGTTATTGTAGAGACTTTTGGGTTTTGAGTTGAATTGTATGTTAAGTTAGGGATTTGTAAGTTGAGCTGTTAAGTTAGGGGTTTGCATGTGAGTTGTATTTTGGGGATTGTAGAGGTTTGACTGTTTATCGGTTTTGTGCAGTTTAAATATTGAGTGCTGTGCCTGAGGGTTTTCCGTGTGTACATTAAATGTGTGTTATGTCAAACTCGTCAGCGGCTTTCCTGTGTCCATTGCTCCAAGCTGGTTAAGACCACCCCACCATCCGTTCACGTGACACGTAACATAACCCTAACCCCGCCGAACCTAGCCCAACCCGCTCTACCCAAAGTATTCTACACCAACGAACGTATCACAACCTACCAACTGCCACGAACATAACATAACCCATCCCAACGACACAGAACACAACCTGTATTAAACCTAATCAAACCTACTCAATATTCGTCAATCTTTTGATATACTAATATCCAGAACTAAAAAAAAGCATAACAAACTCACGACAAACGAAAACTTCAACAAATTGCGAAAGCTAAGAAAAAAACTCGGCTGTCTGATTGAGGCTTGGTTTCGCTCGGTTAACCTTTGATGTAGCTGTACTGCCAACCACGGCACAAAGCCGTTCGGTCCCTTGCAACGCTCACAGAAGGAGGCCCGGCGAACGCGCCGTTTCTCTCTGCCGGGCGCGAGACGAGCACGTAGCCCAAGACGACCCAGCGGCGTATGCATGGGAGGCTGCGAGGGTGGTCTGCTTCCGATCAGGTGATTGGCCGCAGCGGCGTCGGCGACCGTCATTTGTGCTGAGCAGAACGGCTAAACTCATATTGGTGGGGTCGTATGGTCCGATAAGCCTCACCAACGTAGATTACAAGATTTATATGAAGGTACCAGCAAACATTTGTGGTTTGCAAACGATGTCCACGGGGAAGCGATGCAGAAACATCCCCCTCGCGAGGGGCACGATCAAATGCAGAGCATTTCCGGGGGCGCACGACGTTAAGTAGTTTGCGTTACGTTAATGTTGTTGCACTTGTGGCAACTGCTGACGAGAGAGCGCGGCGATGAGTGCGTTCCAGCCTCGCCGACACCCGCCTTTATCACGCCACGATCGCGCCGCGCGCGCGCGATGCTGACGTCACGATCACGCCACAGATGTTGTTGATCCCGGGACGCGCGCGCCCCCACCTGTTGGGCGCGAACCGACCGCGGAGAGAGCGCGCGATGCGAGCGGAGAGTAGGCGAGGAGGAGCGGGGCTGACGAGAGAGCGCGGCGATGAGTGCGTTCGAGCCTCGCCGACACCCGAATTTATCACGCCACGATCGCGCCGAGACGGCGCACCTGCGAGCGATGCGGACAACTACGGACGCCAAGAACGGGTGACATCGTGAGTTAAAGAAATGTTCTGCATTTAAAAAAATTCCCGCGCCTTCCCGCGAGGGGAACACGAGTAAATGCAGAGCATTGGGGCCTCAGTACTGGTTGAAGGCAGTGTTGCTTCCATCGCTTCTTCCGTGATGCTGGAGTAGCAGACACGAGTAAACGTGGGAGCGAGCGTCAACCAAGGAAGGAAGGAGCAACGCAGTGACTGAAGCACGAGCGACCGCTAGCCGCTTTATATTTGCAGCGCGTGCAGTGGAGGGAGAGCAGTACGGGGGGGAGAGCGCGCATGCGCAAGCAGCACGCGCCCTTCCGCGCCCCACCGCGCTGCTATCACGCACCTGTTACGCCTAGACCGCGACGGAGCCAACGGGCTGACTACGACGCATGTGCGCGCCAGCTGCTGTTGAGAGAGATGAGGGAAGGAGGAGAGGCGCACCTGCTGCGGACGCGGAGCTGCGGACGCCGTCCGACGCAGTAAGGGGCGAGGCTAAGAAATGCTCTGCATTTAAAACAGCTCTTCTGCAGCACTCAAATATAGGCATTCTCGTCACAAAGCGGGTGCTTACCTCAGCGCCACAGGAGCAGCAGTAGCAACTCGTTTACGGGGAATATTTGTCCTATAGAATCCCCGGGTGGCGTGCTAGCCAATCATAGTCGACTGAGGTGGGAAATTTCTGGCGGTAATTCTGACGGTTGCCGTGATAATAGACACCACCTTTGCAAAATAATGCGTCTAAATGACTTGAGAGCACATTGTGCACAAAAAAAAAATTAGCAGTGGCTAGGCTCGGCTGTGCCAGGATATACGTAGCGTGAGCTGATTGTAGGGTTTAACGCGCTGACGCAACGCAGGCGATGAGGCGCGCCGTAGTGGAGGGCTTCAGATTAATTTTGACCACCTGGGGATCTTTAACGTGCGCCTTGGGTTTGCTGGTTGTCTACTATTAACTGATTATCATGCGAGGGTAAATGCAGTGGAGTGCGCCCTCTACCCACAACCCGCATGGCGACACTTTCTGCGGGAGGTCCAATGAACGGTTGCGCATTGGGCACATCTGACTGTGACCTGGAACTGCGAAGGAAGCTCGCTGCTGCTAAAACTATTTCCAATCCAATCCAATCCAACCCAGTCGCGGCGACAGCGGCTCCGGTGCGCCAACTGTGCGCCGTGAGACGTCACTGCTCCTCGCGTATGCGCAGCACGGCTCTCCAGGAGCCACGCGAAACTGCTCAACCTCGGCCAGTGTACCTCACGCTACAAAAATAGAACAGCTGGGTCTCTAAGGTAGGCCGTCAGCGTCAATATTCCTGCTCCACAGTTTGGACTCTATTCCTGCTCTATTCCTGTTCTATTCCTGCTCTATTCCTGTTCTATTCCTGCTCTATTCCTGCTCTACAATTGCCGGCCAGCTAGGCCCTTTTAGCAGTATAGCTGGGCGTTATTGTGGGGTCTGGTCCACAGAATAGTGAGCATGTTCTGAAGGGCCTCAGTGTCGGACGCCCTCGAGCTTCAACGCCCGAAAGTGTCACCCCCACCCTGGGGGTAAGGCATGAGAAGGTGACGGAAGCCGAGTGGCCGGCTGACACGATGTGAGGCCGCGTCGCGTTTGCAGGACAAATAAAGATGATTTCTCCCTCTTACCTGGCCCATGGAGACAGGAGGGTAAGCCTGAGCACGGCGCGGTTCTTCCACCCAGCGGGGGACGAATGAATTAGGAACAGGGTGTCCACGGGCTTCGGCCGCTTGCACTGGCGCCGCACGGCCCAGGCGTCCCTCGCGCCCTGTCCGGGGATGCTACGGTGCCGATGACGAGCGCCTTTCGTAGACGGAGGTGGGCCGTGAGATTTCACGAACCAGGCTCTCGGAATCGCGATGTCCATCGCGTTCTCAACGAAGAGAATCTGCGCAAGTGTTAAGAACGCCACGAGGAAGAAAAAGACACACATGCACTTCCGCGTCTTGTTCATCGCACTAGATGAGGTGGTTGTTGTTTTTGATGATGTTCATTTGTTTGTGGAGCGTACCTACTTGGGGGATTAGCCAGCATCGGGAGATTTATTGGGGCTAATGTGCCCTATTTCGGAAACTAAGATTATCTTTTTTATTATTTTTTAGAATAATCGTACAACAAGTATAGGAATTTGTAGAAGACAAGTGCGCACTATGCGGGAATCTGCAAGAAATGGGTATGCGGGAATTTTGAAGAAAAGACTGTGTCTGTGTAGAGCTCAAACTCCCGAAGAGCGGCTAACAGGGTACGCGCCTTATCTCTGAGATGTAGGTGTGGACGGCTATAACCAAATTCCTGTGTGTAAAGCCCAGCAAAATGGCACCAAACGAAAGCAATACCGGCATTGAAAGGGTAAGTCCAAGGCGGTGAATTGGGTCCGCAAGGTATTTTCTTCTCATTAATGAGAAACCGCGGCAATGTAAGAAACAAATTCTCTATGGTTTCAGGTTCATCACATGTAATATATAAGTGGAATGTACCTGCCCGGTACATGAAGGAACTATACGGAACTCCCGCTGAAGCGCGGCTCCCCTAGACAGTGGCGCAGATTTCCGTCTAGGATAAATTAGAATGAAACTGTATGCTTTACTGGGCTCGTGTCGTAATTTCGCTGAAGGCGTAACTATGGAGAATGAAGATTCGCTGTGCCTGGAGTGACGTGCGACGGTAATATAAGCACTCCACTAAATTGACGCCCAGTGGCGTTCTCCCCTCCCCCCCCCCCCCCCCCAAAAAAAAAAAGAAAACAGTGCACCTGGAACTAGTTCACTCTCTTTAACGCAAGAATATCGCTACGTAACGTAGCCTTATCCAATGAAAAAGAAAATTTAATTATTAAAATGCCAGAAACTAACCTATCAGCTAAAAAATTAAAGCTGAGAAAAAATCTTTAGAGGAAAATAACAGCAAAGGGATGGATTCGAACCATCGCCATTCATAGAGAGTTTTAGCAAGCCGTATGCTCCGTTCGTTCCGTTCGTACCGTGTTGACCGGAACCCGACTGCGCCTGCGTGCGCGTGCACGGGGAGTACGACACCCCCCTACCCCGTAACGAATGCGCAAGTTCCCAGTGGGTCCCAGTCAACCCGGTACGAAGAGAATGGACGGAGCATACGGCGAGCTGAAACTCTAATAAAACTCTAATATTACGGGGGTAACCCGGAACCTATGCACCACTACAGTAGGCGTTCTATTCCGTCCCAGCCAAGCTTTAAAAATTGAAGTCCCGTTGGTTCTAAAAGAAATAAAATGAATTAATGTAAAATAAAATAAAATAAACCTCGGAAGAAGTGCTTATCATTTCCCCTGAATTCCGGGTCACCTCTACGTCGTGTGCTAGAAATTTTCGCTGGTCAACGACCTCCTTCACAAAGTGGAATGGCTCCTTTTTAACAGCGGAGCGTTTGGGGGCTCGCGATGTCCGGCGATGATGCCCGTCACGCCAGGCAAAGGTACCCCGCTAGGCCGACCGATGGCGCTACCGCCTCAACGGCCGTCCAGGCGATAATATTCCTCTGGGACTGAAGATGGCGCCACCGCCTCGACGGCCGTCCAGTGCAAGATCCCAGCAAGCAGCGCACGTCCACGGCATACTACCTGACCTCCCTTGGTGAGTTTCGAGCGCGTACATACTACGGCGAGTGGCGGTGTCAGAGCCCCGCCTCTGGGGAAAGGGGTTGCCAGCGTGACTAAGTTATCTACCCTGTTTCAGCAGATTTCAAACAGAGCCCGGACACTTCGGCTAGTTTCGGTATCGCAAAATAAAGTGCCGCCATGACGCCATGACCGAGTGAACGATGGCAGGACCGACGAGTGAAAGAAAAAGCGAACGATGAAAGAAAGCAAAGGAGGAGTGTTGCGAAATTGGGAGGGAGGGCGGTTCGCCGTGGCGGCGCGAGCCGGCGCTCTCAGAAGTGTTTGGTGGGGGTGTGGAGGGGGCAGTATGCCGTGCCCGCACGAGGCGCTCGACGGCGCGACATTTGGCGGAAACATGAGGCGGGCGTGCGCGTGACTATGATGTGCGTTCGCTGAAGACGCAGTTCGCGGTGCCTTCCTGAGACGCACTTCGGGCTGCCGACGCAGAGGCTCATCATCGCTGCCGTCGAGAGAACCGAGGAGTGAGTCCTGCCTCAGCGTATTGCTGCTGCGCCCAAATATCGCACTAGGGAGTATCGTAATCACCAGCCATTTTTTCGTACTATCCCTTCTGCAGTTGGCTGTACACGTGATCGTGGCTTGCCGTGAAGCATCACCGAAGGCTGTGGTGCCGTCGCCACACTCTTTCCCCTCCCCCTCCATCCACAGTCACCATTCTTGATCCCAACACGGACGTGCGGCGCCCAGGATAGCCCCTCTGGAAGTGCATGCGGGGGTGCATACAGGGATTCAAAATAAACAGCTCCGCTGTAAAGAAAAGACACGCTCGTCCACCTACAAGGGCTAGCGAACGGAAAATTATCAAATACATACGCGGAGTTCATTCACACTCTGCTCCTAAATCCAGTTGGAGAAAGCTCAGCTATGATATCACTGATGTATTTATGTCCAAAGGAACTGGGATGTGTTTTTTATCAGTACAGCTGGAGAAAAATCCTGGCGCCAAGAATTAATTCGTATTATACGGGCACTCCTAAGAGTCGATGGGGTGGATCTTCATCTCATAGCGTGGGAATAATAGACGGATGAGGATCATTAGGCTTAAAAACTGTCCCATAGCGATATTCCGTTACCAAGTCAGTGCAGGCCGGACCGTTCTTGTGACGCCTAGCACCTCCACATCGTTAGTTTTTACACTGCTAAAGCGAGCTTGCTGTTCGCCCTCTGCGTAGAGACGTCAGCCGTTCAAAAAAATTTTTTAACTTAAAAAAAACACGTTTTTTTGTTTTTTCTACCAACTTAAAATTGAAAAACACATGCAGAGCTTCTTCAGGGAAATTTTTCGTTATGCAATCAATCTGCTGGGAGGAAAGCGCTTTCTTAGGTCAATGCCTGCAGGTGCAATCGTGCGCAGATTTTGAGAGTGGAAGCTCGGCTGGGACTTTTCTGATGTGGAATGTAACAGTCATGCCAGAAAGACAGCGCAAAGAAACCGAATGGCAGACCAGAAAGAGACAAACAGCGCCCGTGTTTGTCTTTTTTTTTTGCCTTCCGTTCGGTTTCTTTGCGCTGTTTTTCTGGCATGATTATGAACCAACTAGCCCGTCTTCACACTCTAGTAACAATTATATTTTTTCAGTGCTAACGAAGAAAATTCATCGGAAACTGAAGTCTCCCAAGCGATCTGAAAACTATAGCCAGTGATTACCGAAGACGTCTTCACTGTTGCATCGTGTTTGCGTTCCGTCACGTTCACCTTGTCAAGCAGCATGCATCAGGATAATTGAATCGAAATCCGAATTGAAATCCGATTTAACAGCAGAGCTATTTAGGCCGACACAAATCCGTCTGGCGTAGACAGAAAACCCCGAACGCACGTGAGCGCGTGCCTCGCTGCTACCGCCTGGCGCCGTCCAGGCTTCCGCATGGGCTACACGTCCCATGAGGAGCTCCCGTCTTCATCTTCATCGTCGTGTAGCGACCGGAGCACCACCGGTCCGCCGCTCCGAAGACGATGATGTCGAATCTGTCAAGCCTTCCCTTCATAATCCACATGTGGAGATGGCTACCAGACCACCTGATGAAGAAGTGGAGGTCTATTTTTATTCATTTGTGACAGAATGCCCGTTGGCATAAAAATAACTTATTTACAAGTAGAGATGGGCACCTATCTCTCGAAGGAAGTCAAGGGAGCGGTGGTGGGGTTCCCAGAGCCACCGCTGGAGGTCAAGGGTTCTTCCAGGATGGAGGCCTGTGCCTTTCAGGTGTCGCCTTCTGGCTGAGCCCACTGAAGGACACGCCCATATTAGATGGTCCGCATCAGCTTGTTCGGCAGGAGCTGTGCAGAAGGGACAGGTGTCATCGAACGGGGCATGGTAGCGTGGTGGCCACGCCCGGGTCACAGCAGGTGAAAGCGCCGCTCCAACGCGAAGTCTGCGCAGCAAAACCTCTTCCCAGCAAGCAAGTCTACTGGGGAGGTCCGTTCCACACTGTGGGATGAGGGCACGTGTGGCGCGATGCAGATCGTCCTTTCGTTGGAGAAAGTTTCCTATTAAACCGGTTGTTAACATTGGCAGTGGACGGGGAATATACGTAGGGTGACAAGCCCTATCCGCTGCAATGTGAGCAGAGAGCGTATTCCGCCTAACCCACAACAGCCTGAGAGGGCAGGGGTACGTGTGTGGATGTCCCTTGGAATAGGTCTACCGACGCGAGGACACGCTACAAGAGGATTTGCCCTACGCGGCTGTACCGTCAGAAGGCGACAACAAAAGGGATGACGGCGATTGCTACGTACTTTATTCGCCTTTGCTTTACAGTGCCGCCGTCGAAAGCGGCTTTGCACTGCTGAGGTCCGGCTGCTTCCTCTCTCATTGGATGCGCTGTTTCTCTACTCTTTCTCCTGCGTTGCACCGCTAGTAAAAGCTGCGCCAATTTTTTTTCTATATTTTCTTTACTCATTTTCTTTAAAGAGCCTCAGTAATTTGTTTCAATTTGTGAAGTTGCCAGCAATTACGGTCACTTTTGCCGTTTGATGAGACACCCAAGGCTTTCGCCTTAAGAAGTATGTTGAGATTTCGAGATATCTGTGCGGAATCATGCTTTTGCATTTTTTCACGCTTTTCTGAAAAAAAAAGCTTCAAAAGAAGCCTGTTTTTATCATGCCCCTGAAAATTTCATGAAAACTAACATTTCTACCTGTGTGGCCTACTGAGCAGGGTCGTGGCTTTTAACAATGAGTTCGAGCCCCGGCAGTTCCACTGGGTGGTGGTGGTGAAAACTTTATTCATCCAAAGCTGCTAAGAAAGAGGTGCCGACTTTGTATGCAGGTGAGCACCCAGTTGGGCACAATAATATCCCCAGTGCACTTCCTTTTCCTTTTCACCCGAACCGCCTAAGAAGAAGAAGCCCCGGCACTTCCGCCTTAATTTTTTTCTTATTTCCGGGATTTCTTTATTAGAAAAATGCTCCCTGATATTACTTCGACGCATTTCTTTCGTAAATAATGTTTGTTACCGTCCTTTAAGTCGGTTTTGGTGCAGACAGGAGCTTGTCATCGCGTTTGTTTTTTTTTTTTTTTTAAGTTCTGCATCGTTGCGGAAGCGCCCCGCCTGCAGTGACTCGAAACGCAGCTCTCCAAAAACCGGTAGAAAAGACCGGCAGCCCCGAGGCAGAAGAAGAAGAAGAACACCCACGTCCGGAGCCAGTCGTCTCGATCTACCGTCTACGCAAGGTATTTCCACGCAATTTCCTTTCTGATTGTCGCTATTCCGGTAGTGTTACTAGCGTATTTAACCGCCGTATACCTAACCAACCGACTTCAGCCGCACGTTCTTACGAATTCTGCGGCACCCGCTTTGCCCGCATTCATCTCTCGGTGCCTCGCAAGCGCACCGAGAAAGCAGCAATAAATACAGCATAATTAGCGCTTAAAAGCTCTCCGATAACGCAAGCGACATGCACTAGAGAGGGCTGGGATGTGTTTCGGTAGTGCCGTCGAATTATTAGTTACACATCGGTACTGCCTATTCTACCGGCAGCTGGTAGTAACGCCGCGAGGAATTTATTCCTGCTGTCGATTGGGATTGGCTAAGAACGTTACTTGAATCATGTTTGGGACGAATACGCCGCAAAATCTGTCCCGTCGGCTGCTGTCGTGGTGTGATATAGTGCTCGTTTTGAAATGCAAAGGAAACAGTTCGTATCCCTGAGGAGAACATCTTCCTTTTTCTGCCGTTTCAGAACTTTGCAAGTTTTTGTTTATGGGGCTTTCGTTGGGAAATTTCGCTTTTGGCCGATTATTCCTACAATTGCCGTGAGGTCGACGCACAGGACTTCTACTATAGTTTGTGATGGGTTATGGGCGGTATTGTAAGGCTAGGTTACTTTGGATTAGTTTAGGTTATGACAGGTCAAGTTTTGTTAGACTAGGTTAGGTTAGGTAAGGTCAGTTTGGTTGTATTAGACTAGGCAAGATTACGTTAGGCCATGTTAGGTTACTCCTGGCCCTCACTTTTGTCACTGGTGAAGATGTGCCGGGAGAATAGCAGATTATGTTTAAGTCAAACGTCACGCGGCTGTACAACCAATGAGGGGCGAGTGCCGGAAGAATTTTGGCTTCGCATTTCTCCCGGCCGAAGGCGGAATAGACATTCCCTTCAACATATCCGTAGCGAGGCCATTCTAAGAACATGAGCGTACGGGTGGGGCGATTGGAAGCGGCGTGGGACGTTCTTCTGCCACCGTAACCAAGGACAGTGCCTTCCATTCAATATTTGAGTCAATAATGATAGCCCGTCGTGACTGCCTTTATTTTCCCTGCATCTGAAGGCAAACGGTAGCTGTATTTCTGACTTCAAAAAAAAAGGTAAAAACCGCAGGTCTTCGAATCATGCTCGTCCCGTGAGCCAGCTTAAGCTTAAACGCGTTAAAATTGATTTTTTTTGCCTTGCAGGCCCGATAACTATCAGGGATAGTCTTGTCGTTGTCTTTATACACAGCCGTTGTGGTGCTATGCGAACACCTATGCGCGGAATTTGTAGTACAATCAGAAAGCGAACAGTGGGGAAGTCCGAAGAAAACTACCGTATTTTCGCGATTCTAAGCGCCCCCTAATTCTAAGCACCCCCGCCTACTTTCGGGAAAAATCTTGAAAAAAGTATTTTCATGCGAATCTAAGCGTCCCCTTTTCTAAGCAACCATCGCAAGGTGGATTTGAGACGCCTGGAAGCGGGCCCGAGTGCACGCTCGGGCCAAGTAAATTATGAAGTTTTCAATTACAAGCCACTTGAATGGAACAAAAGAGGACCTGTTGGGGCTACTGAGAGCGGTGGCTCAAGCGGCGCAACGGACTCAAATGGTAGTTAGGGTGACTGAGGATCAGATGCAAGCGATCTGTTCACTGTCTGCACCTATTTTGTTTTTAATATTTGCCAAATAAAACTTTATTTCTTGCGCCGGTCTCGTCGACATACGACGCAAAGGAAGTGGCCGGGGGGAGGGGGGGGGGGGGGGTGATGTAGTTTTTTTCGAATCTAAGCACCCCCCCCTCACTTCGGGAATCGCGATAGTTGAAAAGGGGGAGGTGCTTGGAATCGAGTAAATACGGTATTTTTTTCTTTAGTTGACTTATGACAAGCAGGACTCATTCATATAATACTGCGTGGCCCCGAGTCAAATATGCGTTTGGCATAGTTTTTTTTTTTTAACGTTGATGCGCGGGTAAGCTTATTCCTTGGTTCTAGATTCACAGAGCAACTAACAAGTACCATGGAAAAAACGAGACCGCCTCTGAGTGAGGCTTCCGCTTACCTACATCCCCTGGAAAAACTAACGAAGCAGTGCATTGAGATATGGGCTGGGCGTCGTTTGAAGTTCGAGAAGCGCAGAGTAAAATATGTTTTGAGAGGACGTTGAGAGCAGTAGACCAAAATATGTGAGCAGCTAAGGTTTTTAGGTACCTATACTTGGAAAGCGTGGAGACGCAGTGGTTAAGGAAGACTAGAAGGCTAACGATGAAATACGGAAAGAACAGTGGAGAATCCAAAACAGCCAAGGTAACCAAAAAAGAGGCAAAGCAGATAGAAACGAATAAATGGAGAGAAAAAATAGAAGCGAAAATGTCGTTAGAGATGTGCAGGGCTGAGAAATTGGACATCAGAAAAGAAAATTTTAAGGACAATTCCCAGGGCATTGCTTTGCTTTTTGAGGGTAGAGCAGGTTGCTTGGGAACTGAGAGCTTTGTGGGGAAGCATTCACAAAATGATGGGGTATGCCTGGTCTGCGGAAAAGAAACAAACTATGCGGCACATAGTGTTAACATGCGAGGGTATTCATCCAAATCTACATGAGGGAAATATTAGGCTTCCAGAAGCCGTACGATTTAAGGGAAGTGCAGAGGAAGTCGAGGCTGTCGAGGCCACGAAAAGAAGATTAAAATGATGGTGAACGAAAAGCAGAGAGGGGAGTACTGCCTAGGACAGTTACCACCTGTAACAGAAAAAAGTATTTTGTGCCTAACAACTTTTTTGTGCCTGCCCTAAGCAGCGCTAGTAGTAAACCAACAGTATAAAACATAGGTATATTAGTTCTTTTTGGTAAGATGACATGTCATCACCCCGCTACAAAGGGAAAACCAATAGCAATCATCATCATCATCATCACCACCACCACCTCTCCCGACCCCGACCTCTTCCGCACCCCCCCCCCCCCCCCCCCCAACACACACACTTCCTGGAGACGACCGGCCTCACGCAGCGGCTGTAGCCCGGAGTGCAGTGATTGACTGGTGTGCCCGGACTGACAGCGTTCTAGGACTGACAGCTCTCTTTATACCTTTCTCTCCCTCTCTCTCTCTCTTCCAACTTTATCCTATCACTCCCCCTCTACTTCCCTTCCCCCAGTGAATTTCCTTTCATTTTCCCGTCGCAAACCACAACCACCACCACCACACATTTCCCGCCACTCATCTCCTCGGCTTCTTTAAAGGACGATCTGCTTTGATGCGCGTTTTTGTTTCATTTACGAAGCGCGTCCGCTTTGAGCTTGAGCGGATCGTTATTGACGAGCCCCACGACTCGTACCAACCAATTGGAATTTAGGGGCCGTTCCGCTCCCACAAAACCAGACGCCGTCGTCGGCGTTTTTCACTGAGTAGCTCGTTTATTACTTTCTCAGTATTCAGGTGCAAAGTTGGGTAAACAGGAGCACTTTAACTGCGCTATCTAACACATAAACTAGAACTCCAAAAAGAGCACAGCAAAATAGCTTGACTGTTTTCTGCAAATGAAGTTAACTTCATTTATGTTATCAACGAACCTGGAGAAAAAAAACGAGTCCTGTGGGGGTACTGAACCCTCGCATTCAGAGTACATTACCGATTCCTTACAAATCCGTCTATCTGGGCCACTGGGTTAGCCATGTGTCGGGGGTATGTATGCTACTCTAACACGCTCGCGATTCCCGTCACTAGAACTCAATGTCCTTACGTACGCTTTTATAAATCTAAAATGCTCCTTCTCTTTTGACTCACATACACAAAGTTTCGCAGGTCTTAATTGAAATGAAGGCCCTGATCAGCTTCCTGAGCGCTGCACTTTCGTTCGCTGTCTGCGATGGCTCCCAAGTCCTTCAGCTGCCGGCTGAATACGACGGAAAAAACCGTAAGTTGAACCGAACTCTTCACACTGTCTGCCTGCTGAAATTTGCGCACCTTGTCTTTGTTTTTAACAGCGGAGCTGTCGTAGGTCGAGCCTTTTCGGAAGTCTGCTGTAGGTCCTGCGTCACGCAGGGGTAGGGGCACGCTGCTTAACCCACCGACAGAGGGGGCAGTGATCTCGTGGGGTAAAATGACACGTCATCACCTTGCTACAAAGGGGATACAAGGAGCAATCATCATCATCGGCGGGTTCCACTCCCTGCTGCTAGGGAGCGCAGAGTAACTCACTCACGTCTGGCTGTCCATTCGTTCGCGCGAAGCATACAATATGCGCGGAGACGGCGCAGCTATTCTTGGGCGGACGTCCGTTTACGTTCGATCCGGCATAAGAGAACCACAGCTATGCTGTTTGAGCAGATGTGACGCGGAGTGGAACTGCGTTTTATTTTTTTATTTTTTGCTCATCCCTCGCTTGTTGCAGATGAGAGCGCTTGCGATGAAACCCGCTTCATTGCCGAGCGAGAGCTGTGCGACGCCACGTTTGGACTGAATTTACAGCAACAACCCGGAAATAACAGGTTTGCGTGCTCGTGAGTATCCCACTTCATCCCTCAGTCACTGATCAGGGTGGTTCCGCAGCCACGAGTGTGACGCACTTGCGGAATCATCGAACGGGAACATTTTTACTGATTCTGGGGCAGACAGACTAGCCAAAATTTTCGCATTTAAACATCGCAAGAAAGACTCGTTTTTGACGCTCTTGTAAACGATTGAAACTAATCAACAAGCCTCTCGGGCAACCTGACAGAAGAGGGCGCCAAACAGACGAAAACGAAGGTAGACACAAACAACGTATACAAGTTCCTGCACATGTCGATTGTGCGTACCTTAGTCTTCCTCTGCTCAGCGCCCTATTCTTTGCACTGCCCAAATGAACAGACTATCTCAACAAGTTCTGCTAACAGTGCAAGACTGCGCCTACCTATGTGGTCGGGTGACGGAAAATGGCGCCCTTGGAACCCTCGCAGGCTCGTCGAGAAATACAAGAGTTGCGTGGCCAATCTAGTTCAAGAAACTGGGTGCCGGGACACGGGCTTCCTGAGGTCGCAGCTGGAGCCAATGAAGCAGTTCTTCCGGAACAACAATATAGTGTGCGCTCAGCGGCACAACGGTATGCTCTTACAGCGCTGACGTTTTAAGTGCAGAGCACTTTAGGCGGCTCGCCTTGTCGTCGTCGTAGCTCGCTCGCTGGGCCTAAGCACAGCAACATGCAGGGCGTTCCGTGCAAGCGCCGTCGTCGCGGCGTACTCCAGACGCTTCGAAAGCCAAACGAATTATATAGTCATAAGCGTTCGAAAGTCGTAAACCACTGGCGCTTGTCCTACATCTGCCCGTTGTTTAGTACAAAAAAACCTGTGGGCACATTTGAGGCAAAATATAGGTAATTAACCGGCAGCGCCCGAGTTCATTTAGTTGGGAACGCTCGTCGGGTTGGTTTTTACGGTAGTAAGCGAAAAAAGCGGCCGCGCAAGAAGAAAATGGCGTGTTCAAGATGACGCAAAACAGCTCCAGCATACGTTACTAAGCCAAGCACGAAAAGAACAGAACCCCGCTGGCGCAGTTTCAGGCAGTGGGCGCTCGAGCACTGTGAAGGCGGGAAAATTGAATTGCACGGGGTGGTGAACGGATAACGACGCTACAGCCCATTATGGCGAATCACTGCTCTGCACTTCCGACAGCTTCCACATTGAGTGGAATGGCTTTTTTTTCTGCTTGACACGACATCTGAACTTGAAGGTGTTCTTTGCTCTCTTCATGGCTGCTCCTTCCGTGGCTTAGCTTTTCACGGGCGTAGCGTTGGAATGAGACAGATCCCTAAAATAAAAGCAAAACTTGGTTGGAAAGCTCACATAGAGAGGACGCTAAGCAGCGCACAAGCATGGTTTATGTAGGATACATGAAGGATAATATAGAATGGAGATGGTAACTGAAGTAAGGATGCAAGAGCATCTACATCTAGTCGCCAGAGAAAGCTTACAATCTCCTCGCAAGTCCAACGAGTAGTATACCCGGAGCGTCGCGGAGGAATACGCGAGGAATATCATCGCATCGCTGTCGGAACCCAACATTCTTGAACGCATGGGTAGGGTGATTCAAGAATAGTGGTATCAAGGGAGGAGGACAGAGAAAAAGGGAAAGCCGGCGGCTAAGCCATGGTGCCGACAACCCTCTTGCAATTGATGTCACCCGCCCAACAAGTACTATAACGTTGCTTGTCGCCTTGTAGAAGATAATTGCATGTGTTAAGCCGGCTGCTCATAAATACGATTGAAGGGAACTAGAAACATCCAGTATTTCAGGTTTTAATGGTTTTGCCTATACTCGGTGACAACTTAAGAACGGCACTGGAAGTTGCCGCCGTGCCTTATCAAACCGTAGCCGGATGTTTCTCCGCGCGGCGCAAGTAGAGCATTACTGCGGATATTTTGAACATGGCGTGAGCCGTTCCCGTGATTTTTTCGACTTAATATGCTTATAAACGACTCCAGTGACGACAAACAAACTGCGTGAGACAAGGCAGACGATATGACGCATTCATAGCAAACCCGTTTCAAAACGCGCGCGCACTGACGTCATGGGTCCGGCGCTTTGGCGGAGTGATACACTTCATAAGGTGGTGCCGTTCTTGAGTTGTAACCGAGTATAGCATCAGTTACGATTGAGGACGAACGTCTGCAGCAAGGACAGGAGGGATCGTCTGCAGTGCTTACCTGCGTACGTAGCCAGCGCTCACACTAGACCACGGCTTCACACCAGATATGTATACCCTTTATCACAATTTGCTAGGCCATTCCTAAGCCTTCTGGACCACAAAGAATTCATAGAATAAGCTTTACCTTTAAGTGTGACAAAATTGTTTTATGACAGTAAGAAAGAAAAGTGTTTTCTCCAGCTTTCCGGCTTAAAACGTTTCAGCCTCGCTGGGGGCCTAAGCTTGTACATTGAATTTCTTGCGGCCTACGCAATTTCGGCTTGACCTAGAAAATTTCGACGAAGACTGTACCTACCTCTAACAGCGACGAGCAAACTCAAGCTCCGAGTCATGCGATAATCGTCGGTTGTCCGTGCTCTCCCAGCATCGTCGGAGCCGGCAGCCTCCAAGCGCCATCCGGCGGATCTTGGTGTGTGCGCACGAGGCAAAGTTTGGCAGAAGCACTTCCTGTGCGCCAAGGAGTTTGAGGTCAGCATACAAAAGGCCAGAGGGAACGAAGACACGCAGCCGCTCCCTGTCTGCAGGTGAGGTGGATTTTCCTTCTGCGAAACTTTCCTTCTGCGAAAAATTTCTCAGTAAATACGGCATCATTTGCTGCCGTGCAAGCGCTGGGGACATAAACACGAAATCTTTCGAATAAAACAAACTTGTATTTTGTCTTCTTGGCTCCTTTATATTGCGACTCGAACAAAGCATAATATATTTGGAGTTTAAACATCCACTGGCATGACCATCCGACTGCTAGATGCAGCTCCTGCTATTCAACTGAGTTTATGGGCGACATATCTCACATGCGGCTCCCAACTCAGGTGACACGAATACCAGACACCAAGAATTTCGTGTTCATTAACCACTTCAATAATGTTGTTATTAAAAATTAGGCTATTTCTTATTTATCAATACTTTAGTATTATTTCTGTTTGGAGCCCGATGACCAAGCTGTGATTGCAGTTCCTCAATCGTTCTTCCAACTGCTCTGCCGAAACACTGGGCAAGATTATGCCGTCAGCAAGCCTCAAACTGCTCAATTAGTATTCATTTATCCGTAATCCAGCGTTGTCCCAGCCAAGCTTCCTAAATATCTCCTCCATTCAGGCTGTGAACAGTTTCCGCGATATGGTACCTGTCTGACGAGATGGTACCTGTCTGACCTGTCTGACCCTTTTAAGTGCGAATGCACTTTATAAGCGACCCCAAACCATCCACCGCCGGCGGCGGCGGCGGCGGCGGCGGCGTCCGCAGTGCTCCTCTATATTTAAAAAAGAAACAGCATCCGGCGCCAGGTTTCGATCCGAGGACTTCGCGGCCGCAGCGCGACGCCCTACCGACCAAGCCACGGACGCGACGGTGATATCAGTGTTAATGACGCGCGTTATATCTTTAACGCATTCAAACTACGTCGTCAGCGGCGTGCGTTGGCGACTCAGCGGCGTTATAGCGGCTTGATAACTGCGTGGTGTACACGTGATACTACAAACCCGATGGAAGAGATGGAAGAGAAGGCGGCGAGGCGGTGGGCTGCGGGGGCCGAGCGCAAGCGCCGCAAGCGGGCCGACAACCGTGCATTCGCACTTTCACATTCTCCCCCTCGAGGAAATGCGGGGGAATTTTTTAATCTCGAACTTTTCGTTTTTCTTGTGAGGAATTACCCTTGTCGTTTAAGAGTTTTTGTGGGTCTCCTCTGTTCTACGGTCTTCGATGCTTCAAGCACGGCTGCCGTGTTTGCTAAATCAAACGTTTTTTATAGCCTATCAATGTCACGTAAAGGGGATTACTAAACACAGCGGATTTTTTTTTCTGTTACTTGATTGACGACATTGATGTTGTTCACTGTTCAGTATCCTTTCCTAAACCCAGCCTGCTCTCTGGGTTGTTGGAAATCTAGGCTGTCACTCATGCGGATAACTCTCGCTTTCGTAAAAAATTTGTGTACAACTGAGAGTAGGCTGATGGGTCTGTAATTCTTTGTCTTTGGTGTCTCTCTTTTCGTGGTGGATCAGAATTATGCCGGGTGTTTTTCCAGTCTGTGGGAACCTTCACAGTCAATACGCATTCTGAAAATGGTGCAGCAAGCTTTTCCAGTACAATATCTCCTCCCTCCTTTAAAGGAATCATGAAGAGAAAATACAAGTTCGTTTAATTTGAAAGAACTAGGATTCCGTATCTCACTCAGCTCCATTACAGCCACAAAAGATGTATTTTAACGAAAAAAAAGCACAACAATAAAACATAATTTTCAGTGCGTTAACTGCACGTTAGCATTCAAGTGATGCGGTCAAATGGAACTAGAGGCCCCATTACAGACGTCCAGTCATGTGTCGTCACGACAGGTCAGTTAGGTGGCCGCCAATCGCACAAACAAGGTTCTGTGACGTCATAGAAGAGTTGCGGGAAATCGGCTAGGGGGTCGCGACTGCTTCACACGTTTTCTTTAATATCCCCGTTATTTGTTCGAAGATTGCGATGACATTGGTATCATTGTTATCGTTACTAAGAAGTCTTCCTAATAAACCCAACTTGTATTTTGTCTTCATGGCTCCTTCAAATAGCCCACAGTTATACCATTCTCTCCTGCAGCCTGTCCTCATGTCATGTCTTTGCGAGTCTTTTCAACTTCTTCGTTAGTTATTAGTAAGACATCGTAAGCTTAGTTCGTACTTCATCAGTTTCCCCAGGTATATCACTGGCGTAAAACCTGGTGTAGAATCGTTCTACTGCATTAACTATATCGTCCATACTGTGCGTAATGTTGCCTTGCTCGTCTCTGAGTGCGAACACTTGCAATTTTGCGATTTTGACGATAGCTAACTTCCTCTTTGTTGATTGTAAGCTTCCTTCTGTTTCCAGCTTTTCCTTGATCACTGCCATGGTGTAGTCACATATGTCGTGAGTTTTGATTCTATTAATCAGTTTTGACAGCTCTACTAATTCAGTTTAATTCGCCGTATTCGAAAAATTTGCGTAATTACGTTTCGCAATTTGTTGATTTGTTTTCCGAGTTAGTTTTCAAGTTTGTTTTCTTATGTGTCTTATAAAGAACATGAAATAAACTTCTACTCCATTCTATTTTATTATATTATATTATATTATATTATATTATATTATATTATATTATATTATATTATATTATATTATATTATATTATATTATATTATATTATATTATATTATATTATATTATATTATATTATATTATATATGACGTTTTCCCCATAGCTGCTGCTGATTCTGTGATTGCCGTTGTTACGTTGTCAACTAGCCTGCCTAGATTAACGTCGTTCTCCTTGCTTAGAAGCGCGATTTCGTTTCGAACAGTTATTTTGAATTCCTGCGTCCTTTCTCTGGCTGACTTCATGCTCAGTTTCCTCCTTTTCGTAAGTTTACTTTTTTCTCGCTTGACATTCAGCCTTATTTTGCGCAGTAACTATCTCATGATCGCTGCTTCGAATCTTGCCTAGCACCCCTACATCTTGTGCAATACCTGGGTTGCCACCTAAAATGAAGTCAATTAAATTTTTTGTCGAACCGTTGGGACTTCGCCATGTCAATTTCCTATTCTTTCGTTTGTAGAGCAATGTGTTCATTAACATCAGGTTATTTCTCTCCACAAATCCCACCAGTGTATCTCCTCGAGTGTTGCGACTGCCTATTCCAAAGTTCCCCACCGCTATTTTCCTGTTTGTTTCTCCTCTACTTTTGCCTCACAATCTTCCATCACAATGGCGAACTGTGTCGTTCTCTTCTTCATTATCAGTGATGCACAGGGCCACGCTTCGAACAATAACCGGATTGCCGCGACATACCCCCATCGATGACCTCGAAAAGGCGGCTCCTCTGCCTCCGTTCTAAGCCCTGCTTTCTTAAGCTGCCCTCCAACACGAACAACGCCGATCTCTTACGTCTCAGGGAGCGGCTCTCGCTGCGTGGAATTCTCGAACTATGTCGTCACCACCACTGAGTCTGGCACCGCCTTTTCCTTGGGAAAGGCCACTTTTGACATCGCCACATCATCGACCTGGCATTCCCAAAGCATGGATGTGTCCACGCCGAAAAGCCCTCCGTCGCATCCTGGACACGAAGCTCCCCGACGAAATTGACATCTTTGCCGACGCCAGCTTGGACCGACACCGAAGGGGCCTCGCGTGGCGCTATCGAGCGCTACCCAAATTTGACGGTTCTTTTACAAAACATGCACTCTATCCGTATCACACTGAAGCCGAACTGCGTGGCAATCTCCATTCACTGGACCATCTTGCCTACAACGCTCTGCTCCTCTGCCTTCCCGTATTCGTATCTTCACCGACTCCGCAAATGCTATTGACAAGTTCAACAAGGCTTTCTCTGACCATCCTACTGTCCACCAGATTCAAGCTATGGTCAACATATTCGCTCAGAATGGCACTAAAACTCGCCTGGCATGGATACCGGGACACCTTATGCAGGGACGTGGCAACCAGACCGCACACTCCGGGGATAGGGAGAGCCTCCTCGTAACCCCTCCGCTGGATGAACAATCCCCTGCTGCTGTCTCGCCCACGTCCTTCCGCCTACAACTGGACCACGCTCGCCACGCGTGCCGATGCCGCCTGGCAACAAGCATCCCCGCTTGGGCCCACCCGGAATTTCCATTAATAAGACTCTTGTCAATGCTGCTCTCACCCCTCCCATCATATCGAAATGGATTCACCCTGGGATGTCACCACCCCCCGTTGCCCGCACATTTCAGCGACCTCCTTAGACTGCGCCAGTATTGCAACGGAAATATTAGTACGAATATTGCTAAAAGCAAAGCACAGCGGCAGTGCGGTCAATGCCCGTTAACAATACCCGTTAACAACGAAATTATCCTGGCAAAAACTTACAATTTTCCAAGCAGCATCTCGTAATAAATTACATTTCGTCACATGCGAATATGGTTCATGGGCCACTCGAGTGTGGCCCATGAAAAAATAAATTAGAATAAACAGAAAATTCGAATAAAGTGATTTCGTTATAAAAAAGGTCTGTACTAGCAGAGTCGCCTCTCATTGTGGGTTGCCGTTTCGCGTTGCAGGTCCATCACAAACTACTACGTCTGTCTTAGCACGGCTCTGCAGAAGGAGTCCTGCACAGACGACGAGGAGCTCGGTCGGCACATGGAGTACTTTCCGAAGGTGCTCACCGAGAAGTACCGGGAGGTGTGCGCCGCCGAGATGAAGCTGGTATCCACCAATGTTGCCAAGAGACTGAAAGGTAAAAAATTAAACCCAGTTCTGCCCACTGAGAAACCTGCTTAAACAGCGTAGCTGTGGTTCGTTTGTGTTGCCTCTAACGTCAGCGCGGGCTCGCCCGAGAACGGCTCGCGCAAAGGAATCAACATCTATACGTCAACGGGGGGAGGCTCGCTGCCCCTGCGAGACCACTGCTACCTCTTTCGGCGGTTCTTGAAACCACCGGCGAGACGGTTCCCGGACACACTGATAGAGGCCGCAGGCTGGTCCGAGAGCCTACTCCTGCCCCTGCCCAATGCTGCTCGTATTGCACGTGCGGCAGAGGCCAACCTTTTTTTAAAGACGATAGTCTTTCTTGGGCTAACCTTCAAATTATAGGTGCGAAGTACCTTAGGACAGCACAATGTCCGTCCGCGCCCGTGCGCATGGCATTTACAATCGCGAAAGAATCACCTAGGCACCGGCAGGATTAGAGCCCATGTCTGGTAGACCAGACAGAGTTAGTATTAGTCGTCTTAACCATTGGGCTACGGCCGTGAGTTCGGCTTACTCCCTCGCCTGTAACGGTGCGGAGTAGCTTAGGACCTCCCAATCTCCGTCCGCGTCCATCCGCGCGCACACCACCATCAAGCGAAAATCAAGCGAAATGATTTGCGCCGTGAGTTGCAGTTTCATTTAGGGAATAATCAAGGTGCAACTCACGGCTCAAATTGAATGACGGTGGGGGGCCCGGGGCGCAACTTGGATGTCATTTCGAGTCCCCGTACTCCGCACCCTCGCCATCATCCACGAAGTGGAGATGCTGCCATTTTTTGGTCTGTCTGTCTGTCTGTCTGTCTGTCTGTCTGTCTGTCTGTCTGTCTGTCTGTCTGTCTGTCTGTCTGTCTGTCTGTCTGTCTGTCCAACGCCACCTATATTAACATTGCCTAACGCGTCGCGCGCTTTTCAATGGGGCGGGGAGGGACGCCTAGTTCAAGCCCTCATCAGCCATGTGGCGCGAGCCGGCGGACATCTCGCCTTACGTCACTGCTCGCGAGTCGCGAACGCTGCACACACTTCCATGACGTGTGTCTGTCACCTTGCCTGTTCGGTTTTAAGAGCCGTTTCGCTCACATCTTAGCCGCGACGGGGCGATAGTTCTGGGGTGCACTGGGGATCACCTTCACCGTGTCGTTCGCTTCATACTTGCTGCATTTTTCCAAAGATAACTGACAGAGGCGGAACTGAAATAGTGTAAGAACATATTAATTTTCGGTAGACAAATACCGAACAGAAAAAAGATATTTTCGGATGGTGCAGCCATTACTTTGCTGATATTTTTCTCTCTGGAGGATTTAGGGAAGAAAAAATTGCGTGCACATTTTTTGTTCAGGTGCTCACTTCAACTATTACTTTCCAAAAATATCACGTGCCTGTACATTTCAGAAAATTATAGAAAATAAAAGGATAAGCAGCTGAGGGTCCCGCCCCGCTGTCCAGGTGCTTCTATAGTACAGTCCTCAATTTTAAAAGTGCGTACCGATGTGGAGAGCGAACAGAGGGGACAAAACAATGCCGAAATGCGAGCAAAGCCGGCGCGCAAAGCGCGCTAAGCCGGCGTCAGCGTGCGGCAGCTGAAGTCATTTTGTTCGGTGGCAAAGGCGGTTTTATCTGCGACAGACCAAGACAGGCATGTGAAAAACCAGAAGGTGGAGGAGCGCAGCCTGGGGAGCGCTAAACAAACTTTCAACTATTTTGCATAGTTTCCGAGAAGCGGTGCTGTGCGGCGTACATGAAAGCACGCAGCAATGCTGCGGAGCGGGAAAGGGTAGGAGAGAGCAGCAGGAAAGTGGCTGTTTGGCCATTTTTCGCTCACGCGTTAGGCAATGATTATACAGGCGGCGTTGGTCTCACTCTCTGACTCGATTCAGCCACACGGCCAAAGTGAAACGAAGCCTGCGCAATAGTTTTATATATTCACAACCATATCTAAACGTCTAAAGCCAGTTTACATGTTCATACTTGTCAACATTGTTGAAGAAGAACAGGACATTACGCAAATATGACGGGAAATTAATATGCTTAATTCCACCTTCTGGGGGCATTTTAAAAATTAAAGCGGCCACAGTTGCGAATGGTTCCATAGATAGGTTCCGCGTTCTGCTTGGAATGCATGTGGAGTAGGGAAACGTGGTTCTATAAACGTTGAGTGTAGGGCACCTCAATTCACGCGCGTCTCCGCCGTACGGCAGCGCTGGCATCGAGGCACCCGGCCTGAAGCAGTGGAACGCGGTAAATTTAAACTGACTTGAGCAAACCTTTAGCGTGTTTACCTTGGGAGGAGCGCAATGCGAGAGAGATAACATGAGAAGTGAGCGGGAAAGCGAAGGGAGGCAGTTAGTTGGCAAATGTCGACAAAGACTATCGTCTTTCGTCGACATTTGCGAAGAAAGAAGCAGATACACGGCCTTTTTTTTTTTTTTTTTTTGCTGCTGTTCCCACTTTTCTGCGAGAGATGTATCGCCCTTTCTCGGAGCCCCACTCCGTCGTTCCTTGCGCACTACTGTTTCCCTTTTGTGGCGCGTGGTCCAGGCACATGCTGCCTGCACCAAACATCTTTCGGCTCATCTAATTTCGCTACCTCCTAACACGCGTGCGTAAAGCATAAATCGTACATCATAGAATTTGCAGGCGCATGTACGGTTGCCGTGTTTTTAAAGTTTTGGGTGTTGAATAATGTGAACAGTGAATACTCAAGTACTAAAACTCGTAATTTTTTATTGGAGTTAGACCACTAAAACAACCCACACGTCGAAGTTTCGACGCGGGTAGTTTAATGCAGGAGACATTTTCTACTGGCTCGAGGATCGAATTGTGTGTTTTGAGAAACATAAAATTACGAAATATGTGCGAAATAAAATTTCAAATGCTGGCACTTACACATTTAGGCACTTCAGAAATTAATAAGGTCTACAGTAGGTCTCCACGAAAAACCTTCAGCCTCGAGAGCATTCAATTATCAAAATCACCCCACATGTCGAAAATCGACGTTGTACAGTTTTAAAGGGACACTGAAGTGATACGTAAAAATTGCTGGATTACTAGCGCAAATTGTAGTCCGCAGTCTACAGGCCATGTTTCGTCCACTCTGAGTTCGTTTATGCAAATTAATTTGGTATAAAAATCAATTCGAAGATGCCGTCCTTCTCTCTGCATCCTCGCCCATTTTCTGTGACGTTTTCGCGTAACGTCAGGAGGAGATGACTTGGCTTGACTGCGCTACTGCACGACTCGCCGACCTTCCGGCAGAGTCAGTCGGCCCAGCGTTTAGTCCGGCGACCGCCGACGGGTCGTCGCAATTCGTTCGCTCAGTTTAAACTAAGCCACGACAAGTTTCTGAATGCAAGAATGAGCCTTTTTTTAGTTTGTTAGTTTGTACACTGTATCAAGCTCCAAGTCTAGGTCACTCCACACAAGCGCTGCACAAGCGCACATGTGACGCTTCGCTGACTGGCACGCTAGTAGGAAAATCTAAGGCCACTTGAAGGCGGGAGAAGTCATCGAAGCCAATATAGGTACTAAGGAAATAAAATCAACTGAAAATTTTACCTTACAGCGTAAAACCAGAGTCCGTCAATGCTTTTCTGAAAAGCATTGACGGACTCTGGTAAAACTAAGGAGCAGTAAGCAATTTTTTGCGCTGCGTGAATAAGAACATCGGTCAGCAGCACGACAACGCATCTACGAACGCTTTTCCGTCTAAGAAATTCAATTGCTAGACGTGAGATATTGTAAAATTTACACTAATTGCACGAGCGCTATCCAACAAATAGTCACCTAAGCTGCTTAAAACGCTAAAACTAAATAAAAGTAAAAACTGGTAATACATTTAATACCTCATATTTCCACCGTCGACAGCGCTGGCCCGTGGCTGAGTGGTCTCAATCGCTAGGTATGATGTTTTGCAAGTCGCAAGTTCGAATCCTTGCGGGGTACTTTTTTTCTAAGCTGATTTTTTTCGTTTTCGGCCGATGTTTTCTATACTGATTTCACCATTTTTGGGCCGTAACGTTCACTGCTCCACGAGCGAGTTCGCAGAACGCGCGCAGACTGACACTGACGCCCTAGCCAGTTCTCGTTGGCGTGCTGTTGCCGTAAGCACCGACTGCTTGCGGGCAGTGGGCACAGACCAGAATCAGCAGACCCTTGGCCTGGTGTGAACACACTTTTAGATCCAAAGCATCTCTTGCTCTCGGCTCTGTCGTCCGTCGTCCGTCCGTCGTCCGTCCGCACCTCTCCCCCTCTCCCCACCAGCTGTGCGATAGCGCGCGCGCTGCTCCTCCTCGCCCCCTCTCCACGCCAGCTCTGCGATAGCGCGCGCGCTACTCATCACCGCACCTGTGCGATAAGCGCGCATGCGCGTCTCCTCTCTCATATCCTCCGCTCGTCTCCATCTCTTTTATGTAATAAACCCGGTCCGCGCGCCGCTTCCTCAGTTGCTGCTTCGGTTGAGTCACGCTGTGCCGTCCAGAGTTCCGTCATTTTCCTTTATTTGTATACCCAATCTCGTGAACGTTTCGGAACCTCCGAGATGCTTCGCATCAACTCAGGGTTCCCTCGCGGGGAGGTGGTGTCATTTTTTTACGATACAGACATGAGTGAGGCAAGCTCCAAATAGGGGGGGGGGGGGGGGAAGCACATGGCATTTGAGCGTCTGCGGTGGCGCGGAAGGCGTTCATCCGCTGTGTAGGCTTCGGCTAGTGATGGCTACGATTCAAAGCCGTTTTTGGAGGCTTATATTAGGCATTTTACCGCCTACAACATGGCAGAAGAACGGTATGACGATTACTGAGATATCGAGAATGCCCATCCAACGATAGCATCGGATCTCAAGCATGTTGTTTTACAGAACCGAAACCGAAACTTGTTTGAATGCTAATCGTGGGCTTCGTCCAATCACGGTGCACATCCTCCTGTCGTCACAGCGTTTGGTTGGTGCCGCCGCCGCAGACCGCGCGTGGTAGTTTTTCTTCTTTCGAGCTTTATAAAATAATTACCGACTTGTCAACCGGATAAATGATGAAAAGTGTGTTAATTTGAGCCAGTATACGCAGTGCAAGCAAAAACGGGAGCTTGTCAAATTCACTTCAGTGTCCCTTTAAGCGCGAGACACGTGCACGACGGAGCGATCCAATGAGATGCACGATTGGTTGGAAATATGGCTCCCGCGACTAGCCACACGCGTGAATTTGAGAGACATGCCCCGATGCGGGCGTGCGGTGCGTCGTCGGCATCGCTCCGGACACTTTTCTCGCTCCATGGTTCCCTCCCGGTTTAGGCGTACTCCGGCCGATTTAGATACGTGCATGAGAAATTCGAGACCAAAAAGAAAACATTTACCAACTTGAAGTAAGAATGAATAGTGCTATTATATTACACACTGAATTTTATATGATTTTTAGTAAGGCAGTGCGGGCAGGTTTAGCACAGACTATTCCGTTCGTCCATGCTGTTGCCACCGCTGGCAACATGTGTCTACGAGCTGTCTCTCAGTCGCTGTTCATGCTTGACGCGTGCCTCGTTATCTCTGTCTTCTCTGCTACTCTGAGGCGTTCGCTGGAGCGTTTTGTCACCGCCAAGTTCGCGCAGTCATGAGCCGTCTAACACACCAAGACAAACCACTTCTGAAAAAAAAATAGAGAAGGCAGAAAAAAATGCTCTTTGAGGACTCCAAAACCGGTCTTGTACGACCGTCGTCACGATAAGTTGCATGCCAATCGCGCGCTCCTGTCCTGCACGTGTATCGCGCTTTACGCTATCTTTCACGCGGTCAGAAGTGACCGCAACAGGCGGAGCTTTGCGTATCCATGATACAGCGCGAGTTGCACACAGCAAGTAGAACTCCATTATAGCTAAGTTACTTTATTTGAATTGTCCCCTAACGCGAATTTTCTTTATGACCCACACTCGAGTGCATTCAGAGTGAATTACATCCGCGTTAACGAGATATTACTTATAACGAAATGCCGCTTATAATAAAATTGGTTCTCGTTCCTAACATTTTGGTATTTACGAGAGCTTACCACAACCTTACTGCTATCTCTGGATTGCCTTTTAAACACTCCCTATTTAAAAGCATAACTGGCCGCACTTTATGACTGAGTTCGCGTAGTTTTTGTATTGAGCGCATATAATAGTAATAGATGCTCATTCGTTTTAACCCTACTGGCGTGCAAGGGGCCATGAGGACAAAATAAAAGTCGGATTCATCAAAAGGCTGCTGTGTCTCAATGACAGTGACGCCAACTATGCCCCAAACTTTGAACGAGTGGTGGGGATATTGAAGAAGGCATATGAAGCAATGGCGACTTCCCAGCAACTTTCCGGTGACGTCACAGAATGACGTCACAGAATCTTGTTTGTGCGCTTGGCCACCGCACCGCCATTAAACATGACTGGGTGGTTGTAGTGGGGCGTCTAGTCCCGTTTGATCGCATCATGCTAACTCGCAGTTAACATAATGACATCTACGTTTTTTGTTGACCCATATTATGTCACTCGTGCCCATAATGCATCACTGTAGCGCGAAATTTAAAAGTTTCTCAATACATTTTGTGTTTTTTTTAAGGATGTCGTTCGTGGGCAAAACATAGCTGAGTAATACCTGTGCTACACGAGCACTTCGAAGGCCTTTGAGTCGAATGTCATTTGACTCAAATGACTACTTCGAGCTGCTACACGACGTTTTTCAAAGGCATTTGACTGAAAGGCCATTTGAGTCGATGGAGGGCGACATCTGACCTTTGAAATTCTCAAAGGCCTTCGAAACGCGAATGGTCGTATTCTCGGGAGTAGTTTCTGCCGTACTTACAAAAACAATTACTTATGAGTAAAAATTGAAGTTTAAAGTGCACAATCTTCGTAATATCTCACTTGTTTTTGTTTTCTATTACTCACTCTGCGATCACAAGGTAACTTGGTACTCTCAACACTGGCGCTGCAAAAAAAGGGAAAAAAACTGCGTTTCAGCGCATGTTTTGTGCACGCTTGTAGAATGCTATAAATGTGATCGCTAATAACTGTTTCTTGGTCATTTTAACTTTAAAATTAAATTATTGTCAATAACGAAAGAGGGCAGCAGTGGTGACTTCAAACACATGGCGGGCGAACGCGGAATCTTTCAACTGCCTTTGAGAATTGTCGTGTAGATCGGCGGAACTCCTTCCAGTTCGAATGTCATTTGAAATTTCGAAGGTCGTTCGACTGAAATGTCCTCTCAAACGCTCGTGTAGCACAGATATTAGTTACCGAAGCCTAGTTCTGTCAGACTGGAATAAGCTATGTTTTGTCTTTATTGGCCCCTTTAAACCGAGACGATGACCTGCGTCTGCGCACCCGTTGTTCACCGCAGTCAAGGTCCTGCGCGCGATCGGAGCCGCCCAGTCAGGCGACGCCAAGGAAACCGTGTGCGATGGCGAGGAAGCGACGAAGCGCTTCTTCGAGTGCGGCTTGAGGTTCAATTGGATCGTGAGCCAGGATCCTCCCAAAACGAAACTTTGCACGTGAGTATTCTCGAGAAACCTCTTCGCCATTTACAATGCTTTCGCGTGAAGCCTGAGCCACCAAGGGTTGCTTTTGAACTACCCGTAAAGCGCGGAATGTCACTTACAGTAAGCCTTACCCAGACTGTAAATGTCTACTTACCTTCCTGAAGCCTCGTCGAAGACAGTAATCTTCTGCTGCCCTCGCCGCGTAACACCCTCTCTCCCCTTACCCTCTCACCCCTCACCCGGTTTCCATCCCCCATTACCTCCTCCCGTGAAGGGTGGAATTTAAGTTGGTTCATTGCGATTCAATTTTCCCGCACTCGCGCTGCTCAGGCGCCACTTGCTGGTAATTTTGTTTTCACCGTCCTTTGGACAGCTCGAGAAAACCTTTTAAAGCGCAGCTTTGTACGGCTAGACGAAAGCGGTCCTCTGTACGCAGACAATTTTTCCTTGGCAAGCATGCGTGAAAAGAACCGCGCTGGAGAGGATTTACAAGGGGAGATAGTGGTGTGGGTTTATCTCGCTTGCCGCAGAGGGGTGCGCAGCCAGCTACTGCATGAAGCACAGATTAAGCGATAATGGAGCGGCTGGGGCGGCCGGTAGTTCGGGCGGAGCGTGGTCAACGTGGCAATGCGAATACCGACGGCACGTTACTTCGAAATGGGAACGCCACGCAACTGGTCGGAAATCCGGCGCAGTTGCTTGTGGATCATTTTAAACAGCGCCCGCGCTTTGTACTCTCGGTTTCGTCTCCTCCTCTCGCGCCGTTTACAAGGGAGGCCACGCTTCGTACGTACTTCCGAAGAGCAGGCAACGGGAACGGCAACGAAAAGGAATACTACGATCACGAAACGTGTAATAAAAAAATATTTTAATGAACCCAGTAAAGAGTAACATACGTCTAAACACCGGCCGCACGTTACAGCTTCATTGGTGAACCGTCAGTACGGAGTGCATGGAAACATACGGGTTGTTACATAGGTAAAAGGAACACTTTTTTTTTCCTGAGCGAACCGCTAGTCTGTTCGCGCTCAAACTTTACACGGAGGTCGCATTTCGTGGTCTAATTTGTTTGACAGCAGGAAGCAGACGGTACTTACCTGTTTATTCTGAAAATAAATAACAACAATTCTCGTATATTGGAAAATGGAGGGTAATTTGGACGCGCAAGCTGGGATAGGTGAAACGAAACGCCCGGTGGCGACTCACGGTAGGATGGAGCCAAATACGGTAGCAGACGATCAGAAAACCTCTCTTGTCGGTAGTTTGTGATGGCCACAGAGAGTTACATACACGCTCATACGAATCATAGTGAAGTATTTCAGTGGTTCATCGTTGTCAGTACCAGTCATCTGGTTTCAGATTATCTATCTGCTGTTCCAAGGTTTCCCCGCTTTGCGAAATAAGGCTCACAGTTCTTTGTTCACACTTGCTGCTTTGTTTCTCGTTTTACTTTCATTATTCTATGCGTGCGTTCACTGCACACGAAAATAACGCAGACTGCAGTTTTCGTCTGCAGTGAACGATTTCATGACGCCATGTGACAAGCAACGGCACGCTCGTTTCAGGGTTGATTCGTTTGGAGTTGGACTTGATTTTCGACATGAGGTCGCGGGTTCGATTCCCGGCCGCGGCGGCCGCTTTTCTGATGGAGGCGAAAAGCAAAAACGCCCGTGTGTACGAGATTTCGGCGCACGATAAAGATCCCGAGGTGGTCAAAATTAATCCGGAGCCCTCCACTACGGCGCGCCTCATCGCCTGCGTTGCGTCGGCGCGTTAAACCCCACAATCAATCAATTTTTGACATGTTTGCGTTCCCCCGTTGCTGCCGTTTTGAAAGAGAGGTAGCTTATTTTTCGTACAAGGAACCCCGCAATGCTTTAGCACTAAAACTTCGGGCATTTCGGATGACAGCGCCCGCCATTTTCTCCAAAGTTGCGTACGGACGTGAGGTCTGTCTACGTCCGAGGCCTTCCAGTGCCGTCCTTGTTTCGCTGCTTGATGACGTGCTTCCCCGTCCCTCCAGGGCGTTCGGGGTCTTCAAGAACTGCTCGACGACGATCGCCAATGAGCTGCGCTGCGACCTGAGTTCCGACTTCGCCAAGCACTCGCTGCACGTGACCGGCGTTCTCAGCGACAAGTACGAGCGTTTCTGCGTGCCCCCGAAGCCTCCCGTTTGCAGCGAGGACACCTACCTGCAGCTGTACTTCGATTGCGGCCTCAAGTTCGTGTTCAACGTGCACGACAACTTGTTCTCGGAACCCGCCAACTACTCCAAGGTGTTGTGCAAGTGAGTATATGGACTGCACGGAGGAAAGACAAGCTTAGGAGAAGCCCTCAAGTTCCACTTTTTTTTCTTTATTATCAGTCTTCAACACACACGTACAACACAAAAAGTACCCCACCTTCCCGCAAGGGGAACCCTGTGGAGATGCCACGCATCTTGGGGGTTCACGTTGACGAAGTTCAGCATCGGCTGCTCGCGTCAACCGTTTGCGTTCGGTATCACGTTTACGAAGTTCGGAATCGGCTGCTCGCTTCAATCGTTTGCGTTCAGCATCACGTTCACGCCGCTTCGCAGCCTTGTCTTCAGGGGTGCTAGCATTCCTGTTATCACAGTGATCGGTGCTTGTTACGGTTGCGCGGGCCATAGCAGAATTGTTAGGCTCCATTCAATGCATCGATGGAAATCTGAACGCCGGTGCTGGAACGACCGCGGCTATGACGCAACGTGGCTCGGCTATGACGCAACACAATCCAACACTATCAACTTTAATCCAATCCAATCCAAATATAATCCAATCCAATCCAAGCCAAGCCAAGCCAACCCCATCGATTCCAATCCAATGCCCCTCGCGAGAGAGTGTTCGCTATCGGAGAGGAGAGGGGGTGAGCGGCGGAGAGCGCAGCTCGCGCGACGAGGAGAATGGGGGAAGGGTGTGGACGGACAACAACAACGCCGTATGGAGGGACAAGGCGAGTGAATGAGATGCAGTCGCATCTAAAATAACCACACACGGAATGTGGTACAACACACGCCGACAAAAACAGACCAGCCATGCCTCCGGCTAGGCTTTGTCGTTTAATCATCACTTTCGAGCAATTAACGTCTCTAGAAAATCAAGCCAATCTGATACTGGCTGCTGGACTCTCAGAAACTCAACGAACTGCGTGACATTCTCCCGCAGAAACTGCCGGCCCGGTCGGACATCCACGTCGCCATGGAGTCACGCTATGCGCGCCCACCATATGCTGTGAAGGCCCAGGAGCATTATTAAATCGTAGGGGACTCCGTCATTTTCTGTGGGTAAATACCGTATACCATGAGGGTAAAGTGGGAAGTCTTTGTGTAAAGTTCGCTGCATAACATCCCAAAAGTGAACCACCATCCAACAGGGTATAAAAACGTGGTCTGTGTTATCCGGTTGTTTACAAATTGTGCAGTCAGTACCCCACGGTGTATCTAACCCCTTTTCCTTTAACCATGTTTGCGCAGTAAGTGTCCCCGAATGAAGTTTGAAAAAAAAAGGGACTTCACCCCCGGTTTTACAGACGTACGCTTAACTCTTTTCAATACATCCTGCCCTGGGCTTTCTTTGTACAGTTCTCTATATCGCGGTGCCAGGAACAGACTGTCGCAAACGTCTTTACAAAATTTTCTACGTGACAGTGTACTCAAATAGTCCATCGAAAATTGAGTTGACAGAAACCTGAGTGACATGACCACCTATTTAAAATACTCTTAAATCCTTCCCTGCATGTGCAAACTGGATACGACCTGGCAAACTGTTCGTAAAAAAGGATCGCTTGTATCGCGAAGAAAAAGGAACCTATTCACCAACTGGTGGACAAACAAACAGCCAGCCCTTTTCCTAATAAAGTTACATCATTAATATTTTTATTTATTTATTTATTCGTTTATTTTTATTTATTTATTCATTTATTTATTTATTTATTTATTTATTTATTTATTTATTTATTTATTTATTTATTTATTTATTTATTTATTTATTTATTTATTTACGTGAACCAGCGTTCCACGCCGGCCAATTGCTGATGGGCACGGCCAACAACGACATAGCCAACTCTGCTATTTCCTTGACACCACTTTCACCGATTGCATCCGTGAATACTAACTCTCCCAGCCTGTTTCCCACGCTTTTGACGAGGGTAGTGCTAGTAACATCTCTAGCGCTGCAATGATGATATCCCCAGTAAAACGCTAATAAGCCCAAGAAATGCGACAAGCGACTGGGAAAATCTGCAAGTGACTCGGTAAAAAAATTAGTGCCCTTCCTCTGTGAAAACGATGACCTGCAAAGCGGCACGCCCTCCCCGGAGAGCACGAAACAAAGCACATTTGTTTGTAATTTACGAGTTAGCATACTTCCTATCCAATTACCTGAATAAATTTGGAAAGACCCTAGCGGAGAAAAGTAGAGCTGCCTCTTTCCTTCCCGCTTAGTAGGCATCTTGCTGCTTGTGTAACACGCCAACCCAATCCACTCTACCACGGAGGACACCAGACCGGTCGCATTGGGCTGTTTGACGGCCATGTTTAAGGCTCACCCCAGCACAACGAACATGTCCCCAGTAAGGGCTTAAAACCTTTAGCTGCGCGTGCCCCACACCTTACTCCACTCACAACCCGTGCACGCGTAAACCGGCAACCGGTCATGAACGGGTACTTAGAAGCAGTAGCGGTCCCAGAGGTTGTTTTTTGTGGACGACGAATTTTTGGGGGGAGGAGGGGCGGGGACGAAAAAAGAACCGCTCCCCTCCTTGCACCAGTTCTGCGGAGGAGGTGATAACCATGCCGGCGTGTTCGCGTATGCAGAGTAACCCGCTTGCGCACAAATCACGTAGCGGCACAATGGTTTTTGGCACCGGTATACATCGGCTGGCTCGAGCCCGGATCGCCCCCTTCGCCCCCCCCCCCTCTTGGGACCACCACTGCTTAGAAGTAAAAGGCTGTCGAACATGTCGCAACACTTTAAGCTGAACAAGTGATATTGGCCCACGTTGGCATTCCCAGCGGGCCAGTTGCTGTTCATCCGGGAGGAATTCCTAGCTACTCGACCAGCTGGAACTCGAGGCGGCAACGGCGGCGGCAGCGGCTTTGCCTTGTTTTTGCGCCAATTCACCTTTCTGTTTGGGTTGACGCTTCTTCAGTTTCCGCTCTTCTTCCTCCCAGCGAACGATCTGCGTCCGTCCCATAGTGAGTTAGAACCTGGAAGACCTCGTCCCACCACCACAACGAGCAGGTCATCGGTAGCGGCGTTAAGCCCTGCTGTGCGTGCATGCCCCCTGCTTCCACGCCCAACCCGTGCACGCCTAAACCGGCAACCGGAGATGTGCGCATAATCAGGCGGGAAATACACCGGCGCAGGGAGAAAGAAAGAATTTATATGCGGCCAGACTAAGATCTATTATTATTCTTCCACCCCAAGAACTATGACCAGCTGGTCAAAGAGGGCCGCCGACGCAACAATGTCGCTCGGAACGGCTTTCAAGTTGAAGAAGAATTATGGGCTCACGCCGGTGTTCCAATGGGGCAAGTTGCTTTCAACCGGCAGGGACCCGCAGCCAGTGGGCGAGGGGTAATTTGAGGTAGCAGCCATATATTTTCTTAGTAAGTATACAAGACAGAAAACTGCACCTGGGAATTTATGTCGTCTTAGGGGGTTATGAGAAGACCACAACTTCTGGCTTGGGCTTGGCACGACAATTGGATTATTAAGCAGCTTTTTTTTTTATTTGCTGTCTTCACTATGCATTAACACGTATACGAGCTACGAGGTAGCCGAAATGTTCCTGCGGTATCCGCGAGCCGTAGCAACTGCGTGCTTGGTGAAAAAAATGTGCGCCAATCCACCCTGTGAATTTGGTTGGAAAGCAAAGCTGCAAACGACACCCACAATGATTACCCATGCGACGTCACTTAAATTCCCTCCCGTGGCTCTCAAAATAGTGAAACCAGAGACAAGTGAAATGCACCTAATATAACACCCTTTATTACAATAGCGGGCACTCCTAGCTAGTTCGAGGTACTTTCAAGCGCGTGTGGATTTTTCCTTCACTTGTTTGGCATGAAACTCGCCGCGGCGGCTCAGTGGCTGAGTGTAGCCCAAAACAACCCATTCCCGTCTGAACCCGTCCTGTTTTAACCCATTCCCGAAACGCCCGTCCCGTTTGGACGCTTCCTGTTTCAACCCGCTCCCAAAACGCCTTTCCCATTTGCACCCGATCGTTCAACCCATTCGAATTTCTGAAAATATGCGTCACTGTTTTTGAAAGTATTCCCAAAAATGTGCATCCAAGGAAAGGGCCATGCATTACTGTAAAATCTTCTACGCAGCAATTTATCTGAAATTGAGCATACGGCCGTTATTTCCGGCGGATAAAAGTTTGCCAATGTCTGAGTCCGATACTGTGCTCTTGGAGCTTTTTGAATACGGAAATGCTCGCGCATTTCTCGTTTGTCTGGCCTCTCTACGGAATCAAAAAAGTTTGTTTGTTCGTTCATTAATGACGTGCGTCTCAAAAGAACAATCGCGCTGAAAGAAATTCTGCTCTCTAAAGGCTGTTTTTCCATTACCGATGCTGCTAGCGGCCACCACGGCAAACTAATCAGTCAGGGCTGGAACGATTTCACTGTCCAAGAACTTGAGCATGAAATATTCTGCATAGATGTGGGTTCAAATCTAGAGTGTTGCACGTTTCCTTTATATAATCAAGAAGCATGTGCCTAAGTGGAACGGTATACCCACTGCAAGGACCCAAACTGCGCGCATTGCATGGGATACATTTCTGTACTGGCATTTCAAAGAAACGTTATCAAGCCGCGGCAACTGGTTCTGGAAAAAATGTTTGAAGCATTATATATATGGATGACTACTGTAATGATGACAGCGCCGATAGGCCCCGTCGGGACGATGACCCCCCTCCCTTCTCGTGGCCTTGTTGTGTCCCCCTCCTTCGGCGGGAGTGATGGGTGGCCGCCTCCGACGCCAGCGAGTCGCAACCCTTTGTATGAGCCTCGTCGGCGGCTTTTTACGCGGCGTTGAAGAAGGCTTTCCTGTCCTCCTTACCTTCGGGTACGGACAGGAAGGGAGCGGAGATCAAAACCCTAATTGGTATGTGCGCTGCTATGGGGAGGCGGTTTCGCTTGCACCCGCTCGCGTATCTTTCGACGAGTTCACCGGGAGCTGTGACCAAGAGCGGTCGCATCAAGACTTGCTCCCGTGGTGGTTTCTGGGCGCCAGTGCCCCACGAATTTTTCGCCAACCGTGCGGTGGTTCGGTACTTTTTTGGCCTCTGGGCCCCTACCAGGGATCGTGCGGTGATATCCTCCTCGCACGCGCGGCGCATTTCAATTTTTAGCCGAGTTTTGCTCATTGTCTTATGTCCGTGCTTCATCGTCTACTGTAAATACGTGTAAATAGAAGTTTCTTCATTATCTACCTCTTGCGTCAGCGTCATCGGGTACTTTCACCCCTGTACTACGACACCACCCAACATCACCGACGAACCAAACTTTACTACTACCTAATACCTGCTTTGCTTTTTCACGCACTGCGTGCTTCCCTATGTATTATCATTAAAAAGTACACGCAAAAGAATAAAGCTTAGGGTGTTCTTAACGCTGGATGAAAAATGTCTGTTAACCATTTCCTCTAAGAAAGAGTTTCAGCTTTAGACTTCATTTGCCATTCTTTTACAGATAGTTGCATAAAAGTGAGAGTTAGCCCCACATCAAACTGGATCGCACCACTGGCTTGGTCCGTAATAGTTACCGCTGTCATAAAATATGTTTTTTCTGTAGTTCGAAATATTTGGTAATTATATTTCGTGACATCTCTTGCCTGTGTAGAGATAAAACCGTAGTCCTGTACTACCCCTAGCACTGCGGCCGTGGAAAGAGGTTCTGTTTGTTGATTGGGGTCTTTTCCTTTTTTGTGTGTTGCATATGGAAAGCCGTGCATCTGCATTCGTATATAAAACCTTCAATACTTTGAAACTGACATATGCAACCCTCGGGGCTCGAACTAACACCGCTGCTGGAGTACGCATGCGAGCAACACATTCCACACCGCTCGACCAACGCGGAAGCAGACGGCAGGATGCGGTTTCAGCTGTAATTCACCAACGCCGTACTAGGTCGGACGTAACGCAGCAACCTACGTGCTGTTCTTTAATTGGTGCGGCCTATCGTAAAACGAACCATTGCAATAAGGCTGTATGTTAATAGGGCATCTTCGTACTTTGGTTTCGCCAGCCGTAACTCTGGAAAGCCTACTGTGGAATACGTTCAACGTTAGTTCAATTATTTCCATATTACAGCGGACGCAACCGTAATTTTTGACTTTCGATTACGTCGGACGTAACTAAAAACGCGGGGTTAAAATACAGGCGGACGTAAATTTGATTTCAAAAATCGCACGCCTCTGTACGAGCCATCTGAGTCGAACTAGGTACGTTATTCCGGGAAGGGGATAAAGGGGAAAATATGAAACGGTTTGTGCCGGGTTGAAGTGGGAGGAAACAAACGAGAATGTTGAAATGGGAATGGGTTCAAAAGGGAACACGCGAAATGGGAAAGGGCGAAACGGGAAGGTCGTTTTGCGCCGGGTTGAAACGGGAGGGAACAAGCGGGATGGTTGGAATGGGAATGGGCTCAAACGGGAACCACCCCAGTGAGGGTAAGGCGTTGCACTGCTGAGCCCAGAGGCCGAGAGTTCGGTCACGGTTACAATGGCTGCTTTTCTGATGTACGCGAAAAACGGAAATTCCCGTGCGTTGAGATTTCGCTTTACGTTAAAGATCCCCGGTGGCCCAATCAATCCGGAGCCCTCCACTACGGCGTGTCTCGTAGCCAGCTAGCGTAGCTTCGGCGCGTTAAACCCCACAATCATAAATTGCTTCGAATAAAGCGACTTCATCAGCACTCTGTTCGTCTCGAAAAGAACCACACGCCTCATCGCCTACACGGCCACTTTAACTGCACCCTCGTTAATCGCAGCATACAGAGATTACACGTGCAATGCCTCGAGATGGCCAGGAATTCATCGCACTGCCTGGTTCCCATCGCCATTCAAAGCAGCATCGACTTCTTGGACTCCGAGCTTCTCAATTCCAGCGGAGAGGCCTGCCCGGGCGTGAAAACGAGGGTACAAATTGGTACGGAAACACGTTTGTGTGCAGTTACGCTACCGGAAATTGATGTGCCGACGCCGTCAATGATAACTTCGCGAGACATCATTCCGATGTAGACACCCTAGCTGCGACCTGACCTGAAACCTAATGTTGCTGGGTGTATAATATATATATATATATATATATATATATATATATATATATATTTATATATATATATATATATATATTTTTTTTTTTCACCACTTTTTTTTCACCACTTTCTTTCCAACTCAAAAAATTCTTCATCTCTTTCTATGACCCACCACGACCTCCCCTTTGCTTTCCGAGGTTTTCTTGACTGCCAACCCTTATTTTCTGTGTATATATATATATATATATATCAGGGTGTCGAACCGGAACCGAACCAAAAACCGGAAGTGATCCGGTACTTTTGCCGGAACTGAACCCGAACCCGAACCGTTATTTTTGAGCACGCTGAACCTGAACCGGAACAGAATCAAAAAAAGAAATAACGGTTACCGGTTCATGCCGAGACGGTTCGACCCTCCGTTGTTGATATTGCACAGTCAATGCAATTCAGACATTTTTTTTTTTCTTTCACGTACCATCAACTTCGTACCCGCTCGCGCACTCCCCCCCCCCCCCCCCCCCCCCAGACAATTGAACACTATCACGCTCTATGTAACAACAGGGGAAATCAAAGAGCTCCAATGTAGCAATGGTCTGTTGCTGCTGGAAGCGCGAGCATAGTGCAAGCTGACAAAACGGAGTGTCATTCTCGGCAGCTTGCAGTGGATATAAAACGACTTTGCCCTTCCATAGCTGCGACTTTATTGGAACACTCAGGCTGCAGCAATGCTCCAATGCGCAACAGCGAAAGCCCACACCCGATGTGTGCAAACGTTTCGCATTTCATGATTTGTTTAAAAGGTCCGACACCTGCAAATTGTTAATACTTGACAAGTGTGACCGCAGGAGCTGCTCAGTGGCTAAGCCTTTTGCTGCTGACCACAAGTGGCCTCGATCTCCCTTCCCCACGACCGTTTTTCTGAAGTAGATGGAAATCGAGAACGTCCGTGTGTCGACATTTTGATCCACGTTTGATATCACCAGCTGGTTAAAATAGGTCTGCCGGCCTGCAACATAAGCTGCGCCTCGGAGCAGAGATATAGCACGGGGCATCAAATGCGCCAGTTTGAAACAAAAATGTGTTTACACGGAAAACAACAAAAAAGGCGAATCACGTTGTTTTAAAATATTACGCTAAAAGTAAGTAAAACCGAATAAGTAAAAAAAAGCACCAAAACGTGGATATCGCTCTATACTTTTCTTTGGCCTGTATTCTGGCCTCGCGGTACGTGATTCGACGGGGTCGATGCGTCCGCTATCCATAAAGATAACGGGTAAACATTAGAAGGATTAAAAGGCAAAACTTTATTTAAGAATAAATGAAAAATAAGAAAAGGTTACAAGTGGAAAAAAATAAAGGTTCCTTCTTCTGCTCAGCTCCGTAAAAAAAGTGGTGCTGTCTCGAGGGCTGGCAGCGGCAGACTGGTGGTCGTGGCGTCTGTGGACCAAGGCGGGGCACGGTTCTGCGAAACGTCACTTAACACCTCGCCGGGGTCGCAGGACAGCGGGAGAAACGGGCCGAATTCCTTTTCCGGCCGTCCCCGGCTCGAGGAGGGAAGGAGAAGCGCGCACACACAAGCAGAAGAACAAACACAAAACACACGTTTCCCCCTCAGAGGGACACCGGCGGCTCGGAGTTCAGTTTGTGGCCCCTCGCTGCTCGTCGATGAATGCGAGCAGAACACTCCCCGTCTGGTGTCAAGGCTGTTCGACACCACCGCTACTTGCAGGGCGAAAACAAGTGCACAACTTGCGTGATGGGTCTGGAGAAAATGGTTGGGGTTCCGTTTCTTGTTGTTTTGACCTCAACCTTGCGTACTCTGCCGTCGGAACTGCGGAGGGTTCGGACGATGATCCCGACTGGCCATTGAGAGCGGGCTGCTTGCTCGTCTTTAAGCAGCACGAAATCGCCCTCCATGAGATCTGGCTTCGTCATCTGCCACTTGCGGCGTTGTTGCAAGGTGCACAGGTACGTGGTGCGCCAGCGTGTCCAAAATTCGTTAGCCAAACCCTGCACCTGGTTCCATTGACGCTTATACAGGCTGGCCGTGTCCACCTCTCCGGGCGAAGAAATTGCTTTGCCGTACTTCTGGGTAAGCAGTGTCGCCGGAGTTAGAATTATGGGATCTTCAGGGTCAGAAGACACAGGTATCAGGGGTCTTGCGTTCATGATTGCGGACACCTCTGCCAGAAATGTGACCAGGGGCGGTATTCTCGAGTTTTGTCCCTTTTGCGTCCCTTTCGAAAGTGTCCCTTTTGGCGAGCCATGATTGGCTAAAAGTAAAAAAACCGGAAGTGACGTAACGCAAGCGCAACAAACCTACTGTCGCCGCCCAGTGCTTAACCGGAAGTACGTCACGATGAAAGGGACGCAAAAGGGACGTTTTCAAAAGGGACAGTTACGAGAATACCGCCCCAGCACTTCATGTGTCAATCGTTGGTGGCGAGACTGCAGAAACATTGATTCCAGGATGCGGCGGGCGATGCCAATCATGCGTTCCTATGCTCCACCCATGTGTGAAGCATGCGGTGGGTTGAAAACCCATGTGCAGCCATTGTCAGAAAGAAAATTTCCCACTTCCGAACGGTCGACGTTGCCGAGCTCCCTGCACGCTCCGACGAAATTGGTTCCGCAGTCAGAACGGATCATCTTGACCGGTCCTCGGATCGCCAAAAATCTTCTGAAAGCGTTTATAAAGCTTGATGTGTCCATTGATTCGATCACTTCGATGTGCACAGCGCGAATGCTCAAGCAGGTAAAAATTACCGCCCAGCGCTTGCTGTTGGCGACGCCACCCCTTGTTCGGCGGGCAGTCACCGTCCAAGGTCCGAAAACATCAATTCCAACGTTGGTAAATGGAGGGTCCACGCGCAGTCGGTCAGCGGGAAGATCTGCCATCTTTTGGTCCTGTAGTTGTCCTCGGAGCTTCCTGCACAAGACGAACTTTTCTATGACTGAAGAGATGCACCTTTTGCTTCCGACAATCCATAGACCTGCCAATCTGACCGCTCCTTCAGTGAAGTGTCGGCCCTGATGTTGCACCTGCTCATGGTAGTGGCGTGCAAGGAGTGTGGCAACGTGGTGACGACCAGGAATTACGAGAGGGTTTTTCTCATCGTCGGGCAGGTCAGCCCTGCTCAAGCGGCCGCCGACTCGCAGAAGTCCATTTGCGTCGAGAAATGGGTCCAGTTTGCGGAGGAAGCTTGTTTTCGGGACTTGCTGGTTTGCCTGAAGGCACTGTACGTCCTCGGGGAAGGTGTCTCGCTGAACTGCACGCATTACGATGTTCTTTGCTCTTGAAGAAACCTCAACTGTGCTGATCGGAGGCTCTGAGGGGCAGCGTCGGCGAAGCACAACCTGAATTAGAGACGCCACACCACGGAGAAGTGCCTTCCAAGTCGAAAATCGACTGAAGCGGTCAGATCCAAGCCGCTTTCTTTCAACTCCGGTAGCAAGTGTGCTCACTTCTGGGCGAACCTCCTTGTCTCCCTCCGGACTCAGTAGAGCAAATGAATCTTGTGACGACGGAGCCTCTTCGTCGCGCCCCCACAGAAAGTCAGGACCTGTCAACCAGGATGTATGGGCCAGCCGTGTCGCAGACACCATTCTTGTGGCGTGATCAGCTGGGTTCTGGTCCGTGGGAACATAGTTCCACTGCTTTGGACTCGTGGATCGTCTTATGCGCTGAACTCTGTTTGCCACGTAAACGTAGAACCTTCGGGTCTCATTAAAAATGTATCCCAAGACCACCTTGCTATCAGTGTAGAACTTGACGCTGTTTGGCTTGAAGTCTATCTCACCCTGTATTAGTTCGGCCAACTCCACAGCAAGCACAGCTCCACAAAGCTCGAGTCTAGGAATGGTGTTTTCTGGTTGTGGTGCTAACCTTGCCTTTCCCATGATGAATCCAACGTGATGATTTCCATTCTTGTCGGTGACCCTTAAGTATGCTACGGCGGCCACAGCCTTCGTGGACGCATCTGCGAAGATGTGGAGATCTTTCCTGTCGGCTTCCTGCAGCGAGGCTGATGCGTAGGATCGTCGTACTCGCAGGTCCTCTAAAGCGCGAAGAGAATTCCTCCATTCTTCCCATTCTTGCTGCCTGCTGGGAGTGAGGGGTGTATCCCATTCGGACTCATCGGACGTTATTTCACGCAGGAGAAGCTTTGCCTGTGCGGTAACTGGAGCCACAAAACCCAGGGGATCGTAAAGGCTGTTTACGGTCGACAGAACTCCTCGTCGGGTGCATGGTCTGTCTTCAAAGGGTGCGCGAAAAACGAATGTGTCTTCACGTACGTCCCACAAAAGCCCGAGGCTGCGCTGCGTAGGCACTGTGTCTGAGTCAAAATCGAGATTCTTCAGCTCCTTCGCATGGTCCTCTGGAGGAAATGCCTTCAGAACACCTTCTCTGTTTGAGGTTATTTTATGTAGCCTCATGTTGCGGGATGCTAGCATTTGCTGCGATTTCCTTAGCAAGCAGATCGCGTCTCCTTCCGTAGGAAGGGACTTGAGCCCGTCATCTACGTAGAAGTCCCTTCGAACGAATTTCGCTGCTGCACCGCCGAACTCCTGCAGGCCCTCATCAGCCGTTCTTCGCAGCCCGTAGGTGGCAACCGCAGGTGAGGGGCTGTTGCCGAATACGTGAACCCTCATGCGGCACTCCATAATCTCGCTTGAGATGTTGTTGTCTTTGAACCACAAGAATCTCAGGTAGTTGCGATGCTCCCGGTGAACCATGAAACTGTAGAACATCTGTTGTATGTCCGCAGTCACCGCCACCGGTTCCTTCCGAAAGCGGATCAAAACGCCAACAAGGCTGTTCGTCAGGTTTGGGCCGGTCAACAGCACGTTGTTCAGGGATACGCCTTCGTGTTGCGCGCTGGAGTCGAATACTACCCGTATCTTGTCTGGTTTTTGCGGACGGTACACGCCGAAGATTGGCAAGTACCAGCATTCTTCGCCCTGGTGAAGTGGTGGGGCTTCCTCTGCATGACCATTTTCGAACATTCCTTTCATGAAGTTCACGAAGTGCTCCCTCGTCTCAGGATTTTTCTTCGGGGTGCGACGTAATGACAGAAGGCGAGACAAAGCTTGCTGCCTGTTGTTTGGAAGGCGACACCTTGGTGTACGAAAAGGAAGAGGAGCAACCCAACCACCTGACTCGTCAAGAGTGAGCTCTCTGTCCATTATTTCAAGGAACTGCCGGTCTTCTATGGACAGACCAGGTTGGTCGTCTTCTTCAGTTGTCTGAAAAAGCGTGTGAGCCTGGCTGTCTTCGAAGGGCACTTCCGGTGATGTCTTGAGTGGAACTCGACCTTGAACTGGCGTCTTGGTGATTGGTCTTTCTTTGACTGTGAAATGGCTTTCGCAGGGCTCGAACAGAGATGGGCGTCCATTCTCCAGGACGTGGGTCCTGAGAACGCTGACAGCGTTCGTCTTCCGCGAGCGTCCGATGCAAACACCTCCCACGATCACCCAACCAAGGTCAAGCTTCTGGGCGTAAGGAGCGTCGTGTGGCCCATTCCGCGTCTGCCGGACCTTGTGGACCCTTACGACGTCCCTGCCCAGGAGAAGCAATATTTTTGCCTCGGGGTCAACAGGCGGAATGCAAGCGGAAACGGGTCTTAGGTGAGGATAGCTTCGGGCAGCATCAGGGGTTGGAATTTCGCCTCTGTTATCCGGAATTTCACTGCATTCAAGCAGAGCAGGGAGCGAAATCGTCACTTCGTCTTTGGCTCCCTGCACAGTGAATCCATGGGCTGTCCTTCCAGCCACCTCAGCACTGCCAGCGCAGGTGCGGAGCATGTAATGAGTGGGAGTTCCGTTAACTCCAAAGAAATCGAAAAGTTCTGATCTGGCCAGTGATCGGTTGCTTTGATCGTCCAGTATTGCGTAGGCCTTCAACACCTTGTGTGGCTGGGATTCATGCCTCACTTCAACAAGACATATTTTGGCGCAAGACTTTTCGTCGTCCTCGTTGTTTACTTGAGTGTGTGTAGAGCAGACTTGTTTCGGAAAGGTCTGAGAGTTTCTGTCTTCCAAGGCTGCATCTGAGAGTTGGCTTGTCGGTGGATGAAATGCTGTAGCATGGTCTCCCGCTCCACATAGCACGCACTTCACAACTGCCTGGCACTGCTTCGCTGAGTGATCTGTCGACTTACAACAATGGAGGCAGATTCCTCGTTGTCTGAGAAATTCCGCTCGTTCAGCCAAGCCTGTCATGCGGAAGGTGCGGCACCCCGCGAGGGGGTGAGGTCTTCTATGCAGGGGACACCACGCGTCCAGATTACGTTCATCATGCACTTCGGTGCGGGTTCCCGGTTTCTGTTGGTCCGTTGAGGAAGCCGAATCAACGTCTGTCTTCCGGGCAGAGATGAAACGGGTTCCGTGAGGGGGCTTCGAGTCTTGCTTCCCTCTTCGCGGGTTGGATGCAGCAGGAGCATCATTGCGGATGAGCATGAAGCTAGGGTCGCTTCTCATGCTAGCCTCGTCCATGATGAAGCTTGCGAAGAAAGAAAAGGGCGGAAATGCGGTGTTGTTTTCCCTTTTGTATTTGGAGCCCACGGACATCCACTTTTCCTGAAGCCCAGGGTGCAGCTCTGAGACGATCGAGTTAACTCCACGGGCGGAATCAAGGTATTTGAGTCCCGCAAGATATGGATCTCTCTTTGCCACTTCAAGCTCGCGGAGCAAGTCCGAGAGTTCTTGCAGCTTCACGTTGTCTCGGTGCGAAAGCTTTGGAAACTCCTCCAGCCTACTTAGCAACGCGTCTTCAACCACCTCAGGGCGCCCGTAGTTGTCGTCCAGACGCTTCCAAACGACGTTCAATCCTGCTGTGAAGTTGTCGACGTGCACCGATCTAAGCCTCTTGGCTTGCGCTGATGAGTTCGGACCCAGCCACTTGATTAGAAGGTCAAGCTCTTCCTGCGGAGATAGATCGAGGTCCCAGATCACCCCTTTAAATGACGATTTCCAAGCACGATAGCTGTCAGGTTTGTCGTCAAATACGGTGAGGCCACTGGAAACCAGATCCCTGCGACACAGATACCGCATAACGCCAGCCAACTCTACGCCTGCGTTGGGCGGTTCCGGATTTGGCGGCGGTGGCCGCTGGTGGGCCTGTGAAGCCGACAAGTACTGGGATTCTGAGTGGCTGCTACAACGGCGACCGTCGCCAGGTGCGAGGGGCGCGGATACGAGATCCATGGCATGCAGACTTGCTTGTTCTGCGACATAACTCTCCGTGCGCTGCGCAGCGTCTAGTGGAGGGAGCGAGCGGGAACACTCCCCGCCATCGTGCTCCGCCGATGCCTCCAAAACCACCGCCTGTGCCTCAGCAGCCGCAGCCTCCTTGTCGTGCTGAAGGAGTTCAAGTTCAGCGTCCAACTTAGCTCTCTCAAGTTTCATGGCTGCCTCCTTTCGAACAAAAGAGGCTCTCGCTAGGGCGGCCTGTGCCTGTGCGCGTGCCTGCGCAGCAACCGTGATTATCGTAGACGAGTTCGTTCGCCGCGATCTCGAAGAAGTAACCGAGCGAGCTGATGATACCCGGGACATTGTCTCCTCTTTTCGGTCGTTCTCCCTCTCGCCGTCGCGTTCGTCTTCGCTCTCGCGTAACTTTTCCCGGACGGTACCAACTCGGTCTGCGTCGACGGCCCTGTGAAGCTCCAGTTCGCTAAGGCTTTCAGCAGTGCCTGTCTTTGATAGGAACGCGGCGTACGTGTCACTGGCCTCTTGATATTGAAGGAATGTGTCACGAAGCCTTGTTGTAGTCGCCCCGCTGTCAGCTATACTATCCCGTGGAAACGTACTTAAAGCACTTTCCACATTTCTCCATGACGCGTCGACTGTACGACAATGCCGGTCGCGGCTAGTCTCGTAATTTGCTTGAGCCTTGAGGGACAGCGTAGTGGCTCGTCGTTGTCTAGAGCTAGCTTCCCGTGGCTCGTCTTCTGTGGCGGAGCTCGTTTTTTCACGCTGACTGGTCAGCTTGTGTGGATCCATTAAGGCTTGCCGCCTTTTTCGCAGAGTACCCTCCGTTCAATGGAAAATCACTTGCGTTGGATGCGAAGCTGACTAGTAGGTATCAAGGTGAGCCTACCTTGCCGTTGGTTGCCCTTGCTTCGTGGTGGCCGATGAACGTCGGGCTGTCCTTGCAGAAGGTGCTGTCATAGGCGAGCCGTCGACGGAAGGCTTCCCGTGGTGACGTAATCCTTTGCGTTGGCGCACCTGACGGTAACGGCCGAAGCGGCAGACTTCACTTTTTTTACTATTCTGGCCTCGCGGTACGTGATTCGACGGGGTCGATGCGTCCGCTATCCATAAAGATAACGGGTAAACATTAGAAGGATTAAAAGGCAAAACTTTATTTAAGAATAAATGAAAAACAAGAAAAGGTTACAAGTGGAAAAAAATAAAGGTTCCTTCTTCTGCTCAGCTCCGTAAAAAAAGTGGTGCTGTCTCGAGGGCTGGCAGCGGCAGACTGGTGGTCGTGGCGTCTGTGGACCAAGGCGCGGCACGGTTCGGCGAAACGTCACTTAACACCTCGCCGGGGTCGCAGGACAGCGGGAGAAACGGGCCGAATTCCTTTTCCGGCCGTCCCCGGCTCGAGGAGGGAAGGAGAAGCGCGCACACACAAGCAGAAGAACAAACACAAAACACACGTTTCCCCCTCAGAGGGACACCCGCGGCTCGGAGTTCAGTTTGTGGCCCCTCGCTGCTCGTCGATGAATGCGAGCAGAACAGCCTGCCTTTCGCAACTAAACGTGTCACCAATGCGAACGAAGTGAGTTCTGTGGTCAGTTTTTGAGGACAGTATAGTAGACAAGTTCCGTTTTTTTTACAGATACAAATAACAACAGATATGTCATGGAAAACTTTTAAGGTGCGCACTTAATCCCTTGGCAAGAAACTGCAGCCCTCGAACTTGTCTTGGAAGCAGAAACAATAATAAGCAGATGACACGCGCAGAAAGGCAGGCCGGTACCTCACACGGCCCTGTTCGCCCAGCGATCATCCTTTCTGCTTGTTCTGCCGTTTTGTCTTTTTCGGATCTGCTTTTTTTTTAGGTGCACTTGTACTGACTGCCCAACTCGCTACATTACTTTTACTGCTACTCGTTCCGGAGGGGAGTACTGCTGTGGTCGAATTAAAGAGCGTCTATCCAAAAAAGTCCCATCTCATGCTCCGCGCGTCAAATTTCCCTTTCATTTTGTATCAGCATAATCTGTTAAAGATTCCGCAATATAGCTCACGGAACGATGGCCGTGGGTCAGGCGATACAATGACATACTGATTGTAATGCGCACATCCGGCATAGCTATCGCAAAACGAATTGCAGTGGTCAGAGCAATAATGCACTCAGGGAGCGTTAAATAAAGCTTACTTTTAACAAAAGTGTGGCTAACACATTCGATAAGGTGAAACAAATCATTCAGGATGACTAAATAATCTAATTCATTGGTAGTATTTATGTGCCTGTTGTTGGATTTTTCTGTTTTATTACAAGTATAAAAAATGTGCGCCATTGGTATTAGGCGCTGGTATTTGAACGCGCCAGTACGCAGGCCTAAATGTAAGGCTTCAAGGTTAGCGTGATGGGCGATTCTATAGCGACGATTGCGATTTCAACAAAAAAGGAAAGGGCAGAAAATATATCCCACCGTCATATCTCTTGGCGGTGGCTTTATGCATAGTCGCTAGGACAACATAAAGGTCGGGCGAGCAAGTATCTGGTAAATCCTCGCCACTTCATCGGTTTTTTTCTAATATCTCGTAATTGTTTAAAGCTTGCTTTGCAATTGCGCCACTGCCCTTGGGGAACAGCAGCATTTTGAATTTTTGTTTGTGTTTCGATTTGACTGTCATTTTAAACTACTTAATGTTTTTTTACTATTTCCACTGATAATTCAACTCATCGAACCGGTTCGTGAACCGGTTCAAGCTCCCGAACCGGTTGGCGAACAGGTTCGGCATGTGATTTTGTCTAACCGGAACTGAACCGGAACGAAATGATTTCGCCTGAATCAGAACTACAACCGAACCGGTATTTTTTTCGGTTCGACACACGACACACTGATATATATATATATATATATATATATATATATATATATATATATATATATATATATATATATATATATATATATATATATATATATATATATATATATATATATATATATATATATATATATATATATATATATATATATATATATATATATATATATATATGGGGGGGTGGGAGGGTGCGTGTGGGTGTGAGTGAGTGAGGGAATGTACGGGTCGCGACAGACGGAGAGTGAGCTACGAAAATTCGGGGGGTTAAGGAGGGACTCTGCTCACGCTCGACAGACGCGGGTGGAGATGTTTGGGAGAGGCCTTCGTCCTACAGTGTACGCAAGCAGGCTGATGATGATATTTTCGGAGCATAAAGTGGGCCTGTCGCTTCGAGACGTCCCGACTAGCCTTGGTCGTCATGAACATCCCCTCCTTACCCGCTATTCCCTCTGCAGCGAGATCCAGAGCAAAGTTCCGGGCCTCCAAGCAGAGCTGTAACATTCGAGAATACACCGGATCGTACTTTTCGTGTGGCACGACCTTTATCAAGGGCACGCATCCGAATCGCCCTCCTAAGGATGAAGACTGCAGGTGAGTCACTCTTCACGAACTTCGGACTGAGTTTGAGTCTACCGCAGCTGCAGCCTCACGGCAATCATGGTCGGGCTGTCGGAATTTCGGAACGCGACCATGATCGACTAAATTATCATTGAGTGCGGCCGCCCGCATTGTAATATAACCGCGCTGCTCCTAAATCAGGAGATATAGTGTGTGATCTACCGGTCTTTATAGTAAGTGCCCGACCGTAATGGGGTCGAGGGCTTGAAGGGCTTGAAACAAAGAACAATGCTCTGCTGTTAGCTTACTTCGCGTAAAATCTGAGCAGTTGGTGCAAGACGATTTAAAAAATAAAGCCCTTTTCTTAAGAGAAAGATTTTGAAAATGTCAAGATTTCTCCTGTGCACTTTGACTGAAGGTGGAAGTCCAAATCGAAACGCTTCGACCGTGTCAGATTGACGCAATGTGGTAGAATTCGGATTCATAACGCGGGGGACCCAGTGCACGGGAAGCGCTTTGTATGTGCGCGTGTGTGTGTTGGACTTCCCTGCAGTGTGTTTTAGCGTAACGATGGGCGGCACAGAGGCATAGAAAAGCTTCATTTTAAAGGACAGCAGGACTAAACCAAAGTCATTCAAGGTGACAGTGAATCAGAAATGGATGAAAGAATGATTTTATTGGATTGAAACTTGAAACGAAAGTCCACCAGCAGGCGTACTTTGTCACACCTAGGAGTGAACATCGGAACGCCTGCTGGGGAGTTATATAGTTTTCGCACGTTTCATTAAGTAGAAAATTTCCCTACTGGATAAAGCTCGGAGCTGGTGTCAAGGCTATACATACATACATACATACATACATACATACATACATACATACATACATACATACATACATACATACATACATACATGCATGCATGCATGCATGCATGCATGCATACAGACATACATACATACATACATACATACATACATATATACATACATACATACATACATACATACATACATGCATGCATGCATGCATGCATGCATACATACATACATACATACATACATACATACATACATACATACATACATACATACATACATACATACATGCATACATGCATGCATGCATGCATGCATGCATGCATGCATGCATACATACATACATACATACATACATACATACATACATACATACATACATACATACATACATACATACATACATACATACATACATACATACATACATACATACACAACACAACACAACACAACACACCCGCCGCGGTGGCTCAGTTGCTAAGGCGTTGCGCTGCTGAGCACGAGGTCGCGGGCTCGATTCCCGGCTGCGGCGGACACTTTTCTGATGGAGGCAAAAAGCAAAAACGCCCGTGTGTACGAGATTTCGGCGCCCGTTAAAGATCCCCAGGTGGTCAAAATTAATCCGCAGCCCTCCACTACAGCGCGCCTCATCGCCTGCGTTGCGTCAGCGCGTTAAACCGTACAATCAATAAATCAATACATACATACACAACACGTGTAATGTACACCGTGCATGTTTTTTTTGGGGCTCATGCTCTGTTCTCACTGTGATAGGAATTCTGTTTCCTTTTCAATAAGGTGATCGATAAGATTGCGTTTTTTCTTCAACAAATACGCACACTGTAATATAAATTACACGCTCATGTGCGTAAATCCTTTCGATAACTAACCCTGTTACACCCTAGCAAAAAAAAAACAGAATACGCCCTTCTCAAAGAGTCTTATCATTAACTACACCCTTTCAAAAGGTGCTTTTCATTGTTTTTTGGTCAGGTGTAAAGATGTTAGGTATATACAAAAAATGGCCGCCATCCCGCCCTGCGAACGTGAGTGTCCAGCGAAGCTGTATCAAACACAACAGATGCTGAGGGGGGTATTAGTCATTTTCGCGCTGCTCTGGTGCTGTCTTTCATTTTCGTGGTTTACCCATGGCAGTCTTGGAATGAACTGAATGAGTTTATGCAGTTTGAACCTCACACGAGAACTTCGAACGGCGTCAAACGCCCTTTTCGAAAGCAGTGCAACCTAGTAATCTTTGCCAGGGACGCGTGGGAGGGCGTTCCCTTTCTTTAAAGTGCCTCATTTGCGATTTGATGCGTGTTTTGGTTTTCTTGGCTGAAAGCAGCACTAAGCTCTATGCTGCACGCCGAATCAGCCTGAAGCATGCACTCGCCGTCTTGGGCGAGAACTGCTGCGTCCCGCATTGTATTTTGTTGACGACACGAAATTTTCCGACAAACGAGAGGCTAACAACTTCGCTGTAAAGGGGTGTAAATCAATTCACAGTGCAGCGTTTATATATGTGTTCAATCGGTTAAAATAAGCAGTTGTTGGTTTCGCTTCGGCGTTTGTTGTTGTCAGGGTATGGTCTTTGTTGCTTTTACTCAAAGTTGAAGCGCTTTTTGCTCCAGCTATATTGTGAAATTTACGTGCCTCAGGCAAGCCCAACGCCTTCTACCTACAGGCTCTACGCGGATTTTATGAAATGCGTCAGTCTGCTGATTGTTTGCCGATCACCAGGCGATGTAGAACCTTCCCTAACACATTTCACCAAAGTCCTCACTGCGGGCTACCCGGAGCTGTGCCTGCAGGAATCGCAGAATACAACGACCCGTGAGTAGTAACACTTCTTTGGCCGTTATTGTCTAGCCGTTATCGGTTAGCCGTTTGCTTCTGGTTAGTTGGTTGATAACGGAACGAGAAAATGAAATCGCCTTTCACTCTTCTTCGAAAAATTTACCTTTGTACCGTGCAAACCAATTCTGTCATTTCCCCTGTGCTTGTTTGTGAGAAACCTGTACTATAATGTACTTAACAAAATCCCCGAATGGTTTTTTTGTTTCAGAATTTCAGAAGCTGCGGTGAACACAAATTTACCGTAGCTTCTCTACGTAGGTGGCTTCCGTCGGAAAGTCACTCTAGTATCACTCGCGCCGGTCACAACACTATTCTCGACGCAGCTATTGTAAACTATAGATTCACATAGTTTGATTTACAAAGGACAACATTACTTTGAGCATTCAGGGCTACATTTTACAAACTGCGTAGTGCGATTTGTCTCCGAATGGTTGCATTCTCTCCAAAGTGTAGGATAGCGCGTTCCCTGACATCACGGGCTTGACGCTGTTGAGCTTGTAGCCTTCGCCTCGGCCATTCCTATGAGAAAAAAAAATGGCCGCGGGTTAGCTCACTTAACCTTGGATATGCAAAGCAAAAGCTTGTCTTAGTCTGGTTGAGTCTTCGTTTTGCTTGGTTAACCTTTGATGTAGCTGCATTGCCGAGCATGGCTCAAAGCCGTTCGGTCCCGTGCAACGCGCACAGGAGGAGGCCCGCCGGCGTTTGCCGGGGCGAACGCGGAGAACGCGACGTTCATTCACGGCGAACGCGCCGTTCCTCTTCGCCGGGTGCGAGACAAATCACGCAGCCCGATACGACCCATCGGCGTGAGCATTGGAGGCTGCGGGGGTGGTCAGCTGCCGATCAGCTGGCCGGCCACTACCGCGGCGCCGGCCGCCGCTCGTATGAGCAGAACGACTGAAAACGATGCCTTGTGCGCAGCGCCGAAAGCGGGCCCGGCGAATCACGCGATGCGCTTCGAGGGGTGTGTCGCCGGGGGTGTGTCCCCGGTCAAAAGGTTAGCTTGCAAATTCTGCGCGAAACGGCTGGATGAAAGTAATAAAGCTTTGCTTTAAAAGACAACTGATGCACGCACCCAAACACGAAGAGCTTCTTTGCCGCATAGTTCCATCTCGCACTCTTGTCACTCACTCGAGAAAAACTTCAGTATTCGTCAATATGCCTGAACGAAAATATGCGTTTGAAAATCGTATTTTATGATAGTTATGGAGGACACACACATCGACGATAACTTCTGGTAATGGACAATTTTGGGGGCTTGTTTCGGCATCTCGTGAAACATACCGAATTTGAAAACACTGCGTAATTACGGTATCCGGGTAAACATCTGAAATAGGTTATAATTCAGAGATTTGGTTAGATTACACAAATTTATAGAATGGTGCGTTCAAAAGCGCTGTCTCACTTGCGCCATCTCCTGGCGGATGTAGTGACATCGGTGGTAACAAGGCCGCGGAGAGCAAGACTGCTGTGAAATGTAGTCAATGAAATGCAGCCTGCCGTCAACAATAAAGAACCGAAGAGAAGAGAGAGGTAAAAGTTTGATATATAAAAGTAAATGAGTAGCGAATAAGTATTGCCAGGCTTTCGCCCTCGCAGATTGTAAGCAGACTTAACTGCCATCACGAATTTTTTTATTTCTTCTCGACAGCGACGGCCGTTTTATTAATCATACAACAACCACAGCTTTTCGCGCGACAATGGAGCACTTTAAGGGGACTCTGCAACACTTTCGATAAACGCTTTCTTTCTTTCCATCGTTTCTGGAAGCACTGCGGAAGCTGCAGTTAACGACAGCACGGAGCGGCACTGCTCGGTCTGCCAGTCGCAGAAGATACGCCTTCCGTTTCTGCTAAAACTCTTAATAAAAAAGGTCGTAAAAAGGTAGTAACCGCCGTATTTACTAACTCCTTACGAACCTTACTACCCCGCGGTTTTGTACGTAGGCTCTGGGACTAACAACTGCATGGTTAGTAAATTAACTGAGTGTAGGAAGTGGTAGCACTAGATTTAGGTCGTGCTTATGACTAGGTTGTGCATGGCCAGTTAGTAAACGCACGTAGCTCAGAAAAGTGCTATCGCTGGGACTTTACTAGTTGGGGTAGTGGTTCTTACTGCCTGCTTCGGTTAGTAATTATGACAAGTGCTGCATTTACTACCTCCAGTTACTAAGTACCTAGTGTATACTGGGACAAGTAACTTGTTAGTATTCCATTAGTGAATGCTCCGACCTTTTTTTTAAGAGTGTTGGTTTTGTGGCCTTCTTGTTAAAACGGCTGTGGAATGCGTTCATTGTTGCAGCTGAAGGAAAGCCGGACAATAGCCGCCACATCGCTGTAATCACGTAACTCCAGTGGTCGAAGAACGCCACGACGGGTAAAGAGAGAAAAGTCTTTTGAGCAAGTTACTAAGTTATCTGATGGGCATAGACCAGTAATTTCTTGCTTAGGTACTTTGCGACCCCCTAAGCTAAGCACGGCATGAGTTGGTTGACTACGCCCAGCAAGCATTCAAAATTTCAAAAAAGTTAAAAAAACAGTATTGCCGGCTTTCGCGTTCGGAACGCTCGCCGCAATGCAGGAAAATATTAATGTCTTCTTCTTGAAATGGTTTTCTGGCCACTGACCAAAGTCAAAATATATTAATGACGTTTCGGGAGCAGTACGGCTCCCTTGTTCACACTCTTTTTTTTTCCCTGGTCACGGCTGGTTGTCGATACTGATGGCCTAACTTGATGTAGTCGATGGTTTTACGGCATGACGTTGGTCAGGAAACATACTTGAAATGGTTGATTGGTCACTGACCAAAGTCAAAATATTCAAATGACGTTTCTGGAGCACTACGGCTCCCTTGTTCACAGTACGGCTCCCGCTAATAGAAGAGCGCGAAACAGTAGGTTTCTTTAAAAGCTCTCCTATAGTCATAGAGTAAGAATGAGCGATAATGCTAGCCGGAGGGATTTGATGGCCATTAAGACTAACTTCTGGTGTGTGAGACGTTCGAACGTAAATGTGAGAGCCTGTTGTGGTATGATACTCATGGTTAAGCTTTCAAGTTTAAAATGTGCACTTACGACTTATTTTACCATGAAACAGATTAAAAGGCTGCGTCCAATCTCACGGCAGCCGTGAGAATTACCTCCGGGAAATTCTCACGGCAGTTTCCACAAAAGCCGGCTGGCCTAAAATTTGCTGTATAATATTACGTCCCAACGTAGCTAACGTAACATAACGTCACCGAACCTAACATAACCTAACCGAACGCATAACCTCACCGAACCTAGCGTAAAATGACCGAAAGCGTCAGAACCTACCGAAGTCCAGTCAAACTGCAACAAACCTAATCTAACCCAGCCCAACGACACATAACACAACCTATATTAGACGTAATTCAACCCATTCTAGAAGTCATGTGCGTCGATCTCTTGATATAGTAAAAACCAGAGTAAAAAATGCATTAACAAAATCACGATGACCGAAATTTCCGAAACCTAAAAAAAATATCGCAATGTAGAACTTGAACCTCAGGCTTCTCGTTTAAACCAATTACTATACCACAGAGCTGCTGGCGCTTTTTTTTCTTTATTGCGTGCATTCGACAATACGCAACACATCACAGATGAACAGCGTAATGACATACAAAAACGACGTGGTGAGGCGGCCCGACTGAGGGCTAGTGACGTCTTTAAGCTGCACTATTTTTGGCAGCCACGCAGGCGAGACCTCTTGAGACTTAATAACCTCCACGAAACGACCCACACTTTCTCTGAAATACTACTTTGCAGAACGGGCATCTACGTCGCTGTAGTCTTACTGTGGAGGCCCAGCGCCATGACTAAGTCATAGGGCATTCCATCCTCTTTGTCTACGGAGAGATACCTTATGCCATGAGGTTGTAGGTAGAAGTCTTTGCCAGGTGTCCTCTGTAAAAACATCCCCCAAAAATACGCGCTCCCTACAATGCCACAAAACATGGCGCAGCTGCGGCTTTTTATGGAGCATTTATCCCGTAGAATCTCCGGGTAGCTCTTCTAGCCAATGAGCGGCGACTGCCGTGAGAAAGTTGTCACGGTAATTCTCACGGTTGCCGTGATAATAGCCGCTACCAATTAAAAACGTCGAAATAAAATGCCAATTTCCCTTTCGCTTTCTCTCCGCACAGTGACACCAGCTTGCGACAAGATGGTCTTACTGAAGGAGTTCATGTCCTGTGGTATCTCGTACTACCAGATGTTCTTCAGTCTCGATGCGCCGGAGGAAACCAACAAGCCACGCACCTGCAAGTACGGACCAAACAAGATGCCGCTCTGTAGCGTTCCCTCCCAAGGGGGCAGACAACCAATTTTTGTCGAGCATATTTTCCGCACTTCAAATGAAAGGGCATCACTAAGGGGGCCATGAAGATAAAATACAAGTTTGTTTTATTCGAAAGATTTCGTGTTCTATAGTGCCCCCAAAGCTTGTTCAGGGCAGCAAACGATGCCGTAATCACTGAGAAATTAATCAATTTAGGTTAAAATTTTGATTCTCCCGCCAAATCGTGAGTTTCCGTGACGTCTGCAATGAAGTCATATTGGCGCGTATTAATACGAAGTTCCAGTGCGTCATTCGGCTCTGCAGCCTTGCTTGCCGTCACCCCTCCCAGATGGCGCTACCATACCAGCCACGGACCATTGGCCACCGTTGCTTTGTTTTTGACTGCATTTACACCTGGCTCGTTTTTGTTGCTGTAGAAAGTAATCGTTTTGTGAAACTTGGGGTATGCTCTACAAACAGGGTTAGGTAAGACGACGTCGCTTACACCAAACGGCCACTGTCGTGTAAGACAACTCCAAAGCGGATGACAGCTAAAACAAGCATAGTGCGACCACTACCAACAGCAGTGCGCATCGGTACATCTATGTTTACGTATGTTTACGTATGTTTTCACAACTTTCATTGTTTACTCTTACAGCAGGAAAGTGAATATGCATTACATATATACCCAAATAGCTCGTTTGGCAAGCTAATAAGCCCTGCCTAATTTGCGTTTGTTTTCGCCAGCCTCAGCCGAACGCTCCGCTGGGCACATATGACATCGTATACGTTCTGCTGCGGGAAAAGTGGGTCGCATGGCCATTCCGTTCTTTACGAATTGTATAGCTTAATCGAGCGAAATGTGCGTTAAAAGTGGTGCAGTATGATTCTAACGGGGCAATCTTTTGAATGAACCAAACTTGTGTTTACTCTTCATGGCCCCTTTAAGTTGTGTCTCCGATTACTAGTTTGTCGTACCGAAGTTTATACCCCTGTCACACGGGCACTTTCAATCGCGATTGAGTCGATCCGAATTGAGCTCAATCCGGATCGGGCACATGCTACACGGCAGTTTCAATCGCGATCGAGCTCGATCCCGCTCGGACTCAATCCTGGTTTCTCAAGCGCGATCGAGGCTTCCAAGCGCGATTGAACGAAAGCGGCGATACTCTCGTCACCGCTCAGTAATGACACAGAAGGTGAAAACTTCAACTAACGCTACAAACTGTGTCAAATAACTTGACCCAAACAAGCGTGAGGTAACATTTACATAGTCACGTATACCTACGACCGCGAGAAGTTACCAGACGCCGGCCGCAAGTACAATGTTAGCGCCATCTAGCGTACACGAGTGCAACCGGGGCAACTTTTCGATCGCGATTGAAACGGGACGTGAAGCAGCGGCAGTGCGTCGAGCGCGCTCGAAAACTCGATCGCGATTCACTTCAATCGCGATTGAAAGTGCCCGTGTGACAGGGGTATTAAATGGTTTTCCTGATAGCGCCCTAGAAGTCTTGCAATCAGAATTTTTAGATCTTCTAGCCATACGTGGCTTACCAAAACGAATGCTGGCAATCACTGTAGTCAGGTGAACGGCAACATAATTTTCACTGTACTCGAGATGAAAAGAGGTATTTAAAACCTTACCCCCGGCTAAAACAACCATAATATGCAGTCTTTCAAATCTCTTGATGCGGTTTTTTAATCACGCATTGAAACGGACGGAGTGTTTTGCACACGTTTTGACGCTACGGGGCGCCACCTGTCGGACTTCAAAAGTTTAGTGCCAAATTCAAATTATTTTTGCCTGTTTATTCGGAAATTCCTGGCGGTTACCCCAGTGTATAAAGCGCCGGCTTTGATGTGTGCTAGAGGGACATGCACTCCGCAAAAATCGGTTGCCCATCCCGTTAAAGGGGTCATGAAGAGAAAACACAACTCTGCTCCGTTTGAAAGAACGGGCGTTTTGTAGCTGACTGTGCTCCATTCAGGACACGAAATAGGTTTTTACACCGGAAAGGCACAGGAATTAGTGAAAAACTCAATTACCCCGCTACAGTCACGTAATACGGGCAGGAGTGACGGAATGTTTACCGGCAGTAAAAACGTAATTATAAGTGTGTAAGTGCGCGTTAGCATTCGAGTGATACGATAAAACGAAACGGGAGACCTAGCGTCACCAAATAAGCTACGCTTAAGAGTACCGCCACTTCGCGCCCCCGGAAGCGTCAGGGAGCCATTTTGTTTTTGGCTTGCAGTGTTGCCATCTCTCCCAACGAAACCGCCGCCGGTTGTGACGGGCAGAGTGCGACCGGCCACTCTAGCGTCCGCGCAGCAGAGAGAGAGAGAGGAGAGGCGCCCAGAAACAAAATGGCTGCGCCCATACGTAAACAAATATCACGTGGAGAAAAGAGTGCCGATACTCTAAAAGCCTTTATTTAGTGACGCTAGGGAGACCCAACTACGATCGCCCAGTTATGTTTCTTGGCGGTCTCTCAGGTCGCCGGCTGCCCGTTGCACTAACCAGTTTCTGTGACGTCACAGAGAGCCTGCCGGAAAGGGTTGGAGGAGTCGCCACTATTAAATTTGTTTTTTTAGGGGCGAAGCACTAGGGGCGCCTTCTGACGGTGTCTCCTGTCGTCGTCGTCGTCGTCGTCTAATGTCGTCGATGTAAATTAAGTTGTCAAATGATGAGGCAAAAACAAGCGTATAATGCATAAAGCAGGTTCGAAATAAACTAACACGATTTAAACTAATTTAAACTACAGGAATAATCAGAATTTATTTGCATTAGTAACATAAACTTGTTGGATTCCGTCTCAAAATTAGATTCAAACGCCAGGTTTTCTCCTGTAAAGCATACTTCTTAGCATGCTGTGGCGTGGGACATGAAGACAACTTACGGCCAGTATGCCTCTCATTTAATTGCTTAAATGCGGTTCAACGCAAGAGAGGGCGCCACCACGTCGGCAAGCGTGCGGTTGCTCCTCCCACCAGGGCTTCTCAGGCGCCCAGTCAGCGCGCACCGTGTGGCAAGAGACTTACAATGTTTGTATACACTTATGCACTGCATGCCTCGCCCTTCGGCAGGTTTCACGTTAGTAGAGATGGCCCGGGAGTTTTTTTAATATCTTGGTTATTCGTTAGAAGTTTGCGATAAAATAGGTATTGTTGTTATCGGGAAAAGGCAGTCTTTTTGATCAACCAAACTTGTATGTCGTCGTCGTGGCGCCTTTAGGCCTAATCGACGTCGCCGATTTCCCTCCCTTCAGGGTCCTCAACGACTACATCCAGTGTACTAACGACCACGTGCTGAGCAGGAAGTGCACCGGTGTCGACGAACTCTTCGCCAACATGAAGAACGTCCGTTATTACATCGGCCAGCGCTATGACAGTAAGCTGCACACGAGCTGCTCGAAAGGTGAGCATATTTACACTTCGGGCCCAGATTTTTAGGACATTGAATGGGTACTCTCAGCAACCTCCTCATCGCCAGCCTACTTAGGTCCACTGCCGGACGAAGGCCTCTCCCACTGACCTTCACCCGCTCCTGTCCTCCGCTGCCAGAGTTCATTCGCTGCCTGCGAACTCTCTCTCTGCCCTCCATCGAATTCATAACCTTCCCCTTCTTCTAGACTCGTTTCTCTGTATCCACTTTGTTACCCTGGTGGTGCACCGGTTGTCATTTCCCCTCACTACATGGCCAGATCAAGTCGGAAAAAACACGATGTCTCGTAAAATGCATGAACCGCCACGTGCCGATACATTGCCATTCCATTGTCACCGTGTGGCCGCACTTACATCGGGCAGACAGGCCACTGCCTCAATGATGGCCTGAGGGAGCATGCCAAGAATGTACGGACGTCATCAAGCACCACCTTGGCAACGCATCGCGCTTCCTGCGGCTGCGCCCCCCTCTTCCATGACTGCGTGATTCTCGCGTGGTATCCTGCACGAAGAGAGCGGGAAATCTTTGAGGCGTTCAAGGTCAAGAAGAAAGGAGGTGCTTGTATTAGTGAGCCAACAGTTTCACTTCTGCAAAAGGAAATGCTGTACCTATCTTGAACATTAGACTTTGTATCAGATCAAGTCCTTTTTTTTTCTTTACCTGGACTATGATATCAACTACTCTAGCTTTTTCCTTGATGCAGTCAGCTTGTTTCCTGTCCCTGAGTGTTCCTTCTATCATTATTCGTTCCATGGCCCTTTGGGCTGACCTAAGTTTGCCTTCCAGTTGTTTGCTAAGGCGCCAAATTCCCACTCCATATGTCATCACTGGCAGGATGTATTTTGGTGTATATTCATCTTCTTAGTGATAAAGGTAGCTAGATATAGCAACCTAGTCGTCGTTTCTTTCAGTCATCCGTCCATTCATTCCTTTTTTATTCAACGATACCGCCATCACCATGACGTGTTATAGCAAGAGAGGTAACAATTTCGAAAAATATCTTTTTTTTTTTCATTCAGAGAGGGCACTTCAACATTTGAGTGCCGACAGCCGAATCGCTTACGTGTTTATTTCACACAAAAAAATCGCATGACGATTACCGTGCTCCGTAATGCTAAATTTATGCGCAGCGTGAAACTGCAGTCTTCGCGGTAACGGCGCATATCTGTTGCGTCTCGTGAAGTGATCGGGTTATCAGCGAATGCAGGGCGGCGCGCGCTGCTCTGTCGTTATTCCCCAGCGCGTCGCTGGCGCTGAGCATGTTGTTCCAAATCGTGTTTGAACCTCCCGCGCAAATGTCGCGTGGTTCGGATGAGCCACAGGCGGAGGAGGAGCGAACGACTCAAGTGTGGGGTGAGGGCGCTCCTCAGCGGCGACGCGTAGCCAAAGTGTGAGGGGGAGGCAGTGAAACATCGTTAGCCGGGAGAGATGACGCCTTAGCAGCGCATGCCGACCTCTCGCTCACCAGACGCCGCCCCTCCATATTCTTTCTGCCTGGGGCATAGAGTTTCAAACAATTACAACTAGAGAGGAATCTGGCGCTGCGATCGTACGCCTCAATGGGCGTGATGGGTAGTTCTGGATTCGGATTGGCGCTCGATGGCTTGTGGCGGTTACTATGGATTGCAGGCAGTTTCGTTTTCAGTTTGGATTTACATGAACGCATTTGCCTACGCGGGTTGTTGGAAGAAGCGATCGAAAATACGTTTCTCCTTGAACTGCATGTCGCGCGCGCACCGAATCCGCCCTGACTGGAATGTTTTATAACCAGAGTTGCGAATTGGTGGGTTATCAATTCATTGCCGGCACAGCGAGCACGAAAATACAAATGACGGCGCTCGGTGCGGTGAAGTTGTTTGCGAATCAGGAGTTACGGAGCTGCTCATTCGGCAGAGCAATGTATCGTCGAAGCTGATGACGGTTGCGAATCGCTTGGAACAGCCACACCTTTCGTGCGAACGCCTGCTCCTACGGCGTAGACCAGCAGTTTACCGGCGGCTGATAGGAACGCAGCTTGATGAATGTCACTAATTCAGGCAAGAATAACTGCTCCAAAAATAATCAGTTTCTTTTTTTATGAGCACAAAAACTTTTCTTAGTATTACAAACTACCAGAGCCGAAACTTTTAGAAACAGTTTTTAAAGAAGTCCGCGTCCTGCTGTAGTTGGCGGCAAATGGCAAACCTGCTCCACAAACCTCCTCGACTCCGCGTCTGCTTTTTATTTAAACGCGCGGTTTTATTTCGTGCAAAACCAGTTTTTGGTCACTAACTTTCTTGTTCGCCATGTAATTTGTAAACGGAGAACCGGACAAAAGCAGTTTTTTTGTCAAAAAACACAATTTGCGCAGCCATAAGCACGTTTTGAACCTACGCAATCCTGTTCCGGAACTACCCATCATTCCCATTGAAGCGTAAGCGCCGCTGCCATGTTCGCGTTGACACTAGCGCCAGTTTCCCCTCTAGTTATTATTGTATTAAACTCTATGGCCTGGGGTGCCTCCTCCGCTCGCTCGGTTACGGGGACGCCGACGCCGCCGCGAAACCCCTGTACTGGGCGCCAAAGCGGTGCGCGCTAAAATGAAATGGTGCAGATTCCAGAGTCAAAAAGATGACAATTGGGCCACTTCGTATAGTTCCCCCGTAGAGGTGAAAAGTGTACCGTAAACGCCCGTTTGTTCGAGATTTCGCCGCACGTTAAAGATCCCCGGGTGGTCAAAATTAATCCCTCCACTACGGAGCGCCTCATCGCCTGTGTAGCGTTGGCGCGTTAAACCTGATAATAAACTCGTGACCGAAGAGCATGGAAAGGGAATGACAAGGCAAGTGGAACAGGGTTCGATAACATTATCAAATTCCAGGTTTCCAGGCGAAGCTTAAATGTCCTCCAAAGGTTTCGCTGCACAATGTTGCGCGTAGGGCCAAGACAAACACCTTTTTCCACTTCTAGCCGGTTAAAGCGGCCACTTCCCCGTGCCGTCGAGCAAAAGACATAATTTCGCTTTAAATGCATACTGTGCCAGCAAGCGTTGCGGAAAGCTCACGACCTTGCAAGCAAGTGATCAGGAAAGTCATGCGGTGAATGTGCAATGCTGTAGGGTCTACTGACTGCAAGTAACTACTAATTGACAGATGCATACGAGGATAAAATTACCATTCGCTTGCATTTCAAGCGGAACTCTGTATGTGAATTCGACACCACCAATTTATAGGTTTCGAAGTTCGCGCTATTGATGGTTTACCACAAACGAATTTAGCATAATATTCTTCCCTTGTCTTGAGATCAGCGTTCAGCCTATTTCTAGTCTGTCTGTATTTATATCACTACTGCCGAGAAACGAACAATTCACTTTTATCTTTTGTCCTTTTGCACAATTATCTGCTTACCCAGGCCGATTTGGCTGCGCGGTATTTAGTGAAAGTTACTTCCGAAAAAGCCTTCAAATAATTCTTCCGAAATTTCTACACGAATGCATCGTTATGCTATAGGATCCCTTTTACTATAATCATCTGACCAAGTTCCCACAATGAGGTCTCGAAATACACTTAAAGGGACACTGAAGTGATTGGTAGACATCAGTGCGGGATTACTAGCGCAAATTGTAGTGTGGAGTCTCTAGGCCATGTTTCGACCACTCTCGCTGCGTTTACGCGACTTTACTCAGGCGAGCAATAAATTCAAAAATGCGGTCCTCCTCTCTGCATCCTCCTTGCCGATTTCCTATGACGTTTCGTAACGACGTCAAAACAAGATGGCTTGGCTTTAGTGCGGCTCGCCGACCCTGCGACGGAATCAGTCGGCACAGCGCTTAGTCGGCCGGCGGCCGGAGGGTCGTCGCAGTTCGTTTGCTATGTTGAAACTAAGGAACGACACGTTCATGCCAGGAAGAATGTACCTCTATTCGTCAGTTTGTAGACTCTATCAAGGTCTAAGTCCAAGTCGCTCCACACAAGCGCACATGCGACGCTTCGCTCACTGGTAGGCTAGTAGAAATATCTAAGGCCATTTGAAGGCGGGAGAAGAGTCAGCGAAGTAAGTCTAGGTAGTAAAGAATTAAAAACAACCGAAACTTTTATCGCACAGCGTAAAACCAGGTTGAAGGAAGCACATCTTGCGCTGGGCGAACTAGCAAAGCGGTCAGCAGCACGATCACACATCTGCGAACGCTTTCACGTCTAAGGAATGGGGTACGCTTACTGCACGAGCGCTATACAAGAAATAGCCATCTAAGCTGCTTGAAATGCTAAAACTAAATAAGAATTTAAACTGGCCATATATTATATGCTTTATATTTCCGCCTCTGCCAGTGCTGGCTTTTGGCTTAGTGGCCTGGAGTGGCCTTGCAATTCGCAATTTCGAATCCCCGATAGTGCATTTTTAAAGTTGATCTATTTCTTTTTAGGCAATGTTTGCTATACTGAATTCTCCATTTTGGCGGTGTGACGTTCATTGCTCCACAAGCGAGTTCGCAGAACGCGCGCAGATTGACAATGACGCGCTGGGGACTACTCGTTGGCGTGGTGTCGCTTCGTGTTCCTATGCAAGGGGTCGTATATTGCCGCTGGAAGATAAAAGTTCCAGCAATACATTTGTGTTTGGAAACGAGCCCGAGTTTAGGTGGTTCTATATAAGCTTGGTGTTTGTAAGCTGGCTTTTTGGCATTACGTGTTCCAGAGTGAAGCCTGCTTACAACCTCTGAACGCTTCCTCAGCGCGACGGCGCCGTTCGAGCGGGATGTTTGTGGCCGACCAATATGCCACACCAGATCAGACCTATTTAACTGCAGCGCTGCAGAGCCACGTCTTTTACATTCTTTGAGTCGACAAGCGTGTTGCTTGGCTACGAAATCCAATCAATTATATTTTCACGTTACCACTCTTGGCGCTACAAAGGGCGTCTTTCCAGGGCACCTACCACATAATCGCCATCTGTTTGAGGAGTCTCCAATGCTAGCTCGCGACTACGAACGACGAGCGCCAACATTGTGGTTAATACCATGAAAGCATTATAATTTTTATTAGTATAAACTCCTGTGTTTTTAGACCATCCAAAGCGGCATGTACCAAAAATGGCGGATTGCACATAGTAAAAATTCGCCAAAAAGCTCACATTGTTGCCAGATTTCTCAGGGCGTTTGTATAAACGAAGTTAAGTAATGGCTTTACAAACAAACTTTTGGGCATTGTAGTCTGTATGGGTATCGGAACATAGCATCCGGGATGCAAGGTGAGCACGCTACCCGGACGTCAGGGCGCTGCATGGTTCTGATTGGCTAATGGTGTCCTACTGGTTGCGTCGTTGGCCACGTGGTACTGCAGCCAATGGGGAGGAGGTATACGTGACAGCGCGTAACGGCACGTGAGAAGAACGGGCACACCCCGCCAAACGGGAACGCTGATTCCGGGGAAGTAGAGGTCAGAAATGTCACCAGTCTTCCTTTAGAGGCAATTCGCGCCGTGTGTCGGGATCACATGTGCTTCTACGCCGGACGTGCCGCCAAATGCTGAACCGGCCGAGCGCGGTCGACCACGCAGATACGCCGACAAGGCGTGAAGAAGGCAACGAGGAGAGACACAAGACGAAGGAAAAAAAAAAGAAATTGGGGCAGACACGACTTAAGAATAAAGAAGTCTTTGATGAGTATTGCTAGACGAAGCCAGAACGTTTTCGCATTAAAGCGCGTAAGCAGAGTTAAAGAGACAGACAACCGGCTCTTAGCAGCGGAGCTGCTCTATAGCTGGGCTTGACGACAGTCTATACCGCTATCGGGGCACGCTCCCTCCGCCACAGGTTTCTTTCCCCCGAAAAAATCGGTTCCCAGTATATAAAAATCCATAAAAAATGTTAAAAAGTCCTAGGGCCTTGATATTTTGGTACGAGACGACCTATACTTCCCCTAAAAAATATCTTCCCAGCAACGCACTTGTGGTTTCAGGTGAAGCCGGCCTTGAGGGGACCGGTATAAGCTGGGTCTCTGCGGAGGAAAGTTTGACATCCACCTCAATGCAGCCGTACGGCTGCAAAGGGAAGCTGTAAAGCTTTTCAGAAACTTCTAACTTGAAGGGAAATTAGTTCTGGTCCAGGATTCGAACCCGAGACCATTGCCTAACCGCAGCAGTCGCTCAACCAACTGAGCTAACCAGCAGGCTAGCCGTTCGTAGCATGAAACCGAATTGATCAACAACTCGAAGTGAAGGACAAGTGTTAATTGATTGACAATAGGGTTTAACGCGCCGACGCTACACATGCGATGAGCCACGAGTAGTGGAGGGCTCCGGGTTAATTTTGACCGCCTGGGGATCTTTAACGTGCGCCGAAATCTCGTACACACGGGCGTTTTTGCTTTTCGCCTTCATCAGAAGAGCGGCCGCCTTGGCCGGTAATCGAACCCGCGTCATTGGGCGCAGCAGCACGACCCCTTAGCACTGAGCCATCGCGGCGGTAGGACAGGTGTTAATAGACCAGATATGGGGGAAATCTATAAGGTCGAGTAAGTTTCTGCGAAAAAACATTTGGTATTTGGCAGTGGTCCTGGGTCCGAATAATGGACCAGGACTAATTTTTCTTCAACTGGGACGTTTGTGAGCAAGCTGTACAGCTTTCCTTCGTGGCCGTGCGGCTGCATTGAGGTGGATGTCAAATTTTATTTGCAGAAACTTATTTCACTTTAAAGATTTCCCCTAAATCTGGTCGATTAAGCTTTGATTAATTTATTGCTATTGGTTTCCCCTTTGTACCGGGGTGACGACGTGTCATCTTACCAAAAAGAGCTAATATACCTATATTTTATACTCTTGGTTTAATACTAGTCCTGCTTAGGGCAGGCACAAAAAGCTTATTAGGCACAAAATACTGTTTTTCCTCAGCCTCCACCTGCATTCTAATCTTCTTTTCGTCGCCTCGACAGCCTTGAAGTTAACTGCCTCTGTGCTACCCTTAAATCCTAGGGCTCCTGGAAGCCGAATATTTCCCTCATGTAGATTTGCATGGGTACCCTCGCATTGTAACACTACGTGCCGCCTAGTTTCTGTTGCTTTTACGCAGACCACACATACCCCATCCTTTTGTGAATGCTTCCCCACAAAGCTCTTAGTTCGCAAGCAGCGTGCTCTAGCCTCAAAAACCAAAGCAATTCCCTGGGAATTATCGTAGAAAGTTTCCTTTCTGATGTTCAATTTCTCAGCCCTGTATCATCTCTAACGACGTTTTAGCTTCCATTTTTTCCCTCCATTTATTCGTTTCAATCTGCCTTGCCTCTTTTTTGGTTACCTTGGCTGGTTTGGATTCTCCACTGTTCTTTCCCTATTTCGTCGTTAGCCTTCTAGTCTTCCTTAACCACTGCGCGTCTACGCTTTTCAAGTATAGGTACCTAAAAACCTTAGCTGCCCACCTTCGTTGGTCCATTGCTCTCAACCTCATCTCAAAACATATTTTACTCTGTGCTTCTCAAATTTCAAACGACGCCCAGCCAATATCTCCCTGTACTGCTTCGTTAGACGTTTTTCCACGCGCGGCTAAGGTATTTGTAAGCTGGTATTTGTAAGCTGGTAAGGTATTTGTAAGCTGGTATTTGTAAGCTGGTAAGGTATTTGTAAGCTGGTAAGGTATTTGTAAGCTGGTAAGGTATTTGTAAGCTGGTATTTGTAAGCTGGTATTTGTAAGCTGGTTAGGTATTTGTAAGCCTGGTATTTGTAAGCTGACTTTCCCACATTGCCTGTTGCACAGTGAAGCATGACCATCTACAGAGGGAGTGTGGTTACAAAAACGGTTCTAACCCTTGTGTTATCCAAGGAATCCCGAAGCCAACGCCACTTAGCCGCAAAGACAACACTGCCGTTATGCCGAGTTTCGTTTACTTGTCACAATTAATTACTTCACCGTGAAGTTCTAAACGTTACAGAATTACTGTCTGCTGTCAATACATGAAATTCTACGGAGGAAGTATGGTCACAGAAAACGGCTGTAACGGTTGTTTTACCGGAACTATGCGGAAACAAATTACATGATAATTAGCCATTAAGGAGACTCTAGCATTGGGCACCCCAGCTTCGCTGGTCATTCTTCTTAACAAAGTTTAAGAGCACTAAATTTTTTGTTGTGTGCGCGTCCTCTTGCAGTGGGATAACCACAGATAATTTCTTAATAAATTGGCCGAAATAGCTTCAATGTCGTACTAAACTTCCTGAAGTCTAAAACGTGGCGCCATGTTGTGTGTAAACGTGACACTACCGTACGTAAACAAGCAGTTTCGTTTCAATTTCAATGCGTAATTGAAAAACCGCATGAAGGAATAGGAAAGACTGCTTCTTATTATTGTTCCAATGTGGACAAAACTTTAAATGCCTGTTTTCATCTCACGTACCGTTAAACGCGTGAGACCGGTCTGCTCACAGTCGTGGTGGCCAGCGTTCGGTTTGGCAGCATGCGTATAGCTGGTAGGTTTAAACCTCCCGCTTTCAAAAGTTCAACGGCGCGATCAAAGAAACCGTTTCGGTTCAATGTGTTTTAAGTGATGCCCTTTTGTTTGATATAGAGAGCACTTACTACACAAAAATTGGTTGGCTGTACTTTTAGGTGCCCTGAGACGTACTAACGCCTTCTAACTTTTCTTTTTTATGTGTCATGAACTTCTCTGTCGCGGAGTCGAAGCAACGGTTACCCAAAGTGCAATCGCAATTTTTCAGTTCTCGTCGTCTCTCATGCTCTGAGGATCGTTTGCTTCTGTTTACAAAGGCAATTCGATTATTTTTAAACATCAGGCGCTGTTTCCCGTTTTCCGTGCTGCTTTCCCTGTTGTTTCCCCTGTTGTTTCCCCGTGGTTTCCCCTGTTGTTACTCTTGTTTTTTCTGTTGTTTTCCCTGTTGTTTCCCGGTGTTTTCTTTGTTGTTTCCCGTTGTTTTCCTGTTGTTGTTTTTTCATTATTTTTGTTGTTTTTTTGTTGCTTTCCTTGTTGTTTTTTGTTGTTTTTTGCTGGCTTTCTTGTTTTTTGTTGTTGTTTTTCAGTTTTGTTGTTTTTTGTGTTCGTTTTTTCTCTGTTTTTTTCTGTTGTTTTTTTTGTCGTTTTTTCTGTTGTTTTTCCTATTGTTTCCCTTGTTGTTTTTCCCGTTGTTTCCCCTGTTGCTTTCACTGTTGTTTTTCCCGTTGTTTTCCCTGTTGTTTCCCCCGTTTACATTACTGACCAGGGATTCGGCTCTTGTATGGAACGCTAACCTTTCTTCGTCGCGGCGGGGTATTCAGCGATGGAGAAGACTGCGGTGATGCTGCGTCAGGAGCATCGGGACCCGTGCGACCAGTTCAAGGCTGTCAAGCAGCTGGTGCTGTGTGGGGTCACTTTCCACCGGATGCTGGCCGCGTTCACAGGAAACGCATCCTCGCAGCCTCTGACTGCGTCGGGAGATCGGGCTGCACTCGTCTGCCCGTAAGCTCAGCTGTGCTCTCGCCGCTCGTCACGTTTTGCTAGCGTCGAGAAGTTTGCTTCCGAAACATGTTGATGAATGGGGGCACAAAAAAAAAACACGTCATCAATTGAACTCACCCAGAGTGAGGGCGTTGTGTTCATTGGTTCTGAGGAAGAATTCGTATATCATTTTCATTTATGTTATTCTGCGGATGGGCAGGTTGGCACGATAAAAATAAAAAGAACAGGATCAGCCACTCAGGTCAGACAAAAAAAGTACAATTCGGCATATAAGAACAGTACAACAATAATGCACTTATAAAGAAAAACACCATATATTCTTAAACACATGCTTCTAGGCCATTCCTCCACTGTTCACAGAAAAAAGAAAATTTAAATGTGTCGGTACGTGCAAAGTATGGTGTTCGGATTCATGAGTGGTGATATCTCTTATGTCTTGTCGATATAGGTGTCAAGTACTGTGTCTGGTCTAGTGCTGTTTGGCTGTGTATAAGGATGGAAAGAAAGTCAAGTCTTAATGTCCGCATTCGTGACTCAAGCAGTTAAATTCTATTAGCTCTGATTAGATCGGAAGGTGAACCAGTTGGCCGGCACTTCGAGTATACTATATATATATATATATATATATATATATATATATTTATATATATATATATATATATATATATATATATATATATATATATATATATATATATATATATATATATATATATATATATATATATATAGATATCGTACAGCTTTTCTTTGAATTCTAATTCTTTCAAGTTCACTGATGCTAATTTACGTGAGCAGGCCCCATATTATGCTATGCTGGCATATTCTTCCGTTTGTCTAATTATTGTTTGGCAAGCAAGGAGCTTAACATCTGAAGGAGCGTTTACATCACGTTAATCCGTTTTAGCTTCCTGCATAAGGCGATAGTGGCTGGATATGAGGTTTTCCGTTTGCAACCACAGATGGAACTGTGATCGTTCAGTTTCATTGCCCAGGATTGTCATTCTGCTCTCATTCCTGAAAAGTTAAAGCATAAAACAGCGAATTTCCTTTGCTAGCTCGTTTTCCCTAGTTAGCGACAAAAATAAGGGGACCAAACTACCCCGAAGAACTCATCCACGCTTTTAGCAAGGAACTGTTGAAGAGACACTAAATTGACTTGTAAACATTGCGGTATTACTAGCGCAAATTCTAGTCTGGAGTGTCTAGACTATGATGTTTCGACCAATCTCCTTGCTTTTACGCGACTTTCTTCAGTAGAAAAATCAATTCGACAATCCTGTCCTCCTCTCTTTATCCTCCTTGCCAATTTCCTGTGACGTTTCGTATGACGTCAAAACAAGATGGCTTCGCTTGACTGCGCTACTGCACTGCTCGCGCCGACCCTCCGGCAGGATCTGTCGGCCCAGCGTTTAGTCGGCGGGCTGCCGGCGGTTCGTCGAAATACGTTGGCTCAGTTGAAACAAAGCCACGGCACGTTTGTGTCAAGAAGAATGTGCCTCTAGTTTGTTAGTTTGTAAGCTGTGTCAAGATTCAAGCTCTAAGTCCAAGTCGCTCCCCACAAGCTCACATGCGACGCTTAACTGGCTGCATTGTACATTAGTAGAAAAACCTAAGTTCAGTTGAAGGCGGGAGAAGAGTCAGCGAAGTAAGTTTAGGTACTATAGAATGAAAAGTAACCGAAACTTTTATCGTACAGAGAAAAACCAGGGTGCAGGAAGCACATCTTGCGCTGGGTGAACTAGCACAGTGGTCAGCAGCACGATAATACATCTGCGAACGCTTTTACGTCAAGGGAAGAATAGGGGACCATTACAGCATGAGCGCTCTATAACAAATAGTCATATAAGCTGCTTGAAATGTTAAAACTAAATAAAAACGTAAACTGGCTATACATTATATACTTTGTTTCTGCCCTAGGAGTCAGTGGCTTATGGCCCAGTGGTCTGGGGCACTAAGCACAGTGTATTGCAAGTCGCGAGTTCGAATCCCTTGTTGTGCATGTTTTCTGGTTTTTATGTTCATTTATTCGTTTAGGGGCAATATTTTGCTATACTGAATTCATCATTTTCCCGCTGTAACGTTCGTTGCTGCACGAGCGAGTTCGCAGAACGCGAGAAGGCTGACCCTGACGCGCTAGCGAGTTCTCGTTGGCGTGGTGTTGCCATAAGCCCCGACTACTTGTGGGCACAGCACCGAATCAGCAGACCCTTGGCATGGTCCGAACACGCTTTTTAAGATACAGTCATGACTGAGGCAAGCTCCAATTATGAGGGAAAAGCGCATTGCATTTGAGCATCTGCGGTGACGCGGAGGGCGTTCATTCCCTGTGTACGCCTCGGCTAGTGATTGTTACGATTGCAAACCCTGTTGGTATGCTTATCTGGCTCATTTTACAGCCGGCAGCATGGCAGAAGCGCAGTATGACGATTGCTGAGATATCGAGAATGCCCAATCCAATGATGGCGCCGGATGCGAAGCATGTTGTTTCACAAGAACCGAAACCGAAACTTGTTTGAATTCTAATCTTGTACATCGTCCAATCACGTACCACCTTGTGTTGACGTCTCTGCTGTTAGTTGGTGCGGCCGCCGCAAACCGCGCATGTTAGCTTTTCTTCTTTCAGGCTTTATAAAATAAATACCGCCTTATCGCCAGGATAAACGATGAAAGGAGTATATATTTGAGCCAGTCTACGCAGTGCAAGCAAAAACAGGAGCTTGACAAATTCCCTTCAGTTTCTTTTTAAAGCAAGCTGCCAAAACTTTCCAGCTGCGTTCCCGCTAACTCGAGTGTGTTCCTCTTCTTCACACCGCACCTGCTTCCGAGTTCAGCCCAACTGTTTACCCCAGTATTGGCTTGATATACCACACCGCTGAAGATGTGGTTCGGCTCAAGGAACTTGCATAGGGGTCCGTTCATGTCTTGTTTACCAGGCAGGCTGACGGCTGGTAAACAAGAAATTAATAAAGGGTGATATACTAAGAAGAAGAAATAAAGGGTGATATACTAGACATTGGCTACGGGTCCCACCTAGCCAATGTTCGGTGTTCGGGCATTAGCAAGGTGGACCAGTTTAGTGAGAAAGCGCTGGTAGCCAGCAAACCCTACTTCACCTTTGTCTGTCTGAACCCTTATCCTACCTAGAGATAGAAGAACCTCTGTTTGGGCCGGCGCTCAATCTGTCCTCTTGGTCGTGCAGCCGATGCCTTACAGAGTATGCCAGGCCGGCTCGCTGTTCTCTTGTTTAAAAAAGTATTCAATTGAATGCCTGCACAGTGCGCGTTGCTACAGGCGCTGCCGCTTGTGGGGGCGAATAGCCCCTGCAAAGCACAAATTGGGAATCTAGCACAAATTTAGTCTAGCACAATCAGGTCTGTTCTTTTCCCTTCTCTTTCCAGACTGCTGAACGAAATGAAGGACTGCGTACGGGCGGCCACCAACGACTCTGGCTGCTCGGGCGCCATTCTCCTGAACGCAGAAATAGCGGGACTGGAGAGGCATCTTTTCGAGGAATTCGACACCCTGTGCAAGGCAGCGCCATCTACCAACCTCATGCAGCCACACCTTCAGTGTAAGGACCGAGACACGGCGCCAGTCTGTGCCGTTTCCCGATCAGACACTGCAGTGGCACTAAAGCCTTCACTTTTAAATGCGGAGCATTTCTTAGGCTGGCGATGTCACTCGTTGATGTTGTCGGCACCGTCCCCACGCTCCCTCCGCAGGTGCGCGTCTCTCCCCCGTACCCTCCTCGCTCTCAACAACAGCTGCGGCGGTGCGGCAGGAGCGCGTCTGCGCGCGCATGCGTCGTGCTGCCCCGTGCGCCTCGTCGCTCTCAACAGCAGCTGGGGTGGTGCGGGAGGAAGTGCGCAGTAGTTAGCCTGTGCGCTCCGTCGCGCTCAGCAGCAACTGCGGCAGGTGTACACGTGATAGCGGCGTGCTAGCGGCGTGCGAGCTGCGTGATAACAGCGCGGGGGGGGGGGGGGGGGGGGGGTGGAAAGGGCGCCCGCTTGAATACGGAAGTGTGCGCATGCGCGTCTCTCCCCCATACTCCTCTCCCGCGACAGCGCGCGCAGTGTAAATAAGCGGCGGAGCGGCCGCTCGGATTTCAGTCACCTGCGCTCAAATATAATAATGATCACAATACCCTCACCTGTCCTTCCTGTGTCCCAAAATCAACAATAAGAATAATAAAGACGAAACCCTCCCCACATCCAAACGGTAACCACAAACTACCCAATTACGCAACGTTCGCCCAATGCAATCACCCCTATGCGACGCATTTACTCGTGTTCCCCCCGTGGGAAGATGCGGGCTGGCGGGCTTTTTTTTAAAAAAAAAAGGTCGTCACACTTACAAACACTAACCAGTTATCGCAGTTATCACTTATCACAGTATCCATCTGGTGCTTAGTGCTTTTACTGACTGGCCGTGCATAACCAAGTAAACACTTAGGCGTGACAACGTGGAACGGCTGAGCGCGCAGCACGACATAGACACATTGAACACGCACACATCACATTTAGACAACAAATAAATTGAGCAAGAAAATCAACAGGATGCACGAAGGAGAGCAAGTATAACTTAGTTATCTTACATATACATCTGATGTACTTGCTGTCGTAGCCAGCAGCGCAAAGTCCTCTGATAGAGTCGGTGGGCTTGTCGCGAAAATCAAATATTAAGCGATAATTTGGGAATTATGCATTTTAAAATGCTAGCGTATATAAGTCAGCATGTGGTTTTTCAAAAACTTTATAATCGTTATTTGGTGTGGGAAAAGTTCTCTAGTTATTATATTCAGAAATTCATAGAATTTCGTTACTATCAGCGAATGTTAGCATCAAGCAAGAAGCAGTTGTTAAGGTTCCATACTTAGCGGCAGGACCTAAGTACCGTTCGGGGAGTAGTAAAGTTCGTAAGGAGTTAGTAAATACAACCCATTACTATCTTTTTTACTAGCATTTTTGTTGATAATGTTCCCACAGGCCTTTACGCCTATGTCATTTTTTTTCTAAAGGAACTTGTTTGCGTGCGGATTTATAGATTAATTGTCGGATATGATGTGTGGAGGGCTCCTAGCAGAAATTGATCTCCAACAGTCCTTTTTACAAACCCTTTCATGTGATAATCTTTGATAATATTGTAACGTGGTGGCGGAAGAGATGAGGCGAGCCATGGCGAAGGGTGATGAACGATCTATTTGCCCACCGTCTGTGTACAAAGTGGCCATGGGTGAGACCAATCCAGGCAACATGCCCCACCCAGCTTCGTCGTCGTCGCAGATCCTCGTGCGGGACCCTACACGCCGCTGTCGTCTTCCTCGTCTTTGGTGGCGTAACATTACCCTCTCCTCGATGGCGACCATCCCGGTCGGCGCCACGGTAGCATAATGAGTTCGGTGAAGATGAACGATGTGATGAGAATATACAGGGAGGAAGCTCTTGCCACCACGGATGTAAGTGATAGGTTTGGTGAACTTCCGCCCGCAGCAGCGACGACCGCAAAGGAATGACGAACCGGTGAGGGCTTGCTACCACGTCGGACCACAGGGCTGGGGACACGTCGTCGTCGTCTGGTGGCGTCATCAGGTCATGGCGGTTCTGAATCGGCTGGTCACGGGCTGGGGATACGAGGCGGGGGGACGTCGTCGAGCTCTGGTAGCGGGAGGGGGGCGGGCGGGGCTGGATTCATGAACGGTATTACTGGCCCAACCTTCTTCGATCAGTACGACACTACGTGAGGACTTGCCGGGATTGCCAGAGCCGCAAGAAACCTCCCGTCAGGCCACCGGAATTCTTTCAGCCAGTGGATCCTCCCGGCGCGCCGTTCCGGCAGGTTGGGATGGATCTCCTTGGGCCTTTTCCAACATCGGCGTCGGGGAACAAGTGGCTCGTAGTAGCCACCGATTACTTAACGCGTTATGCCGAGACCAAGGCCCTTCCCAACGGCACCGCTTCTGAAGTCGCCAAATTCTTCGTTGAACACATTGTTCTACGCCACGGCGCGCTGACAATTATTATAACAGACAGGGGCACCGCTTTTACTGCCACCTTCCTACAGGACGTCTTCAAGCTAACGCATAGCACTCACCAGAAATGCACTGCCTACCACCCTCAAACCAACGGCCTCACCGAAAACCTTAATAGAAACCTAACTGACATGCTATCCATGTACGTGGACATAGAGCACAAAACATGGGACGAAATTCTTCCCTGCGCAACGTTTGTCTACAACACTGTTATGCAAGAAACAACGCGATGTGCACCGTTTGAAGTTGTTTACGGACGCTCTGTAACGGCAACATTACATGCAATGTTGCCTGTCGATTCAAACGACGTGACCAGCACTGATGCCGAGGCTTTTACCTAATGGGCGGAGGAAGCACGCCAGCTAGCACGCGTCCGCATTCGACATCAACAACAAATCGACGCCGAGAAATACAAGGGACGCCGTACCGTCGAGTATCGACCGGGTGACCTTGTGGGGGTGTGGACGCCGATTCACCGCCGAGGACTTTCGGAGAAGCTGCTTCGGCGATACTTTGGGCCTTACCGTGTTCTTCGCCGTCTGTCAGACGTTACCTATGAGGTCGTACCTGAGGACACAACAGCCCGTTCTTCACGACGGAGGTCCGACCCAGAAGTTGTCCATGTGGTACGCATCAAGCCGTACTACACCCGGTCTTGCGAACCCGAAACATGATGCTATGCGAGCTTACGTGCCCTTACGCTCGCCCATCATTGAACATCTACGTGCCTGTTTTTCGTTTTGCTTCCCTGGCATCGGGCCCATGCCAACTTGGAGGGGGAGCAATGCCGCGATTGTATTATTGTGGGAGCAATCCCCGACCGGCTAACGGGTCTGTTTCTAGTAATGGGTATGTGCTCACTGGTGGACAGAGGAGAAAGAAGTCCAAGCTCTCTTTCTCTAGCTGTGGATCGCCAGTGTTTGCCGGCACACGTTCGCCCTGTTAATAAACGCTTTTACTCTCCTTACTGGAGCTCATCGCTACAATATCAATCAGCACATGTTCTATGCTGTGTTGCGCAGACGCAGTTAGGAGATACTATGTGCGGCACCAATTTTAATCTTTACAATGTCTGCTCATAGGACGAACGTTACAAAGGTGCACTCCTGTATTCATTTTTGCAAGTTCATCTCTGGTGTTTCGACAAGGGACTCATCAATACTCAGAGAGAAATGTGCTGTGGAACGCTTCAGCATATTTTGCGCCGAAATATTTTCTATCTGGCGGCTGTTCCCGTTGGTGGGAAAAGTACAGAAATATTTGATTGATTGCGAAGTTACGCTGCACAAGCGGTGAGGCGCGCCGTAGTGCAGGGCTCCGAATTAATTTTGACCACGTGGGGATCTTTAACGTGCGCCGAAATGTCGAACACACGTGCGTTTTCGCTTTTCGTTCCATCAGAAAAGCGGCCATCGCAGCCGGGAGTTCAGAAACCTTATGGAGTGGTAGCCTTCAGTGACTCCATGGTTTTTTTTTTTTTTTTTACTCCGTCCGCATTTTTAAAACGCCGTCATTTAAGGCTCCATCCAGCACTTGTAAGGAGTACGCTCTCAAGGGTTAACGGAGTTGGTAGTAGGTGCGGAGAGGAACCGTTGTATTGCCGTTTTGCGGAAAAAAATTGCTGCAGGTTCACAACTGAGTGGGCGGGAAAGTTTTGGTGATGCAAAAGCCACTCACTTGAGCCCCGCACTTCTTTTTTTTTTTCTGCATGCTGTGCCATGCCACGGCATGCGCACATTCAGGCGGAGTGTGGAATCGACCTCAACACGGGTTCTTTTCCGTGTTTCGGGCAGCTTCAGTTCATTCCTGTTCAATCCTAGTGTGACTGCATCAAATGGCATGACAGTTGGCAAAAACATCGGTTAGTGTAAATTGGTTACTAACTTAAGAAAAGAAATTGCAGGGCTGAGTTCATTTCATGCCTATAGGGTGGAAAAGACTCCTCTGAGCAACAGCGCCTGCCACGAACTTAGATGCCATTAGAGAGTTTCAGCTAACCATGCGTACCGTGTTTACGCAGTGTACCGTGCGTACCGGGACCCGACTAGGCAAGTGGGCATTGGTTCCAGTAGGGTGGCTTAGTTTTGCTGACCGGTGGCCCACGCCACGCCATGCCGCGCATTGGTTCCGGAAAGGAACCATTGCATGCGCGCGGGCACGCCTCGCCGTGCCCGCGCGCATGCGCAGTCGTGTCTTGGTACACACGGTAACACAGTACACATGGTAGGCTAAAACTCTCAATTGATACGGAGATGCTATTAACGCCCATGGCGTGGGAATGCTACCTGCACCCCCTCATAACCAACAACTAAGGCTCCACACAAAAATACGCGCACAAAACAACTCCGCCACCAGACGGAAGCTTTCCGGCGTGCTCACATTCCGGTAGCAGCTGCCTGCAGGAGCAACTCTGACTACATCCCGGTGTAGATACGGGCCCTGTAGAGACCGCGTTCCCACGACATGCGGCCGCCGAGCTACACTGAAAACAATTTACACCCTAAAGGGTGGGTGTAGAGCGCTGTCTATAACTAACACCATTACACCTTAGCAAAAAAACAAAGGCACCCTTGGAGGGGGTTTGGCTGTTAACACCGTTACACCCTAGCAAAAACACAATAGTACTGCCTTTAAAAGGGTGTTTTATTGTGAGTCACACCCTTTCACAGGGTGTTTTTCTTTGTTTTTTGTTAGGTTGCAAGGATGTTAGTTAGAGACAAAAAGGCTGTAAATCACTTTACAGTGTCTTCCGCCCCTCAGGACGACAGGGACGTGTGATTTCAATATGGATGTGTCGGGAACGAAACGGGGGCGGTCTAATCACTGTTTATAACCCACACCATTACAGCCTCGCAAAAAAAAAAAAAAACTAAGTACAGCACCCTTGAAGAGGGTTTTGCTGTTTATAATATCCTTACACCGCACCAAAACACAAGAATACTGCCCTTAAAATGATGTTTTATCGTTAATTATTACACCCTCCCAAAGGGGGTTTGTTTCATGTAGGGTGTCAGAGTCAGTTCTAGACAAAAAGGGTGTAAATTAATTTACAGTGTGCACTTTTCGCGACCAAGAAATTTACTTTCAATGCCAACACCCGTCCCGCCCAGCCGACGAGCCAACGGCGTACGTGCATCTATTCGACATCATCCCGGAATGTGTCTGCAGTCACTGGTATGCCGACCAGTGCACATCAGTGACAACAAAACCGTCGCAGGACAGAATGGTCTTTGATTTTTTTAAAGCGAAGCTTTCTGCCTCTCACTGATGTCTGTAGTCCAGCCAAAACGCACTGCAAGAAAGCCAACTTTTTCTTATGATGATGATGATTATTATCGTGGGGGAAGGAAAGAAAAATTAAAATCTGTGCCTTGAGCGCCGTCCGACAGTACTATAAGGATTACACTATATCGACGTCCACCAGCGTTTAGAAAAGAAAATGCCACGTTTGGTACTACATCACTCTACCTAACGGGAAGTAAAGTAACCTAATCTAAACCAACATTACAACATTGCCTAACGAACACAAAGCAATAATTTAAAATGCCAAAAAGTAACATAAGCCGTAAAAATTATAATTTAAATGTAAAATAATAACCGGGGCAGGAGCCGGTATCGAAGCACCGTCCTTGGCATCAAGAAGCTACGACGGAACCCCTACACGACAGTGAGAAACGCTTGAGGAGGAGCTAACCCAGTCCAAATATTTCAATGTCGTCAGACGGGGCTCTGGACACTGCGAGAGTTCAAAGGCTTCCCGTGGCCGGAATCTAACCTCGGCCTCCCGCGTTATGAAGCCGACGTCTATCCGATTGTGCCCCTCTGGCGCTGTCGAAGCAGTTTGGATTGATATAGGGCAGCATGGACGCGCAAAACTAGACGGAAATTGCACCTTTCCCCCTAACAACGACGACATTTGACCGCTAGGGAAAGCTATGGCTTGCCAGGATCAGTAAAGCACTAGAGAGCGCAACCGCAGGGCAGTAAACCGTTCCGACAAGAAACTGGCGTTCGCGTGCAGATTGATTCTTACGTCAAACTTTACAAAAATAAACAAAAGTTCTGCCCCTCAGTTTTCTGCTAGGGAGCAGCTCCACTGTCTAGCACTGCACGTTTTCTTTTTTTCTTCTTCTTCTTCTCTTTCTACACCTCGTGGTGGGTTCGTACGTGCACGCAATAATGGTTTTCTAAGAAAAGGGGCAAAGATTATTGAGGCTGACCACGCTGCCAGCACATGGCTGCCAGTGAGGGGGTAACGGAAATAAAAAAAACACGAAAGGGGCGCTTAGAGCAAAGCAGATTAGTCACGAGAACGTGCGCCTGCTACCGTTATATTAGAGTGAAAAGTAAGGGTGAAGGGTCAGTGCGGGAGGGACTGCAGTACCAGGATATTTTGTGCACGAGTTCACCGAAAGCCAAACTTTCTGGTGGGTGTGCCTTATTGCCATTTTTAGTTTAGGCAGCCGCAGAGGGACCGGTACTGAAAAAAACGTCCATTGTTAAACTCGCCAGTGGGTTGGTTCTTGGGGTGTGAGGCTTGATTTTGGAAAGCTTGGCAGTCCTTCATTGCTGTGGTTTCGACAGAGAGGTGGTTGATTTTTTTTATATTTCGCAGCGCAATGTGTGCTGTGATTTCAAAGCTTAAAAACTTTCAAGTCCGAGCCATTGTGTAATCGTTGGCGTTTTGTGCATCGGCCATTCCAGCTTGCGGCTTGAAGGACTTCACCCAGGCGTGGGAGTCGTGCGATTCGGTGGTGGAGGAGGACATCAGCCTCTTCTACCGCAACGGCTCCCGGTTCCGGAAGGCCGTCGTGAGCCAGCGAGTGCGCCGGAGACTTTGCAGGTGAGCGAGCTCGACCACCACGGTCCACTTGCATGGCTTACCGGCTTTTAGGTGCGGAGTGCCTTGGGACCGCACAATGTCCGTGCGCGCTCGTGTGCATAGCATTTACTATCGCAAAAAATCACACAGGCACCGCCAGGATTCGATCCTGTGTCTGGTAGTCCAGACAGAATTAGTACCAGTCGTCTTACCCATTGGGCTGCAACCGTTTTTTTTTTTTCCTTTATTGCCGGTCTTCGACATTACATAACAATTGGTACACAAAAGATGCACGAAATCACACGTTCGGCTACCAGCCTGACTTATGCTGACATTGTCGTTTAAAATTCCTTCAGTGCCATCAGGGGTTCTGCCCCTGACAGCCACTCAGGAAGGCACTCCTTTGACTTTTGCACTTCCACGAATTGCGTGACACTCTCTACGAAATACTGTCTTGTCGGCCTCACGTCCACGTCCCCGTGGAGCCAGGCCATGCGCGACCACCAAATGCTGTAGAGGCTCAGCGACATGACCAAATCGTAGGGAACCCCTTCTTCGTTGTCCACACTCAAAAAACGGATGCCATAGGAATGCAGTGGAAAATCCTTGTGGACAATCCTCTGAAGGACATCCCACAAGAAGACGGCCGCCCAACAATGTAGAAAAACGTGCTCTATATTCTCCGGTTGCTTGCAAATAGAGCAGTTGGCTCCCCAGGGTACAAACAGCCCTCTTTGTTGCATCCAGGTTTTCGGTGAGAGTGTACTCGTATGCAGTTTAAAGAAAAAGGACTTGACCCCCTAATTAACTTCCATTCGCCTTACACGTTTCAAAACGTTTTGTCCTGGGCCTCCACAGTACAGAGCTCGGTATGACGTTATTGGAAAGACAGTATCGCAGACATGCTTATACAGTTTTCTACGTGCAACCGCACTCAAATATTCAAGAGAAAAATGGGCAGTTAAAAACTGAAAACACATGACAACCTCTTTCAAATAACCGGGGATGTCACTCGTCATGCTTCCTGAGGATCGACAAATGCAGGTAAAGCACGCGCCAGCCGAACTTGAATAACCGTGGTCAGAAAAGGATCACTAGTATCTCGTAAAAACAGAAAGCGATTAACTAGCTGTCTTACGCACAAGTGTACCAGCCCCAAGCCACCCTCGCGGACCTGCCTGAACAAATTGGTGCGACTGCATCTTTCCCACGTTGACGACCACACAAATACGGCAAAGAACCTGTGCAATTTCTGTACATTAACCCTTGAGCAATGCAGTTGTTTGTATCACAAACCAAATCTTCGCAACGAGAAATAAATTACATACAGTGGCCTTCCCAAATACAGACAGCCACGCCCCCTTCCCTTTGCCTGCTTTTTCCTTCAAATTGTTTACCTGTCTTCGCCAGTAGGGCTCGCTATTTCGATAATTCTCAAGGGGCGTACCCAGGTACTTCACTGATGTTGTCGCCCAACTCACGTTTTCGAAAGTGCTTGTTGTCGATAACCAAGCTCCATGCCAAAAGCCGACAAACTTTCCCCAATTAACCCGACGTCCTGTGACATCCCCGAAGCGCTTGACCGTCTGCACCACCAACGAAATGCTCTGTTTGTCGGTGTAAAAAACTCCCACATCATCCGCGTATACGCTAAGAGCTTAACTTTGGTTGCCTGCAGTTTGTACCCTTTAATTGCCTCATTTTGGATGATGGTCTGGCACAAGGCCTCTAAATAAATACCAAGCAGCAGTGGACTCAGGAGACATCCCTGGCGCGCCGATCGTTGTACACAAATAGGCGCTCCAAGGTTCTTGTTCAGTATTAGGCGTGTGGCGCGATTTTGATATGCCAAAGCAACGCCCTGTCTTATTGCACTTCCGACGTTAACTTGTTCTAAAACGAAAAAGAAAATCTCATGTGACACGCAGTCAAAAGCTTTCTCTGGGTCGAGCTGAAGCACTGCGACGCCAGTGTTAGTGGCGTCACAGCACTCCGGAACTCACCTCGCCTTATGAATGTTGTAAAAGATCGTACGACCCTTAATTCCACACGTTTGATGCGGTCCTACTGATTCTTCCATTACTGTTTGAAACCTTCTGGCGAGAATCTTCATAAACACCTTGTAATCCACGTTTGTTAAGGATATCGGCCTGTAAGATGTAACGCTCTTTAGTTTTTCGGTGTCATCTGTTTTCGGGATTAACACGGTATGGGCAGTAGAACAGGATGGAGGAAGAGTTCTCTTTTCTAACGCTATGTTAAACATGTTTGCAAGAATGGGAACCAGAAGATGCTTATTTTCCTGGTAAAAGGCTGCACTGAGCCCATATGGGCCAGGCGATTTGCCCGGATTTAGGTCGTCAATCGCCGTTTTCACTTCATCGCGCGAAATTGGCTCTTCCAGCGCCGATTTCGCGTCATCAACTAATGTGGGCATACCCCTGACAAAATATTTCCGAAAACCTTCCATGTCAACCGTCTGAAACGCGAAGAGGGCCTGAAAGTGTTCAAAGAACGCCCTTTTGATTTCAGGCTTCGGAGCTGTAGTTTGCCCTTTCCATATTATCTCGTCTATTTAGCTGCGCTTCGCGTGCGCTTTTTCTATTGCTAAGGCTCTTTTGGTGGGCGTTTCCCCAGCAGCCCAATGCTCCGCTCTTGCCCGCCCCAGTGCGCCGCGATATCGGTCTTCATCTATCAGCTCGAGCTTCTGCTTAGTTTGTCGAATGTCGTCTCTGAACACGCCAGGCATTTTGCCTTCCAGTTTCGTTAGTTTTTTCAAGTTCGTTTGTAACGCATTTTCTGTTCTTTTTTCCTCGTGTCTTATGCAACAGGACCTTTCGATTTCTTTCACTTTTATATCTTCTTTATACAATTCCCCTTTCTGAAAAATTGGTTGGTTCTCATCTAGCTCAATTTTTTAAGCTTATCTGTGGTGTAAGAAGCAAATACTTTATCTCTAAGAAGCTGTGCATTTAGTTTCCAGAGGTCCCAGTTAAAGAGAGGTTTATATTTCTTTTTCCCAGTATTGCCCTGCACCAAGCAATGGTCTGAAAAAGAAACCGGCAATACACTATAACTTTCACATTTTCCTATTAAGTCCAGTGACACATATAACCTATCCAGCCTCGCGTGACTGGACCCCTGAAAATGGGTGTACTGCACATCACGGTTTCCCTGCCGACACTCTGCTATTTCTACAATACTGAACTCTTCTACAAGTTCAGACAGAAGGCCGGCGCTGGCATCTCTGTAAGGGCTACTGCTTGATTTATCTCGCGACGATAGCACGCAATTAAAATCACCCATTATTATGACTAGTCTTTCAGTGGTTAAATTATTCCTAAGGTTATCAAAAAAAATTCCATCATCAGTCTTATTAGGAGCATATACACATATTATGCGCCACAGTAATGAACAATGCAACAAATCACGCATGACGTGGCGGCCTGAACTATACGATTTCACGGCTTGCACCTCCAAGCCAGGCAACTTCTTGAGAAACAAGACACACCCGGCTGAAGAGCCGACGGCATGACTTATGCAGGCGTAATGACGCAATGAGAAACGGTCCACCATGCTCGCAGTCTCCTCCTCTTCGTCAATTTTCGTTTCCTGAATGGCCAGGACATCTAGACCCCGTTCCGTTAAAAGGCGATGCACCGGCCCTTGCTTTTTTTTCGGTAGCTAGACCTCTGACATTCAACGTGCCGATGTTTAGAGAGCCTTCCATACAGTTTTCGATTTAAAGAAGGAGACCGAGAGCATGGCGCGTACGTGTTCGCGTCATGGCGTCGTCACACGCCCCCCGGGCTCCACCTCGCACGAGCCGTGTGGTTGCTGCTGCGGGGGTGGCGTTGGTGGGAGTGTCCGGTCTTGGGTGTTAGACCTTCGCAAAAAGGACGCCCGTCGAATCAAGTTCGTCTTAGTTGGCGGCTCCTCGGTGCTTACAGGCTCGGTCGTAGGATCCCCTTCACCCGCCTCGTCGTGGCTGGGCTTCGTGCGTGGTGTGGTAGCGGCCGCGTTGCTTTCGTCCATTTTCTGTGGAGCATTCCGCCGTCGAGGCTTTCCGTGAGCTGTACACACGCAGGGTTGCTTGCATGCGGTTGAAGCACGGCTCCGACTTGAGCCTCCTGCGTCTTCGGACCGATTTCCTCTTTTGGGAGGTGCGTGCTTGAGGTTCCGCCGCTGGTCACCTGGTCTCCCGTGCCACGTGCAGCTTCCTCAGCCTCACTCACGTCCATGACGAGTTCGCTGGTGACATCACCACCTACTGGCCTCGCGACGTCGGCGTAGGTGCGAACGCATTGCGCGTCCATGTGGCCAAAGCGCCGACACCGGGAGCAGCGGGGAACCTTGCATTCCCTTCGGACGTGCCCCGTCCCGTGGCACCGCAGGCATCGTATGGGCCTGCCCGTGGCGACCACCAGCGCCAGCTCGCCCGCAACACGGATCTGGTGTGGCAGGTCGTCCAATTTAACATCGGTTTTTAACTTCAGTATAACAGTCCTAGTCGTTGAGCCTTTGTCATGCACACCTTGTACACGCCACAGCTCTTTGGTGACTTCAGTCACCTTCCCGAAAACCGCGAATGCGGTACGGATGTCCTCGTCGTCAATCCCTTGCAGCAGCCAGTCAAGCTTCAACCTCACCTACTGGTTCTGCGGGTCGATGACGAGGCAGCGGTGTCCCTTTACCTCCTGCTCGCCTAAAGCCAGCGTCTTCTTCGTCGCTTCTGTGTTGTTAAAGGTGACGGCCCGACATGGTTAATCTGGGACGCCCCCAGGACAACGACATCCGGGAGCATTCCGGTCGGGCGAGCGTATCCCGAAAATCTTCGACACGATAGGGGCGTGCCTTCACGTCAGCATCAAAAAGACGTATTCACCACAATGCGCCCGGTTGGCAGTTGAGGCAAGATATTCGGATAATCTTCTTTAGCTACTTGCACCCTGTTTCCGAGGCCAGCCTGGGCCGCAAAAGCCGCTCCGTCAAAGCACATGTTTACACGTCCTTTCACCTCGGTGGCCGGAAGTGGAATGATTGGGCTATGACCGTGAGTTAGTACCCGAGAGTCAAAATGCTTACTGCCTCGCCTGTAACGGCGCAGAGTACCTTGGTACCTCCCAATGTCCGTCCGCGTTCATCCGTGCGCACACCACCATCAAGCGAAAATCGAACGAAATTCGAATTGAGCCTTGAGTTGCAGTTTCATTTAGGGAATAATCAACGTGCAACTCACGGCTCAAATCGAATGACGGTAGTATGTCACTTGGGGCGCAACTTGGATGTCATTTTGAGTCCTCGTACTCCGCACCCTCGCCATCATCCACGGTGCTGCCATTTTTATAGTAGCTGAAACTATAGCAGCAAAATCGAAAGTTGGGCTAGTTGGTACGTATTCACGCTGGAAAGTAACAGCCCAATAAACGGCGAGGGGAACAGAAGAAATTCACACGACGGGCGCTGACTCGCAACTAATATTTTATTGGAAAGGAACACAAATTTATAGCCGGCATGTACAATCTGATGTGGTGAGCTCTGTGAGCGTTTCTCAGGCCTTTCCGCGGTTTTAACAGAGCATTCAAATTCTGTTTCTTTTCACCACATCAGATTGTACGTGTCGGCTATAAATTTGTGTTACTTTCTAACAAAATACTAGTTCCGAGTCAGCGCCCGTCTTGTGAATTTTTTTCTGTGTCCCGCATCATTTATATATATATATATATATATATATATATATATATATATATATATATATATATATATATATATATATATATATAATGGGCGGCCTCTTGCTTACGCTGGCAGTTCTCTTGGTTTTATTACCAGTGCTTCGCCTATGCATGGTGAAGCACCGGTAAAAACTTTACCATTCCTTCCTAAAAGAAGTTGTGAGAAGCCCGAAAGCTTGCTAAAAAAAGTGCGTGTGTACTAAAGACAATCTCAACACTCCGAAACATACAAATATGACTTCCTGAAGATCCACTAACAAGTGCGTCAGATGCTCAAGGAGTAGTTTTGAATACGAGCGACCAGGACCAGAAACCCGCATTTTAATGAGTGAGTGGAAAATATCCCTAACTTAAGAAGTTTGAGAGAAGAGCGAAAGCTAAAAGCGCGTCCAACCTTTGCTAAAGGCGACTCCAATCGATCGTCAAATCTTCAGAGACCCGAATTGCAAACAAAGAGGGATCCCATGAGACGATTTTTACGCACTAAGTAAACGCATCTACGAACCATCTAAACGTATACCGGTACGTGGTTTATAAAATAAAAGTATATTATAATACTCCTTCTCAATCATGATTGATGATTGTATTGTCTTTTCTATAACCGTTCAAAGTAACCATTTTTACACCACGGAAGCCCGGAGGTTCCGCGCACGCGCCGTGTGCCTGGAGATCTTATGACCGCTTTTCGGTCGACCAACCGGTCTACGAGGAAATGCATTCGTTTTTTGACAGAACGCTATTGGTCCCCCTAAGAAAGCTTTCGCTTTAATAAAACCAGAGTCATTCAATGCTTTTGGAGTACTCCGATAAAAGCAATAGAACGGGCAGCGTAAGCAAGAGGGCTCTCAAAATAAATATGCGCGTGCTCTGCATTCAGCTGCACTAGTCGATTTCGGTGGCGTGCTCCCATTTTTCTTGGAAGAGCACTTAAATATTAGGGACATGCCGTCTAACATTGCTTCGCAACTATTTGATAACGGGAAAACAGGGTGTCTTTATCGAAAGCAGCTCCGCCGTCCTCTGTGTGTGTCGCCTATACCTCACGGCGTTTCTTGTTTGTGCGGTTGATTTATAACGGGCTCCGCAAATTATGAAAAGAAGAATGCTACGAGTAACGCTTAGGATTAGGCAACGAGCGCCTTAGATTTGTGGGCATACTCGGAGATAGCCATCCTGAATCAAATTTGCAGAAAAATCGGCCTTCGGGTTGGACGTGCAATTCCGGGAACTGACCAGTAGTGGACCGTAAGCTATTTCTAAACATTCGTGAATCCTACGAAACTTTAATGGGCCATAAAGTAGGAGTGGTTCCCTAGTCCGCGAATCCAAGTGATGACCGGGCGACCGATGCCCTAGATGCCAGTAGTTGCTGGACGTCCGGGTGGTCGCTGGTAATCCGGTTCTCCCACAGCTCATGGAGGGGGAGGGGGGAAGGAAAGGGTGAGAGGTCAGGGTTATGCGCACACTCTAATAAAATGTGGACAAGTGTGCCAAGCTTAGAGCGAAAAGTGCATTGGGCGCGAAATTGAGTGGGAAACTTGTGGTGTAAGCGAATTGGGTGGACGGAGGTATTCGTTTGGATGCGACGAAGAGTCATTTCTTCTGATTTGGACAGCTTGGAGTGAGGTTCAGGGAATTGTCGTCTGTCGAGTCGATAGTACTGTGTTATGTCCTGAAATGTGACCAATGGTATGGACCGTTCAGTGCTTCTACGGGAACCGTTTCGCCAGTGACGAGGCCCTGCACATTTCCCTCATCCCACTCGCAGCGACCTCGTGGGCTACCGCAAATGCCTGAACGACTCGGCGGACAGGCACCACTGCGCACCTCTGGTCCCAGAGGTGACCGACCTGAGCAACGAGCTTCTCCACCGCCTGGGCGCCACCTACTGCTCCGCGGGGGGTTGGGCCAACGTCGGCGGCTGGGGAGCCGCTCTCCTGGCGACCTGCGCCAGTGCACTCACCCTGCTCGCGCACCGACAGTCGACGAGAGTGGCCTCGATGATGGAATAGTGCAGCCCGCACCCTTCCGAGGGAACGAACCAATAAATGCCACGCGAGGGCTGCTGATACGAAACGTTTATTTTTCTCTCATGGTGTGGGACTCTTTCTCATCCCCCGTTCTAGATGCCAAATACGCGTGTCAATAGATAGACGAATGGGGCGTTAAACGGATGAAGACGAAGGGAGACAGGAAACACATAAATTGGCGTCTTCCTTCATCTTCTTCCGTTTAGCGCCCTATTCTTCTATCTATTACAACCACGAACCAAGTAGCTCAACAAGTTTTGTTAATGTCTGTCAGAGACAGAGAGAGAAGAAAGAGAGAGAGAGAGAGAGAGAGGGGGGGAGGGAGAGAGAGAGAGAGAGAGAGAGAGAGAGAGAGAGAGAGAGAGAGAGAGAGAGAGAGAGAGAGAGAGAGAGAGAGAGAGAGAGAGAGAGAGGGGGGGGGGGGCAGGGAGTGAGACTCTTTCAAGCCTGTGGATTCGTGGGGCGTGGGGGCCACCGGTTTGTTTGGCAGCGACGGTAGCAGCTCGGGTGACCAGGAGTGTTCGAATATCCAGGTCCGACCTGCCCAGCGCACCGTCTCACTAATAATAATAATAATAATCAATCAAGTAATCAATCAATCATGTTGATTTACGTGCCCAGGAACAGCCAGAGGCCTGAGTGCTGGCGCACGGATAGTTACATAAAAACAAAATACAAGAAACAAACAAGCGACAAGACACACACAAATTGAAGTGGTGAAAATGACAGAAATAAAGCACAGGCGGAGCCTGGGTACAGGTAAAAAAGAAAAAAAGAAGTCGCCTTTGTTGCTCTGCTTGTTGTTAGAAACAGTAGTCGTTAGAAACAGTGGAAAGAGAAAGAATAGAGCTCAAGAAGAACGCGCGCCTCTCGGGGTTCCCATGGTGTGTGCGTTTAGAGGGTGAAACACACGGGTAAAAGGGAAAATGAGCGTGCGCCTTCGTGGCTTCACAGCGCGTGCTTTTGGACAGTGCGAAAAGGACAAATAAAAGACTGTGTCTACACTGCTGTCCGACGGTATTACAAGCACTCCACTATGTCGACGTACACCGCCGGTTCGTAAAATAAAATGCCTCGTCCAACGTTACTAGATTATTTTCCTATCTAGTAACGTTGGCCTCGTCCGACACACACACACACACACACACACACACACATGCACGCACACACGCACGCACGCACAGACACACACACACACGCACACACACACACATGCACGCACACGCACACACACGCACACACACGCACACGCACACACGCACACACACACACACACACACACACACACACGCACGCACGCATGCTCGCGCGCGCGCGAGCGCTTTTATGTTTGCAAGAAGAAACATGAGGATGCGATAGAAAAAGCTGCATTCGAAGCCTGACAATGCCCCCACCCCCGGCTACAAGGCGAGCAGCTATAGAATTTTAAAGCAAAGCTTTCTACCTCTACCAGCCAACGGTTTCCTCGTGACGTGCGCCACGAAAAACCCCCAACGCGGATGGGGAGCGGGAGGGCGCTTTCACTCACGGAACACTGTGCAGATGGCGCGGCGAATGGGCGCTATTACCCAGCGTTCCCCGCGCGCAGGAGCTTGCTCACCCTGGCGGGCGCGTTGGCTTTGTCGTCTGCTTTGGCGACGGTTGTTTTGGGCGTGTTATGGGGCAGCTTCGCGTCCATTGCGCGCTTCATTCGCGCGGCTTAACTTCTTCGACGGCACCTCCTGGGTAACCCGGACCCGAGAAAATGTAGTCGTCGTACGACAAAGATACCTTAAGGATTGGTTTGCAAGGCGGGAAAACGAAATGTAGAGACCACATACAGACATCTGGCCGCTAGAGAAACGCTACCTTTTGCGCACTGCTTGCCACGAATGGTACTCCGTTTTTTTTTTTTAATTGGCGAATACCAATTCGCTTGTATTTTAACAGGTACTACAAAAAGCGAAAGAAGCAAATGGTTCTGATAAATAGCGATTAATACAGTTCCCTCAGGTTTCTCGCAGTTCTCAAACTTACTAAACTAACTATAAATCGTTAGAAATGGGAATCACAAAGCTCACGTGCCGAACTGTTTCGGTGTGTGCGCTTGTGCCGCGAGGTGGTGTAGCCCCGAGTTAGCACATCAGGATGGCTAGATTCCGCTGTCTCACCCTCCGAAAGACGCTCCTTTCCGTTTTCTTTCTGCGGACGCACGGCCGGGCTACAGCGGCGGCGTCCGCCGCTCTAGCCGGGCCGTGGCCGACGCTGCTGCGTTGTTCGGGATGCCGCCCTCGCGAATTCCAGGTAACGGCTGGCAGAACCTCTGGTTTCACTCTTTGTAGAGACACGTGTGTGAATTCAAGTGACGTCGCATGGACAATTTTTGTGGTTGTTGTTTACAGCTTTTCTCTCCAAGCACTTTCACAGCGTGGATTGGAGCGAATTTTCTATAACACATGGATAAACGTATTCAGAACACATAGACAGAAATAGACATGTGTGAAATAAAGGCGAAATTCACGAGATGCTTCCACGGCAAACTAAACAGTTCAAGTTCTCAACCCCGGAGGGAAAACAGAAAAGAAAGGGGCATACAAAAGTGAAATCATATAAGCAAAGCTATGCATATCATAGAAAAACAAAAATTTGCATGGTACAAACACTTGTACAGCACCTACATGGGGGATGTACAAATTGCAGTCAGTGGAAACGAAAAAAAAAATAGAATAAGAAAGTCGATTTAGTTAAAAACAGTGCGTTATTAGCGACAATGGTGCACCAACGCTATCCTACATTTCGAAGGGCGACCAGCCATATTCCCATCAACGGAAATACCGCTAACAAGTCACCACGACCAGCGGCCAATACCCCTGTTCTCGTGCAACTGCGGCTCACAGCGAAAGACAGCCGAGCCCTCTCTCCCGCGATATACCCTGTATAGATGTGAACATCGTGCCGTTAAGATTGTATTCATAAAGAGACCCAAATGTATTCATGGGTTGACCTGGGTAATCCGCTGGCGATCAGTTATCCGCTGGCGATAACTGAAATAGTTTATAGCTCTGGCCTTAACCGGGTAGACATTGCGAGCCCATTTACCGAGTTTTTGCTCACGTGAAGGCCGTCAAGCCAAACTTTCATTGTGCTCAAGTAGGACGTCAAAATTTTACATAACACACGCATATCACATTAAGTGCACTCAACGTATAGAGCCAGAATCATAACTTCTTCACGTCCTCATGTCAACAGTGTGCGCGTGTGTGCACGAGGAATGAACTTAGCAAGTAGCAAGCCACAAAACAGGATCGGATAATTACCGGAACTCTGTTAGACGCTATGCATATGCTGATGTAGATATCAGGAAAACGCACTTTGCGAGCAGGAAAATATCAGGTCAAACAGTAACTTAGCACGTCATGAGTTAATGTTAAGAGCGCTGCGTGAGAATATCCAAAGTTACCTAATACATGATTCAGCGACTTTCAAAGAGGCGGTGTTTTTTTACAAAGGCGTTCCTCTCAATAGGGTTATCTAATTCAATATTTACCGAACAAATTAAGAAGCCCCACTTTAAATCAGTTGCTTGCGGCTCAATCTGTTCTTAGCCATATACCTCCCATGCTTCCCGCAACCTTTAACGTGTCGGAACTTCTGCGTAAGTCATAAGGATTAAGGGCACCAGAACTCGCCCCAACCTCCGGTGGGTGCACAGCGCACCCCAGTGATGCGTTCTGAGATTTACCACAAACACCACCGCTTCGCATCAATGCCGGCCAAATTTAGCTTTTCCGCCGATCCCACCGTGACCTAGGTGTTGATGCGAATCATTACGATGATTTTGAGGCACAAACATTGCTTTCTCCTTACGCCATCACACCAAAAGGCGCTGCTCTATGAGAGCTGGTAAAACATCGAATATTACCCGGTTAAGACGTCATTAGGAAAAGCCCCCGTATTGAAGATTATTCCTTCCAAACGAGAAGCAGAATCCCCAAATTCAGCCGACTGGCACTCGGGAAAAAATATGTGTTGTAGTTTTCTAGTTGGACGACGTCTTCTGCGTTCTGATACCACGTTTCAGTTAGCATAAAAACTTCGATGTTACCGATCTCAGAAAAATTAACCCCATCTTCCCGAAGGGAACGCTGAGTAGATGCGGAGCAACTCGGGGTTCCGCTGTGTTTCCGTTGTGTTGTTTGTGGGGTGGTGCTTACGCTTGCTTGCGCCAACCCACTAACTGACGGGACTGTTACTTCCATCACACTTCATCGGAAGAACGGAGTGAAGTGGAGTCAACCGCAGCAAGCGCTGAACTGAACGCGCGCAGCGCGCTACCCGATTTACATTCAAGGTTGAAGGAGAGGAGACGAGAGGAGGAGAGATGCGCAAGCGCCGAGCATGCGCCGCGAAAGCAGAAGCGAGAACGCGGGAGAAGCGAAAGCGAAGTGCACGCAGCTGGTACGAGAGAAGAAGTGGCGGGAGTATCACGCAGCTGTGGGAGAGCGGGAAGGAGGAGAGTTGCGCATGCGCAGTGTGACTGCGGACGCCGACGCGGGACATGCCCAGACTGTAAGATGCTCCGCATCTAAAAAATTGAGACCTGCCTCCACTTCCCAACTCCACCTTCGAGCAGTGAAAGGCTTCCCTAGCCATCCCTGACTCGGATACCCAGCCCAACCCAGTCGAAAAAGACGACAAGAAATATTTCTCTAGTTTTGTCGTATTTTCGCGTATCGTACTGTCGTCTTGTCGTATTCTTGTCGTGCCTGGATTCTGATATGTTCTGTCATGTGTCGTATTCCTGTCCTCATTTTGATGTCCCGTCGTGCCGAATTTCTGCCTGTTCGTGATCCTGATGTCCCATCGGTAGTTGCACATGGTTTGAATTTTATCGGTCATTGTGAAGAGAAGCGTAAATTTCAGTTCTGCTGCAACTACAGGAATTTTTGTCGTGGAGAAAACTGACTTTGTCGTTACGACAGAAATGTGTGTCGTTACAACAGATGGATTTGTCGTAACAAAAGGACTTATGCTGTCACAACAAAGTTTTTTGTCGTACGACAAGAATTCTCGTTAGGTTTTTGCGGTATCCCTGATGTGATTTTAGGCTGGGAACCTGGTGACCCGGGCAAGGAAAGCCAGCCGAATCCAAGGAATCACGGACTAGGGATGCGTTTCACTGGCGAGGCCCAAACATCAGCCTCTGCTCGACAAATAGGAATTTTTATATCTCCCTTCTCTTAATTAGGCATCCCCAGTCATGCAACATCCGCCCTGGCACGGGGCTTACACAAGTTCCCTGTCTGAACATGACCATCGCTCCCTGGATGAGCCAGTCATGTGTCTCGTCATTACCATCAGCCCGAAAGTTAATCAGTCGGTCACTCGCCGCACTCGGCACGAAGCCACTACCCAAGAAATGTTACAAACTCATCACTCACTGTATCCTCACCAACAGAATCTACCCTACTCAGTACTACATGACCTGTGCCCACTGCCCATTTCGTGGCATCTTATACCACCTGGTATGGGAGTGTCAGCGATCTCCGTCTTTTTCACCAGTCCTTCACACTACCTACAAGCAGTGGGGGGATCAGCTGACCAGCTGGAACCTTGCGGCGGCTCAAGAATTTTTCGCTCGAACCCAGGTCGCCAGCCAGGATTATGAATCTCAAACTAAGTCCCCCCCCCCCCCCCCCCCCAAAAAAAAAAAATACTGGTTCCCCTGCTATCTCACACCGAATTCTCATACTGGAAACGTTTACTCCAAGTCCGGGACTTTCAAGTGAGAGACTGCTTGTTCAAAAATGTTCAAGGGAACTCCACCAGGCGTGGCAGGCTCTTGCAAGCAGCAAACGTGCCATCCCTGTGTTCTCTTCTGTTCCATGTGCTCATGTCAAGAGACAGGGAGATGGGGATGCGCTTCAATAAAAAAAGCAGTCATAGTTTATTTTCTACAGCCCACGCTAGGGCAATATCAGTGAGTTCTCAAATCTTCTTGGGGACGCAGGTGACGGGGACATCGACGGCCTTGGTGAAGGTGGGGTCGACCTCGAGGGTCAGGTCGCGCTTTCCCTGGATGTCCTTGAGCATCTTCTTCAGCTGCGGGTGATCCTTCTCGAAGCACACGAACTCGACTTCACGCTTCTCGGTCTGGGCCAGCTTGAAGCCGCGCTTGCAGGCCGGGACCTTGACCAGGCTGACGCAGGTCTTGCCGGACTCGTAGAGCACCTTACGCCTCTCGGTCACGCCCTCAACCTCGGCACCGAACACCTCCTCTGCGCGGGGAAAAAGTTGCAAAAAAAAATCAAAGCCCTTTTCTTGAGAGAAAGATGGTCAAAAGGCGAAGCGGCTTTGACCGTGTCGGAATGGCGAAATAGGATAGATATCGACTTCATAACGCGAGGGACCCGCGTTCGACTCCAACCACAGGAAGCGTTTTTTCTTTGGCGCTTGATGTGCCTTCGCTAATCATCATCGTCGTTTTTTGAAATTAATTGTACCCGTTGTGTAAAGTCCGCTTCCAGGTAGTGCGTGTTGACGCGACCTCGACCGCCATCAGTGAGGCCTACAAAGCTTCGCTTTAAAAATTGTACCTTTAACTAAGTAAGGCGTACGGCCCCGTAAGATTTTTATGTGTCGTTCTGCAGGAAGTTCCAAGTTTTCCAGCCCATGTCACTAAACCCCGGAAAGCCTCCGACGTACAGTTGAAAAAGATGAGCATTTACACAGGCCCACTTCTCAGCGTGAGCCATACAATCCTGGAACTCTGCGTTCATACAAAACAGTTTCGGGACTCCGCGTGCGCGCTTTGGATGTTCCGGACAATGTCCTGAGAAGGCGCCGGTTCGCCAGCATTGAACATAGCCAGAGCCGACGCCTCCACCTGCGTCTGCCTGCCCACGTCTGTTTGGCGTGTCACTCACCCACGACATCGTCCTTCTGGAGCTGGATCCTGCGGCCCTTGACGTTCTTGGATCCGCGGATCTTGCTCATGATGGTCTGGGGGCGGGTCACGAAGGGAGTTCCCACCTTGGGCGTCACTCCGGGCGGGCAGAAGACGAGTCCCTTGAGAGTCTTGCTGTACTCGAACGAGTGGGCATTGACGAAGTCCTCGGCCTCGGTGAGGACGCACTTCTCGGGAGTCACGAACTCGTGCTGGTGCTCCTTGTTGTTGTCGCCGCACAGGCCGGACATGGCACCGTTGTACTTGGGCCACTGAACCTGCGCGGGGAGAGCGGACAATGTCATGGTCCTTTCCTCTACAGCGTAGTTGGCACGCCGTCGAGTCGAACCCTGCCAAGCCAACCTGGTCATCTACAAAACAATCTAGGGGGGAGGGGGGGGCAGAAACGCGAGCTTCAGGACGCATTCATGGATATCAGTGGTGGTTGCAGTTATCCCGGAGCTTAGTAACAGCGCAGCTAGCGATGGTGGTGTCGTCTTTAACCATATCAGGAAGGAGGGGTTACAAAATGACGTGCGATACTCTTTAATGTAGAAAACTCGTCCACCCACCCATCCTCCAAAAAAAAGTTCGAAGGTTCTGACTTCTCTCCTACACGCCGAAGCTACAATTGGGCTCTGAGGTGCGGCGCTGTGGAGGGATATGTGTAGATACTCTGGGAAAAGTGTTCCGCTAACTTTGTTTTGTACATTTCTTTCATAGGTTCGTTTTATACTCCCGCGGGTGTCATGCCGCAGGGTTTTGTGTAGCTCTGGCGTGACGGTTCCCTCTTAAAATAAAGTCCTGTAGCAGTCTGTGTGAAATGCATCCTTTTGCGGCAAGAAGAAACCAAACAATTCAACCCACCTAGCTCTTTTTACTCTGCACTCGCGCCTACCACTGTTTCCTTTTACTCGTTCTCCTGTGGTGCATTTAGTCTAGCACACGGACACTGACGCAGCGAGTCGCAGCTTGAGGTCGAGCGCCCTCGTTACTCCGCAATGTGCTCACAAGCCCATGCGCGTGCCCTGAGATGCTGATCAAACAAATGGGAAACTGCTCCACGTTGACGCAAGCCCCCCTGGCTGCAGCACCTCCCTGAGACCTCCGCCGAGATTCGGCTCACAAGGCAGGCTTACGTGGACGACGACGCTGCTTCCGTTGTAGGCGAGGACAAGTCCGGAGTCGACAACCTTCAGCCACAGGGTGGGAGCGACGTCCTTGTGGGCGGTCACGTAGAGGAGCACTTGCGAGGTGTAGTTGAAGTAGTACTGCAGCACGTGCGACTTGAGGGGCTCGACGGTGAGCAGGGTTCCGTTGACCTCGACGTGGTACGTCTGCTGGTCCTTGGGGGGCGTCAGCGTGATCAGGGTCTGGTTCTTGAGGATAACCCTCAGTACCTGCAGCGGGGTGGGAAGCTCGCTTTGTGAGGAAACCGATTATCAGGAAGGGTCACGTGGCCCTTTACGGCGTTTACCGGAGCTGCTAGTGGCATTGTTTTACAATATGTACAAAGGCATTTCAGCATTAGGGATATCCTAGAACCAAGAAATGTTGACTGATTGATTGATTGATTGATTGATTGATTGATTGATTGATTGATTGATTGATTGATTGATTGATTGATTGATTGATTGATTGATTGATTGATTGATTGATTGATTGATTGATTGATTGATTGATTGATTGATTGATTGACTCCCCTACCTGATCCTCTTCACTCTTCTGCTCGAAAAGGACGTAGAACTCGGGCTCATCGACGGCATGGCGGAGAAGAACGTGGGGAACGTCCTTCTTGAGGGATTCCAGGGGCACGGAGACGTTGTCGAAGGTCTTGACGTAGTACGGGGTCACGTGGCAGGTGGCTGTAATTGGGGCCGAATTAAACATAAAAAATATTTTTCTGGATAATATAAAGTTCTAACTAACGAAACTGACGCACAAAAGCGCTAGAATGCGATTGTGGAGCCGTAGAGCATGTCAAAAACTGACTGCTTGGATAAGGCCACGATTAGAACCTGTCTTTTATGCCTGAAGGGGGAAGCTAGAACTTTTTTTCCCTAACGGGCGAATGTAGCGGAAGGCCTCCTATTGACGCACTCCAAAAGTGAAGAAGAGAGGGGTAGCATTCCATCCGGTCATTACTTCTGAGCAATGGCCGCACTGTTGCTAGCGGGCATCGACAGGTGCTGTGCTTCTGACCTCAGAACTGATGCCCTGAACTCCTGTTCTCATTTCTCTTACACAATTTAACTTCTCCCTGTTTTTCCCTCCTTTCCGGGGGCGACGCAACCTTGTGTGCAGGCAGCGGGGCCGTTTCTCTGGCCATGCGTCAGGCCCCCAGCTGCCGGCGCGGTGGCGCGTAGTTCGAATTATCCGTGGCGGCATTAACCACGAGGCCGTAGACGCAGCAATCTCGCAACACCGATGAACGGCAAAATGGCCGCCGTTGCTGACTTGCGAGCCTGAGTGGCAGTACTTAATACCATATCTACTGACACTAAGTGCGGCTTTTCTGAAGGCAGAGACTGGGTACCCCCTACCCTGACGCGTGCGCTCGTCGTCTTACACAAGAACTGCTCTGTTCAGGAAGATTTGTTGACGGGCTAGTTGGTCTGATACTTGAAACGCCATGAGGATTGCGCGGAACGACGACTGTTGTCTCCTGTTGTCTCCTCTCGGTGTCGTCGTTCCGCGCAATTCTCATGGCGTTTCAAATGCTCTCTTCAGTGACACTAGTCCTGCCTAGCCTTCAAAGATAATCTGCAAACATAATCTTTACCAGGAACACATGGGGGGGTCCCATTGATCACAGACGTCTTATCATCCATAATGCGGTTTCGACGCTGGTTTTGTGGTTTCCTTGAACGAATTTTGAGCTCTATGTTGTATGCTTGATTAGCATGACGCATGCTCTCGGTGTCTTAGGCCTTGGCGCCTTGGCGTTTTCACCCATGGAGAGGAAACCGTTGGCGGTAGAGGTATGCCGTTTTGCTGTAAAAATGCTTGCGTGGATGTGCTTACATTCGCATTCCGATCCAGCCTGTGTTTCTCTGAAATTATGTTGTTCCTGGTGTCACCGTAGCAGCGTCCCTACCATGCACCTTTGAAGCAGGACTCTTTCAAACATCCATTACTTTAGCTTACATTTGGCGCAAGGGACATTGTTCTTGAATTCAGTACAGTTTGGAATAAGTAACAGAAAATTCAGGTCAAAACGAAAATTCCGAGTTGGGCGTCGTGACGTGAATCGCGAGCTCAAAAGGAGCTAGGTGAACGGCACTTTTGCACAGACGCAAAACGCTGAGTGTAGGAATGAAAAGGGCAGCTGTTCTTTTATATATATCTATATATATTCTAGCCTCAGCTATGCTCCTTCAAGTCCTTTGTTGTCGGTTTTCTGAAGTGCGATAAAGGGCGTCCAGTGTCACGCGTGCTCTGAGAACAACCCGCGATGGTGTTAAAAATCTCCCTCAACTTCATTACGACGAACTAGCTATTCCCGATAAACAATATTTGGAAGTGTAGTACATGTGGCGGCGAAGGTTAATGTTGCTCCGTGTCCAAAAGGATTGCCAGGGCTACAGCAGCCTCTAGCCTAGATTGAATTCGGCGAAAACATGCAAGCATGCGACATGAACGCGGATGTCTGTGCTCTCGGAGACACACATCCAGTTCCTTGTCTTCAGCCCCCAAAGGCCACCACTCCCACCCCGCACTTCCTCTCTCCAAATGGGCTTTCAGCATGGGCGTCGGCGGGGGAATGCGAAAGGGGCCCTTCGCGCTCCTCCCCAAGCAAAAGCCGCACAATTTCCCCTCTCCCCTATCCACAGTACAATGGGCTTGCCACCCTCAAAAAAAATCCTGCATGCGCTCATGTCTCACAGCCTCTCCTTCCAGTAAAAGTATTTCTCGTCCTCTTCTTGACCTTGGGGCATTGGGTCTCAAAACAGGAAGACCTGGGCCGCCTGGCCGCCGGCACTGGACACCCCCCCCCCTCCAAAAGAGGCCTGCCATCCATACGGATGACGGATAAGACGTCACCGGCCTAATCGCCCCAGATGTGGCCAAATAAAGTTACTTTGTCTGTCTGTCTGTCTGTCTGTCTGTCTGTCTGTCTGTCTGTCTGTCTGTCTGTCTGTCTGTCTGTCTGTCTGTCTGTCTGTCTGTCCTCCTACTCCGAATGAATCGGTTCTCTTGCTGAGCCTCTTCGATCCTTCGAGATACTCACGGACGGGGTATCCCTTCTTGACGACGGATGCCAGCTGGCCAACAAAGCTCTGGGCAACGGTGGGCCTGAGGAACTTGAGCCAGGGCATGCGGGTGAAGACGGCCTTCTCGTAGTATGGGGTGTGCACGGTGACGTTGGCCACGGTCACGCCGGTGAACAGGTCCTCGAGCACGGCCTCCACGAGGAACTCGCCCTTGGACACGACGGGGCTCTCGACGTACTCGGTGGTCAGCTTGTCGTAGAAGAAGACCTTGGCGGTCTGGTACAGCTTGTGGGTCACGTTGAGCAGCTTGCTGGGCACCTGCGATAACGATGGTGCGGCACGGCATGGCCTGCTGTGAGCTGTGTGCGATGACGTCCATCCAGATGATTTTGTCAACCTTTAGCAGATCAGCCACCGCTGTCACGCCGACATTAGTGCCTCTCCAAACAATATCAGTTTGTAATAAGTAATGTCAAGCGTGGTGGTGTTCTACAGCAATAAAACACACCAGGTGTGATGAAAAACATGCAGAAGGTCATTTTTTAGAAGGTCATTTAACTTATCATTTGTATCTGTACACTTTACGACAGTTACACTCTCGGAGGAAGTCGAAATGCAGTTGGGAGCATTACTGGGAGACAGCTGGTAGTCGCAAATCCTACACTCCGGAATATTAACAAGGAATTCGCTCAAATTTACGCAGCGATTGTTTGACAATAACTTTATTTTTTTCTATTTCTTTACGCTTACTTGCTTATTATTTTTTATTATTATATTGTCCTTGTCCAACTCATCGTCTTCGATCATATACGAGAATTCTCGCTCGCTATTGCAATTTTTTGCCGGTATTCGCAATAAGCAATCCCGGTAATTGATTTATCGACAAGGCTTCTATTAAGACTTATCTCCAATACTGCACTCGTAGGAAAAGCCGAAAAGTTTTGAGTTCTGTGGCTAAGATAGCGGCCAAACAGGCTAATTCATACCATGTATAAAAATAACCAGATTATCCAGTTCTCACTTCATTCTATTCTCTGTTTTACTATTTTCGTCGAATTTCCTCACCTCGGTGGGCAGGGTGACCTTGAGGACGAACTTGTCGAGACGGTGCTCGTGCCAGAAGGTCTTCTTGCAGGCGTAGCTGGTCAGCTCCTGTCCGAGCAGGGTGTCGTCGTAGCACTTCTCGTAGAACCAGGGCAGGTAGACGGGAAGAACGCTGTAGGCGTCGACGTTGGGAAGGTCGTGGTACTTGGAGCGCTGGATGTGGTCGTAGACGTGCTCGTCGTAGTCGACAAAGGCACGCCTTGTCCTGGGGTGGTAGTAGTCGTCATCGTACTGCTGGTGGACCGGCTTGCGCTGCACGGTGCGTCCCCTGTACAGCTCGTAATCGTCGTCCACCACCTTCTTGTTGTACAGGCGGCTCCTCATCCTACGAGGCTCGTTGTCCTGCTCGTAGTGGTGCTTCTTGGCCGCGGTCTTGTGGTACTTCTTGACAGCGCCCTCCTGGTTGGTTAAGGGCGGAAGCGTTATAGGGGCCGGGAGCCCAAAATACAATGCTGGCTTATTAGAACGAATGCGCCGTCGCGATAACAGTGATACCAAATTTATGGAAATCTTTCAACAAATATCGGAGATATTAACGAAAGCGCGCAAAGCAGTGGCGACTTCCTGGCCACCTTTCGGCAACTTTTCAATGACGTCACAAAATCTTGTTTTTGCAGTTAGGGGCAGCCGACATAAACTAACGCTTAGACACATGCCTGGACGACTGTAGCCGGGCCTAATGTTCTGCTTTATTGCATCACTTGAATGCTAGCGTTCAATCAACACTCTGAAAATTGTTTTTCGTGCAGGTGCATATGACGTCACTCCTGCCTATAACACGTCCCTGTTGAGCAAAATTTGAAAGTTTTAATATTCCTTTCATTTCCTTGGTTCAAAAACGTCTTTCGTAGCCGAGTGAGATACTCAAGCCCAGTCCTTTTGAATTTTGTATTTTGTCCTAATGGACCCTATAAACGTCTTTACTCGCGCACGCCAGGGCTCGAGTTGCGTCCACAGGATTCCCGCTGTCGCGGGCGTAACTAACTGTATTGCTGAGCGTTTTCTCAGTCAGTACGCTGAGAATAGAGCCTAAGTAATGGGTGGCAATTGTTGTGCCTGCGTGCCTGTCTTCGACCCAGTTAGTTTTAACCTGCTTGTCAGTCAGTTCCCCTACACTATTTCTATATTCCAACCCCGGCGTACTTTTGACAAAGCACTGCTCAAAATTACGTTATTTCTCACTTGTGCTATATCTCAAATTTCGAGTAATATTCATGCGAAGCAGGATTAAAGGGCTATGCATCGAGCCATGGACTCTTGATTGGCGCCACCCAAATTCTGTAATACGTTTTGTTCACCAAAGGACATTTTTGCAAAGCGTTTTCTTTTCTGAGTTTAACCATTAGAAAACCAAGCAATTGCCAAGCGACAATTTCGTCTTAAGGCGTTCCTCTACGGTGAGATTTAATGGCTTGTGCGCACTTTTCTTATTTATAGTAAGTGTGTGCGGTTTGCTCCCTGGAGTAGCTTGCTGCTTGTTTTTTCAGGGTGCAGATTTTAAAGTATGTACACTTGAACGGGAAGGAAGGAAGGGAGAATATTTGAGGAGGTACTCACAGTGCTAAGCAGGGAGTGCTCCTCCAGCTGCACAGGGCTGGGAGTGGCTTCAAACTGCGATTGCAAAGTGAAGGTACGAGAATGTACAACAGTTCAACGGGGTACACACAAGACAGAGACTCGGCGGTCCTACATCCGTGCCTTTTTTTCTGCGCATCTGTTTTACAAGAGCTTAGCAGTAACTAACTTGGGCTGGTCGGGAAAGGCTAAAGGCGGTCTACCACCAAGAACACTCGTTAGGAGAACATCGTGGCAGACATCACGTTGTTAGGCAACGAACAAGGTTCAGATTATCTGACTTGTACATTATATCTTGTCAGTTTTTCCATCAAGCGGCGAAAAAGAGGTGACGGGCGGGGCCTCATTCGCGCAATGACGTCTTTCGCCTTATCCTCAATTCTCAATAGTTACTCCTGTTACTGAGCACAATATCTATCGAAAACATTGCTGCTAAAACACGTCTAAACATTTCGTAATTATCACCGAATCACCGAGGAAACACGCCCTCGAAAAGTTTAAATTTTTAACCAATCCGCTTTTTATATGAGATCCTGCGGACAATGACGCAGCACAGCCACTTCAAACTTTCTCATTCTGGCCGGGAGTCTTTATATAACATTGTTTAAGGACCTGCCTGCTCTCAAGCTGTTGTGTTGTTCTTCGCAGCATAGTGCATTTAAGGCTATTACGAAATATTATTTGGTAGCCTAGCGAAACCCAAGTCATTTCAAGGTTCAAGCCGCAGCAACGCTGCCATTCTTTACTTTCCTCCTTTAGTTAGACAAGGTACGGGTATACAAGCCACGACAACATCTTGCAGTGTGCTCGGACGTTCAAGTCATCGTTAGATTTCAACAGAGGGCTGAAATGGTTAAGTAGAAGACACAAGAAATAAGACTCGACCATTTGCCTCGCGCGGAAGAAGCTTCTAGCTCAAATCAATTGCGCAACAAAAAGCTTACTATATGAGGGCATTTCAGCGCGCCATTACACTCAAGAGGCTGTTAAACCCTTGTTCCTGTAGCGCATGCAAAATCGTGCACTACCGTGTAGGAGTGTTCTTACCTCGAAGCTGTACTTCAGGGGTCCGTAGACGTGGTGGAAGACCTCAGCCTTGCTGGTGACGTACAGGTACTGCCTCTCCCGGTCTTCGGCGTAAGTCTTGAACGGGCTGGGCTTGGGCGACTTCAGGAGGGCGGTGTGAACCTTGGTCTGCGAGAGAACACCGGGAGGAGAACGGTGGTTACGGTCTTGTCTTATCCTGCCCATTCTGGCCCGAACGAAGTATTTATTTGTTCAATTACGACTGTTCCCCACCCGACGGCATGAGAAATGACCGGCAACGTCCGTTGGGTCACCTTGGGGTCCTGCTTCAGTGATTCAGCTCTTACAGCTTCAGTTCTGAGAAATATTTTTCGTGATATCACAACTTGTTTTAGTGTTGGAAACCTTGACTTCAGCATTTGGTTAAATTTGTTACATTTATGCTTTGTTGCGTGGTGTTTCCTTTACTTGAGTTCCAAAAACCTGACAATTGCTTCAATTTTGCTTTTCTGGCTTTGTTACGCCTTGCATACCTTGGTACGTACTCGGCCTTGCGAATTAGCCCATGAGGGACCCCTATCAGCTACAAAGTCGTGTTACTTTCTTTGCGACTGGTACGGTGATCTGCACTCGCTGGTCAAGCCTGCTTACGTCACAGCTGCACACCGACAGAGCGCCCTGTCCATGCGCATTCATCCTGTTCGTTGTCTTTGGCTGCATTATTCGCTCCTTAGACCTTCTGAACTTCTTCGTCCTGGCAGCTGTGATTTTATCAGTGGGCTGCGCTAGCGGCTGTATGATTGGCGCAGTCGACAGGAAAATGTTACTGCGCATGCGCAACATAGCCCAGAACATGCCCTGATCTTGGTAAAGATTAACGGATGAAAATGTTTATAATCGACACCGAACCTTATCACAACTGTGCGTCACAGGAATTATGAATCTATCAGTTACTTAGCCGATTGCAAGAGCAAGCTGCACCTCGTACTCGCTGTCGACCTTGTTGACGTACAGCTGGGACAGGTGGAGGGTCTTGTCGAAGGTGGTTCCGTACACGAAGTAACCGCTGACGGTTTTGGGCACAAGGGGACCCAGGGCCGTGAGCACGAACTCGACTCCGTAGGCGTACGTGGTGTTGGTCACGTTCACGAGGAAGGGCTTCACGTTCTCGGCCTTCGGGTAAGAGACGAGGTTGGTGGCCTCGACGACCTTGTGCAGCACCTCGTGGTGTTCAAGCTCGGGCGGGTACTCGCCGGCGAACTTCTCGTACAGCTCCTCGTACACGGGGGTCTTAAGGTCCTCGGGGTAGGTGTGGCGGGCGGTCGGGTACTGGGGCAAGACGCGGTACTTGGGCCTCACTTCCTTCACGTAGTCGGCGGGGTCGGTGCCGTTCAGCGTGGTGGTGAAGCGGAGGGCCAGCTTGTACTGCGAAGCGCAAAGAATGTGACAAGGGAGGCTGGTATTAGAAACGGAGCTTCCACTGAGGCTGACTGTATTACGGAGCCCATCTGCATGCATGTGGATGCATCTGCCAATGTACACAACTGCTCTAAAAACAGAAAAATTTTGTCATCTACGGGCAGTCTTCAAGTGAGTGGAGTTATGAGACATACGGATTAAGTTCTGGCTTCGCCAATAGTAAATACTTGAAAAGTAGATTGAAGTATACCTCCCCCTAGCTGGGGCTGTGGAACGACTTCACCTTGTGCTCGTACTCGCGCCACGGGGTCCTGTCTGCAGAGCCTTCAAAGCCAAGTAACGTTTCAATGTTCAGCATTTCTCACTACCCCCTTAACAAAAATTCAACTTAAGCTTGATTCCTTAATGTTGCTTTGTTTTAGTTTTACTATTTGATAGTACATGGTTATGGTTTCACGCCCCCAATTACGTCGCTTAAGCTTCCCACTTGAGGCTGCCTGCGGGTCCAAAGAGCAGCCGAAACTCTCACTGAGAGCACATCTTCACGACGTGTACATGCATAATTTCACACCTCAGTTTGTGAAGGCTTACTGTGCAGTTCACTCATATGCGAAAATGGCCTCAAATGTTCGTTTTGTGCGTTTAAACGTCTGCTTATTGAACCTTTGCAATGTTACACGTAACAACTTCCAACCACACTTTCCCTCACGGTTTTATTATGAAAATTGGTTGTGGGAAAGGGGGGCGATGGCGCAAACTTACCTCGTCAACGGGGGCGTGGGGGTTGCGGACAAGGCGCACGGTCCACTTCCTGGAGACGGCATACGGGTTGACCACGGCCTCGACGAGAGACTTGACGAGCTCCTTGGGCTTGTTCAGCTTGTACAGCGGGCACTTCTCGGGGTATGCGGTGAGGCCGCTGACCTCGAGGCCGACGCCCAGGTGCCTGTGGCCGAAGACCTTTTTGTACTCGAAAGGCTTCGATTGGGTGGCCAGCACGGACATGGTGGCCAGCACAGAGCGCTGGGGAGCGGTGAAGAAGAAGGCGGGGGTGGTGTAAGTCATGGTCTTGGTCTCGTGCGTGAAGAGCTTGGTGTAGCGAGGGCGGAAGGTGAAGGCCAGGGTGTGGTTCACTCCGGAGAACTGCAGGGACAGGTCGTGCGGGTACGTGAAGCGGGTCTTCTCGATCACGCGCACGGCGGTGACGAGCTTGGTGAAGGGAGTCACGGTCACGGCCGACGAGACGGCAGTGGTGTAGACGCTGTGGGGAGCGAGAGAAATAGTATTGTCTTAGACGGCGTTGGACATGTTGTGGGAAATGAACATCGATGACTGAATGTCACAGCTCACTGCATAGGCCTACTGACGCTATGAAGCTTGAACTGCAAAAGGCTGTACTTTGCGCGTTTCTGGCGCAAGATGAACATGGCTAGCTGGCCTGTGAATCATCCACCGCACGTTTTAATCGACTCCCCACGACAAAGTTAACGGCTACCGAGTGGGGTGTCAATCATGACAAAAAAGGTTATCCGTGCACTTTACATCATTTATATAGTTTATGCAACGATGTGGTAATTCACTCGAGTAGTCCTTTTTCGCATCGCTCCCTAAGGAAGCAATGGTTCCAGCCATGTCCTTGGATGGAGTGCCCGATCATACGTTTCGTGTGCACCAAGCCCCCTTATGGCGTGTCTTCACATCGCGGACCGTGCAACCTTTCCTCGCCACAACTCACGTGGGCTGGACCAGGGCGGACACGGCCAGGATGCTGGGCACGAGGGTCTTGGGGTTGGGCTGGTAGCGGAGCTTGAAGTCCTTGAGGGACAGGGACACCACGGTCGGGTAGCGGGTGGTCAGGGCGACGGGGTAGCCGACCACGGTGGGGACCACCTTGCGGTAGGTGAAGGGCAGACGCAGCTGCACGTAGCGAGCGTTCACAGGGTGCACCCACTTCTCCCTCACGTACTCGGCTCCTGCGAGGGATACGGAACCAGCGGAATGCATGAGGCCACTGTTCGCAGGAACCGCCATGCGAGAGAGCACACGTGTCCGCGCACATGCTAAAAAACCTCCTTTTAACGAAATCGCTCGAAATTTCGCCCTATTCCATGTGCTTCATGGTCCCCACTGCCTTGCATAGGAAGCAAACCATCTCTTTTTTTAACGAATTTCTTTTAACGAATCTTTTCTTTTAACGAATTCCTTTTCACAAATCTTTTTAACCAATCTCTTCTTTTGGCGAATTTTCTTTAACGAACCTCTTCTTTTAAGGAATTTCATTTAACAAATCTTATTAACCAATCTCTTGTTTTGACGAAGTTTCTTTAACGAACCTCTTCTTTTAACAAATTTCATTTAACAAATCTCTTCTATTAGCAAATTTCTTTTAACGGACCTCTTCTTTTAACTAATTTCTTCTAACGAAGTCAGCTGCCTGACCTAGGACTTTGTTACATGAAAGGTTTACTCTATGTTATAGGTGGCAGTTTCCATGTTAGTACTTGCACTACTTTATTCTCGATATTGATACACTGAAATTGCGGCTTCTGATTTCCTAAATGATTTTACCAGTATGTGAAATCATTGCTTCATTCGGTCACCGGTTGAAAGCGTAGCAGGGTATAACAGCACACTTCAGTATGCCGACGCGCTTTGGTGCTGCTTTTATGTTCAGCTTTCGTAGGGGAAGAAAGGAAAACTATATATTATAGACCTTCTAAACACGTTCTAAACACAGTGTGCAAGTAAATTCCTCTAACAACTGTGGCGGCTCCTAAGGCCCCGTTACGAAAAAACATGGGCGCACCCGGACCGGCGATCGATGCGCTCGTACCTTTTCGCTGTAAGCTGCCTATTGTTTTCATGGGAGGAATAGTTTGTGTACGGGCGGTGATCATGCTTGACGAATGTACTGCGCTTCACTGTTTCTCATAGCATGAGACAATGGCTGCAATGTTCTATTAATTTCAACGCGAGCATCTGAAAAAAAGGCTAACGATTGATATACTCCCTAATGCGGAATTTGTGCGCAGCGCGAAGGGCAGTCTTATCTGTAACGGCGCATATCTGCTGCGTCTCAGGAAGTGATCGCGTGAGGAGCGAACGCACGGCGTCGCTGCCACCGAGCATGCTGTTGCAAATCGTAGTTGAACCTCTCGCGGAAATTTCATGTGTTTAGGATGAGCCACGCAGTGAGGATGACGCGAAACGCATCCACCGGTTTCCTCACTCGTTCTGAGTGCTGCAGTGCGCTGGGGCAGCACTCACTCGTGGGTTCCCGCGACGGCGTCGGCGGTGCAAACTGCGTCTCAGCAAGGGAGCGCGAACTGCGTCTAAGAGAGGGAACGCACGTCTCGGAAAGTGGACGTCACCTCGCAGCGCGTCGCCACCGCCCAGAATGTCTCACTGCCTCCCCCTCACACTTTCCTCCGCAGTTTTCCCTCCGTCTTCGCTCGCTCGGTTACGACGCTGACGCCGAAGCCCAACCACGGTAGCGGCCGCCAAAGTGCTGCGTACTAAAAAAAAGTCCCTTGCACGTAAGCTTTACCCTTGGTGAGGAGCTCCTTGACGAAATACTTGTCGATGGGCAGGAACAGGTCGGTTCCCAGGAAGGCGGTCTCAAGGACAACCTTGGGTTCCTCAACGATGGTCTCGGTGTCGTACTTGAACTGCCGGAAAAACGAGAAGGGCTTAAGCGGACAGTGTCCACGGTCGCTAGAAACGCGCTCCATACATCTCGAACTCGTAATCTTGATAGCCAACATACCACCTTTGCTCCAATGTTAGGAGCACGGATAGTCTGCTTTCAAGATTTCATTCCTGCGCTTCTGTTCATTTCGCGTCGATATCATAAAAATAGAGACTGCTTCCAAGTGGTAGTAGGCGGGAGTATGGCTACAGGAAATGGCTGTGCCTCTTGTTTTATTGACACTATCCCGTAAAGAGTCATTCAACAAATAGCCGCCGAGACGACGCTGTAATTGTGTCGAGTATCATTAACTTTTCTTAATTAGGTAGCTCACACTAGACTTGTAAAAGTCGGTTCAAAATCAATCCTTTACGGCGGCAAAGACTGTTTCCCCCTCTCCCCTTCTCTCTCTCTCTATCTCTTTATCTCTATCTATCTCTTTATCTATCTTTATAACTGTCTCTCACTCTTTCCTTCTCTGTCTCTCTTCGTCTCTACCTCTCTCTTTTTCTGATTACTGTGCATGGGGCACCCGTAACCTCCGCGCGTTCTTTTCCATCCCGATGTGACACTAAAGGACGGGGGTCCTGACCTGCTGGTCGAGCATGTCGAGAAGCACGTCCAGGGGCTGGAAGGTCTCTCCCATCTTCACGCCGAGGCTGCGGCGGACCCTCTGGAAGGCGTTGGCGAGCAGGGACAGGGGTCCATCCTCGACCAGGAGGTACTTCTGCAGCTCGTGAAGACCCTTGCTCACCACGGAGAGCTGCGAACAAGCGAGGCCTCAGAACCTCCCCCTTGGGCACGCCCCTCCACGCTACTACCGTACGCACAAATGAACCAAGGATTTGAGGGAGACCTTTGAAAAGCACGTAAAAGGACAATCCACAGCAAGCTGCAAAATGATCTCGGTAATTGTTGTGGCAACCCCGTTACATATTCTGCTACTTCTGATGATGTGAGCGAAGTGCTCATACAAGCTTGCCTCTAATAGTTGCATTTGGGCTAAATTAATTAAGCCTAACCCAAACTATCAGAAACAAACCATATCCCATCCTCCCAAATAAATCAGTACACGCTACACAAAACAGAAATTTTTAAATAGAAATTTGTTCCTTTACAATCGGCCTAGAACGGGTACTCTGAATGCTGGGTCTGTACTCCTCGCTACGACCTCCAACAACGAACCATCAGTGAAAAAACAAATTCATCGCACCCATGGAAACCTCTCTCGTAGCAGCTTATATTGCTTTGCCTGCCTCAGTCCGCCCCCATTCCCCTACTTGGACCACGGGTCCTCCTTTTCTATATTAAAGTTGATGCTAATACTACTATACTACTACAACCCTGCTTCTCCGCCTTTCGTACTAGCGTTATCTGTGGCTTCTCTTCCAAAAGACTCCTCCGCTCTCACGTCATCGCAAGGCGATGCGTATCCCCAAACAGTTATGTGTAGTTCGCCATTCCCATGGCCTTCCGCTGGTAAAGCGTAAATCCGAACTATGTATCGTGTTATACTGCCCGTGCGCCGTTGCAATCTCTCTGCTTATTGCGTAATACTAAAAAATTGAGGAAGCGCTACTCAATGTGAAAGCTGTGAAGTGTGGAGCAGTAATTCGTTAAGGGGGCGGTGTCGCCCTCTCTTGAGTAGTTTCAGTATCGGCCTGCCGTTGATACCGAAAGTAGTCAAGGGAGGGCGCCGCAACCCCTCAAAAGGCCTACAAAGAGGCAACGGATTGCGTTTTCATGTATTTGTAGTAATTAATGCGTTAATTCGTCGTTCCTTTTCTTATTTTCTATGATTGTGTATTTATTTTCGGCCCAGCAACGGCAGCCTCCGCGGAAATGGCGCAGCCCAAAGATCACCCCCAAACCTCTGCATACGAGTCACGTGTTGCTGTGTGGCGCAATGGCATCGGCATCGGCTTCGCAAACCGACGGACCCGGGTTGCATCCCGACCAGGGGAAGCGGTTAGCTTTTCAAACCCTCTGTTTGGGTGAGTGACGCCACGTGACTACGGTTGCTAGATACCGTGACCCCAGACGACCCTTGTCGACAAGCCAGACCTCTAAAGTGCTCCGTACTTGAAACATCCGTCTGTTTAGCCTCGCGTTTCTTGTAGAAGTGACAACTGGGCTAGTTGGTATTGCATTTCGAATATCTTGATGGTAGCGCCCTTAAACACGGGCACTAGAAAAAAAACACGACAAACCACAGCGCTGTGGTTTGTCGTCTCTTTTCGTAGTGCCCGTGTTTAAGGGCGCTACCATCACGATGTTCCAAATCACGTTCCTTGCCGAGAGATTGATATCTCTTGTGGCCCCTCGCCGTGTGCTCACCTCGACGAGCGGGGAGGTGTAGGGGCCCTTGGTGAATTCGACGCCGGTGAAGAGGCTGCGGGGAAGGAAGCTGGTGTTGCCCTTCACGAGACCAAGGTATCCGTGCAGGCCAAGGCCGGTCTCCTCTGGAAAAGATTGAAAGGTATTTGTTTCGCTTCCCACGCTGAAAAAACACACCACGCCTGGCTTCACCATCGGGATACTCATCATTTACGCGGCGTATATTATTAATCTTAGCTCACGAGGATTCATATCTTGAAATGACGGACAAGCGCGTAGGAACTTGGAAGATGCTTAAGCTTCGCTCTTAAACGGGCCATAAAGACCAAATACAAGTTTGGTTCATTAAATACACTGCTTTGTCCCGATAACAATGACGCAAATGTTATGGCAACATCAGACAAATAACCGGGGTATTCGGGGAAAGCAGGCGAAACATTGACCAATCCACAGCCACAATCCGGCGACTTCTCTATGACGTCACAGAATATTGCTTGTGCGATTAGCAAACGCCGACATAAGCCACAGCCAAGAAACCTGACTGGGTGCGGCAGTCGCGTCTCTAGTTCCGCTTCATCGTATCACTTCAATGCTAACGTACAATCAAAGCACTGGTAACTCTGTAACGCTGGCCCATAATACGTCACTCCCGCCAATGCATGCGTCCCTGTGGCGCGAAATTTTAAAGCTTTTAGTTTTTTTCTTGTTTTTTGTTGAAAAACGTCTTTAGTTGCTGATGAGCTGAGTGAGTTATCAAAGTGCAAGTTTTGTAAATTAAATGACGTTGCATTGTGTCCTTGTGGCCGCTTTAAACGCGGAATGAGATACCGTTATCATACCCCTCAGCTACCTCAGTGACTCCGCACTGTTTTGTGTACCCGCCGCGGTGGCTCAGTGCCTATGGCGTTGCGCTGCTGAGCACGAGGTCGTGGGTTCGATTCCCGGCCGCGGCGGCCGCTTTTCTGATGGAGGCGAAAAGCAAAAACGTCCGTGTGTACGAGATTTCGGCGCACGTTGAAGATCTCCATGTGGTCGAAATTAATACGGAGACCTTCACTACGGCGCGCCCCATTGCCTGCGTTGCGTCGGCGCGTTAAACCCAACAATCAATCAATCAATCATACTGTTTTGCGACGTCCTTTAATGCTACCCTGGTTTTCCCAATTTGATATCTCACATACTGCATGGCTAATGTTGGATTTATATGGGCCCACGTACTGCTCATGCGAGTTGAACGTGCTTCAAATCGGTTAAACTACCCCCTGTGTAACACCGACGGGGTCGTTAAGACTGACGCCCGTAAACCGGTGAGGAGGTTGGTGCGACAGAAGTGCACATCAAGCGCACACTTTTCTCGTAACAACGCGTGTGCGAACAGGCCTAACGAACTCACCGCAAGGCCGGAGCATTTTAAATTTAAGCTTCGCAAAGTATTAGGCACTGTTTAAAACTAGCTTTATTTGAAGACTACTACACTGTGGCATATCGCTACAGAGCTGAGCTGCAGTTATCGTGCTCAAAACCTCTTCTAGACATGGGGAGCTGCAAAGGTGCATCCTTGGTCGACTGTGAGAATATCTTATTCTGGTACCCAAGCGGCGCCTCGATGCCTACACGAGCACGCAACTTTTGAATTTGGCGCCACTTCAGGCGTACACTTACCAGAGTAGGCGGTCAGGATGTTGAGGCTCGAGTAGTGGAGGCCGAACTCCTTGCGTTCAAGGACAGGCAGGAGATTCTTGAGACGGTGGGCGCTGTGCATAAAAATGTAACAAAATAAAGTCAAATCACCTCGCTTCAATTCGTGTCGGAATTAGGGACAGACGCAATCATTGACTGATCACCTTTACCCCTGCTACCGGTTCCTTCCCTTGTTCTGTAAGGCGATCTCAAGCTTAATCGTTCCGGTCACTACCGAGCATTCCATTAGCATCTGGCTGAAGGAACCCAGTAGTCTCGCTTGCAATCGTGAAAATCTTTGCCCAGCTTTTCTATGTGTATGGGAGAGTGAAACTTAGGGCTTGTGAAGGAAGTTGGCGAAGGAGAGGAAGACCGCAATGCAGGGTGACACGGCATCCTGAATCCAGTCTCGCATCCTGCACCACGCATCCTGCGCCAACCCCTCACGCTTCCGTTTCCCATGGTAACCACTGCACCAACCCGCTCCAACAGTCTGCGCGCCTGATCCACGCAGTCTACGCAAAACGCGGCAGAAGGAAACAAAGGGGGTCTAGCTTATCCTCCCTTTTGTTTAGTCAAAGTGTACTTTAAGGCCAGTTCGAAAGCCATATTAAGTGGATACAAGAGGAACAGAGACAAGTACCGTCCTTTCTCTTGCCTTTGTTCGCCCTCGCACCCTAAAGGGACCCTGCAACGCTTCCAATAAACGCTCTCCCTCTTTCCTTCGGGTCTGTAAGCACCGTGAAAGCTTTGGTTTTCGCCAGAACAAAGCGGCACTGCATGATTTGCTCGTCGCATCAGATCCGCCTTCCGTTTCTGCTTTGCTTTTGTAGCGATTTTTTTAAGTGGATACCAAATGCGTTTATTGCTGCAACTGGAAGGAAACCGCCCAATGAGCGCTACATCGCTCTAATGACGTCATTCGAGCGCTCGAAGAACGCCAATACCGGGAAAGAGGAAAAAAATCTTTCGAGCAAGAGTCTAAGTTATCTGATGGGCGTATATGAGTAATTTTTTGGCTGGAGTACTTGCGACCTAAGTACTGAATGTGTTTGTTGACCGCAGTCCGAAAGACTAAGATTTAGAGAAAAGTTGAGCAAAGTATTGCATGGTGCCTTGCTCAGTCGTTCGTCGTTTACTACTCCGTAGCCACCATGAAGGCGGACCAACCTGCCCTGTTTCGCGCGCTCATTGTGTGCAAAGGGTGGACCGGCACTCACGTGGGCAGGTAGCAGGGCAGCGTGTGGTTGGCGAAGGCCACCAGGGTGTGGTAGGTGTAGGCGGCCACCTGGAGGCTCTTCTCGCGCGGCAGTTCGAGCACGACGCGGGCCAGCACGGGCTCTGCAGGGGAAGTCAGCAGCAGCAGGGACAGAGCCACGGAACGGAGCTCGTAGTCCTCGTCCTTGTCGAAGTACACAGTCTGGAGCACGGGCTGCAGCTGCGGTGGGAAGAAGGTACCGGATTCGCGTCAAAAATGCCTCAGCTGTTACGCTGCAGCGCCGATAGCCCCATTCGAAGGGGCCTCGAAGGCCAAATACAAGTTTGGTTCATCAAAAGGACTGTTTTGTCCCTACAACGATGATGTCAAATTGCAACACAAACTATTAAGGAAAGCATACGAAGCAGTGACGACTCGGCAGCCACTCTCCGGCAACGTCTCTATGACGTCACAGAATCTTGTTTCTGTGATTGGTGCCCCCCCCCAGGAAACATCACCGGCCGATTGTAGTGGGGCCTGTAGTTCTGTTTGATCGCGTCACTTGAAAGCTAAAGCGCGGTCGACACATTGGTACGTATGTTTATAGGGCCGGAACATATTACACCACTGCAACGTGAAATTTTAGAGTTTGTTTCAGTATTCCTTGCCTTTTTTGTAGCGTGAGCTACACTGGCCGAGGTTGAGCAGTTTTGCGTGGTTCCTGGAGAACCGTGGTGCGCATGCGCGAGGAGCAGTGACGTCTCACGGCGCACAGCTGGCGCGCCGGAGTCGCCCCAATTGAATTGGATTGAATTGGATTGGATTGGATTGGATTGTAAATCGTTTTAGCAGCAGTAAGGATGATAACCAGCTGGTTCAAGACAACCAGGAAACCTAAGAATAACCACCTGAGCCTTAGCTCACGCTACGTATATACTGACATAGCCGAGCTATGTCAGTGGTAATTTTTTCTTTTTACTTCAAAAATGTCTTTCATAGCTGGAATAGGGGCTAAGTGGGCTACTGCAGTCTACTTTGTTCAAAATGAACCAAGTTTCTCTTGTCTTCACGGTTCTTTTAACAAAAAAGGGCACCTCGTAGAACTCAGAATGAGAAACCCTTACTTACAACGGCGGGGTAGGTGACGACGCTGTGCTTGAGCGAGTGCAGCGTGACGAGACGAAGGTACTGGCAGGCCTCAGACTCGCTCTCGGTGCCGAGGGTGAGAGTGCAGAGCGGGTGCTTGCCCAAGGCGAGGGGAACCAGCGCCTTGAGGGCCTCGGGGTGACGCAGCTTGCTCAGGGTGTGCACGAGGACGGTCACCACGTGGAACTCCTTGGACTTCTCCAACTTCTCGACGACGGCCTGAAACGGGAGGGAACCGACATGGCGGAGTGAGAAACGGAAGGCGGTACCAGAGGCACTGGAGACGTTTGGGTTCGGTGTTTGAAACCTTGAGAAGGAACCTCGTAAACCACTCGTAAACAAACTCTCCGCAACCTCCCCCCACCACACTGGCGCATCTCCCGGGAGGAAGCGACCACTATGCGGCGACTCCAGACAAACACCTACCCTCACCACACCCGCCTCCATCTTACTATCTTCCCCACCAAACATTGTTCCCCCTGCGCTTACTGTCACCACCCCGGCACGCTGACCACATGGTATGGGCATGCAGAAGCGTCCCATATTTGCCCCTACTTTTCAACCCCGCCTTAGAGCAGTGGATGGCTTCCCTAGCCAGCCCAGACACGAACACCCAGCTCACGAGGAGAGCCAGTTAAAGCCAAGGAATCGCAGAATAGGGATGCCTCTCACGGGGCGAGGCCCATACATCAGCCTCTGCTCGACTAATACAGGTCTATTGTCTCTCTCCGTTTCTAAAGTTCTACCCAGATAACAGGAGGACACAATCATTTCAAGCATGTTCGTTCATTCGATCCAAAAGGTATTTTACAAATGGAGAGTACCTGTCCTTTCGAGGTCATTTCAGTCTTATAAAAGCAAGAATTCTGCAACTGTTTTGTTCTGTGTGGTCAAGAAGAACCATATTTAAGCAAACACATGTGACAAGCAAGTCCTTCGTGCGCTCTTACCCTGACGTATTTGGCGTAGTCCTCCAGGGTGCAGGTGACGGAAAGGTCGTACTGGGGCACTTCCTTGTACTCGGCGAGGGTTTCCTCGTCGTACTCCTCGGAGGAGTACTGCTGCCTCGAGCGGATCTTCATCGCGTTCTTGACCATGATGTTCCTCTTGAACTCGCTGCTCACGTGGGTGAAGTGCTCCTTGGTGCAGTGCTTGCTTACCGTCTTGGCCAGGGCCAGACACGAGGTGGAGAAGAGCAGGCGATTCTCGACGTACTTGTCGCTCACGCAAAGTTCCTGCGGCGGGCGACGGGCAAAGTTTAGAATTACACTAGTTAGGCCTAATCCGTACGGACGTAACTAATCCGTTAGGTCCGTACTTTTGCAGGCTGGGAAATGCCGCGGGCCTGCACGAACTACGGCACACAAATGCTACCTCACGTTCTTCCCTTTTATCTAAACAAGCTTTGACACTAAATAGTATTTGTTTGAAAACTCGGTGTCTTTTTTATCGTAGTGTTCAATTGATACCCACTTCTTGCCTAGTGATTGTATAACCATATGCTTGGTGTAATTTATCTCTTTTTTTCTTTTATTTTAGAAAACTGGTGTTACGTTTTCCTTCGTGTCTCATTTAAGTTTTTTTTATAGTTTGTTGCTATGCGTACGCAGATCTTCTTGCGATGAGATTTGTGTTTTAATGTACATGTATTGTAACTTCATATGTGTTCAAGTATATACATACTTATGTTGGCAGCACGCCGCTGCTGCGCTTGCCTTGTACACAGGGCCGTGAACCCGGTCAAGCCTGTTTGGTGGCTTTTTGTTCACGGTCCCCAACACAGATGTTGTTGAAATAAAAAGATTGATTGATTGATTGATTCATTGATTGATTGATTGATTGATTGATTGATTGATTGATTGATTGATTGATTGATTGATTGATTGATTGATTGATTGATTGATTGATTGATTGATTGATTGATTGATTGATTGATTGATTGATTGATTGATTGATTGATTGCGGCACTTAGCTTGCGCTTCGCGTAGCCTGTCCCTGGTGAATTCTCGGCGGCGGGACGTACAACCAATTTTTTTTACTTTGAGTCTGTCTGTCTGTCTGTTGAGTTGTGCAGTGTTACACGATACACAGAGGCCATTTGAGTACAGCATTGTCACGTTCTGGCTTTGATGTATACTACTGCCTATGTGGTCTTCTGTCTAACCGATCACTTAGAACTCTTTTCATTAACCTAATTCCAGCCCTAACCCAATGGATATAAACGATAATGCAATTTTTATTACCTCGTTGTTTCTAAGTCAGGCATTATACCTTTTCATCACTCCCAAGATTGGAGTGTCCAGCTCCTTTTTCGGTTGGAGCTAACCTCTCCAATAAACAATGTTTTTCTCTCTCCCCTCCTCAACTTCACAATTTCAAACTGTTCTCGTTAGGAACAACTATTATTCTGGTTCAAAAATATATGCTTTAATCTTTCAAGGAAGCTTTGGCACTGGCTCGTTCTGTTTTTATGAACCTAATAATAGGCTCTGTGTCTATACGTACTTATTGTACTTGCTAAAAACAGTATAAAGAAGGTCAAAAAGATTAACCTTTTTAATTGCTGAAGGTGAGCCTTGAAATGACAAGCCTCTTGAATTATTTGCTGCTCGTTCTCTTGAATTTTCGTACGAAAAGCCGTGGTGTTCACCTTCAGTACCCCAGATGACTGATTTTATTTATATGCACATATTCGATGCCATCCGTTTGTTTTATCGCTGACTCCTGCCAAGGACCTTCTTTCAAAGACCGAGACTATTGCGGAAATAAATAAGTAAATAAATACATAAATAATGGGAGGCAATGTTCTCACCAGGAGCTTGTCGAGGACTTCGGCGCCGGGCTTGACCAGGGAGGTCTGGAGAGCGGTGAGCACGTGCATGGCTTCCACGAGGGTCAGCTTGTCTTCGTAGAGCAGCCTGAGAACGGTCTTCGCGGCGTCGTCGGTGCCAGCAAGGCTCAGGGCGTCCAGAAGGACCTTCCTGCAAACGGCACAACCGGAGAGCGCGATCAGCAACATTCATATTCCTTCCGCTTCGTTATTCCTCATCCGTGATAATGGTATTCATCAGTCTCCTGTCTAGGTAAGTAGTCAGCATTCAAGTTTCGGCCTTCCTGTTCTTTTATTACTGCTGTATTTTAATTTTCCGTTGCATGTTTCCAGCTTCGTTACAACAATTAACCTGTTCAAAGCTAACCTGCGTCTCAAAACAAAGTATTTTACGCGAAAGCTAAGAAAACAAGCTTTTACATCATCATCATCATCATCATCATCATAATCATCATCACCAGCAGCAGCCTATCTACGCCCGCCTCCCATTAATCTCCAATTACCCCGGTCCTGTGCCAACTGCGACCAATTTATCTCCGCAAACTTCATGACCTCATCTGCCCATCTAACTTTCTGCCACCCCCTGCCACGCTTGCCTTCTTTAGGGATCCACTCTCTTACCCTTAATGACCAACGGTTATCTTGTCTTCGCATTACATGCCCTGCCCACGTCCATTTCTTCTTCTTAACTTGTACTAACATGTCCTTAACGCGCGTTTGTTCCTTGAACCACTCCGCTCTCTTCTTTACACCTATCATCTTCCGTTCCACTGCTCGGTGAGTAGTTCTCAATTTAAGTTGAACCCTCTTAGTGAGCCTCCAAGTTTCTGCCTTTCTGCCCCGTACAATTAAAGATTATTCGCTGTTGCCTCAAATTCCTATTTTTTATCAATTGTAGCCCGATGCTTACTTAGAACTCTGCTTTGGAGACTACTGCAACTAATGTTTTCTGTGATATTTTAATGTGGTCTCATGATTAGCATTTTAGGGGGTTCCCGCACCCGTTTAAATGATAATGTGGGGGATCTCCCACAGCAAGGTGCGACTACGGAATGTTTTAATTTTTACACGCAAGGAATTTATTAATCGATATAAAATGCGGCCGAAACACATTTAAATTATGCTCCGCTTTAAGGGGGATCAGTTGAACATTCCCGGTGAGAACACAATACTGCCGAAACCATATTTCTTTTTTAATTTGTCGGTGCAAGCTAGTTGGTACTTCATCATGGGAACAGGTTAAGCGCCAGGCACCCCTTAAGGTGCACCCCTTTCCTTTCTGTTTTCCTTCCTCCAGTTGTGCCTGGCACTTAACCTGTTCCCATATTTGTTCTTTTTTGTGTGTGCGATGTCTAGCTCAAGGGCGATCACGAAGATGTAACTTTGCCGTGGTTGTCTCGGAGCCCGCTTCCCGAGCTACTTTTACTTTCTGCGCTAACTTCTGCGCTAATGTTTTCGTTTAGTTGAAAGCCAAGAGCAATCTCGCTTTATTGCGTACTACTCTTGGGAATTCGTTGCGTTGTTACCAGGTCACTAAAAGCGAGAACCAGTGTCAACTACCAGTTCCGTTTTTTTACGACGCACACAATATATCGCGGTTTAAAAAAGCGTTTTGCAGCCCCTTTTAATTGCAAGACTTGTCAATTCTGATCATTTAGTTTCATTACAGTTACTTGTCGTCATTTCTTTGTCCTCCATTGTAAGTAATTTGGCATTCTTGCGCACATTCAGCACAACATTTTACCGCGCGTATTTGTTCCCCCCCCCCCCCCCCCCCACTATGTATTACCCTCGGTCCTTTAAGGATGCAATAAATTAAATCAAATGAAAGGAAAATTTACGCCTTCGCTCTACGTTTTGTTTTCAAGACGCCGTGGTCACACAGGCAATCTACCATTACCAGCCTCTGTTAACTGGCACAACAGAAATAATTGCCTTTCCTGACGATGATGCTTCCGTTGTATTTTACTTCAGAACTTTATGTTGTCCCTCCGAAAAAAAAACGGCATCACACGCCATGGAATCAACCATCATCTAATACACAAACCACGGCATTGGTGCGGTGTCTTGCTGAGCTTCTCATTTCTGAGCATTTCGTTTTATTACTCTTACGCCTTGTCATTCGTTTCTACTTTATGCTAACTAATTCCACATTCTTTCGCTCCTTCGATACAAAATTTACGCCTCCGCTCTTTATTTTAATTTTTTCGAGACTCCGAGATCAAACAGTCACTCTAACACTACAGGCATCAGTTTACTGACAGAAGAAAAATATTTGCCTGCCCTGAGTGCAATCGCGAGTGGTAGTTATGTTTTATATTTATTCCGCAGTCGAAGTTGTTCATCCCAAAAAACCTTAACACCGTGGAACCAGCCATCATATCAATGAGCAAGCCACGTCATTGATGCGGACACAAACCTATGGGACTAGTAGTTGTTTTGTTCTGCTATGGCGGAGCAAATTCCAGCACTCTCAGCAAGGCTAGGTCCGCGTGTTTCTTAACAAAATTCGCTCGGTGAAGCGTGTTGTTCGGCTAGTTGGTTCTTTATATTTACGCTTAGTCTGCGCTAGTTTCGTATCTCGTTTTTTTTTTCGCTGTCCCGTGAGCGTGCGCATTTGAACGTCTGAACTGTTCACCCCCTCGGTCTGACCGCTTCCCATCGCTTTCTGTCCGCCCCCAAGGCACTGACCTCTCGAGGTACTCCTTCTCGCTGACCTCGTTGACCTTCTCAAGGGACACGACGGTGTCGAGCAGCTGGTAGAAGTCTTCCTCGGTGAGAGCGTTGACGACGGTCAGAAGCTGGACAATAAGGTCGGCGTAGTCGTCCTTGACCTCGAGGTCGTCGAGGGCGATCAGCTCGGCCAGCCTGGAGATGAGGACGCGGACGGCGACCATGGCCTCCTTGCGGTCGATGGGGCCCCACAGACTGAGGTGCTCCAGCTCGAGGGCGGGGCCGTAGGTCACGTAGTGCTGGTCGGGGTAGGCGTAGGTCAGGTTGGTGTAAGTCTTGACGTAGTCGGAGACTTCCTCACGTTGCTCATAGTCGGCGACCCTCAGGGCAGATTCCTTGAACAGAAGTTCCAGGGACATCCTGTAAGAGGGCAGAGAAAGAGAGAGAGAGAGAAGCATATGAATGCCACGAATACAGGAAATTACTTGTTTCACTTTGGGAAGCAGCGTTTCCTTCAATACGAGCACCATTCTTTTTGTTGTAGTACTGCCCACTCTAGTCAGTTAGATCAACACTCGTTCTCAGTTTTAGTTTTCAATTGTCTTTTTTAACAGTTTAATTCGGTGCCAGACCTTTACTACATTATTTTAGTGTGATCAGCCATTTACAACAATCTTCATGCACCGGCCAGCTGGAGCTCTGTAATGGACGTAAGGAGTGGTGTCGGTCTATCTCTCCCAAGCCCCATATCGATTCATGCCAAAAAAACGCCCAATTCTAATTCATGCCAATCCATGCCAAGCCTACAGTGCACACGACCACCATGCTCATCTCCATGTTCCAAAACGTCTGCCTCCCGTATTTTCGAGGTAAGTCAGGATACGCTTCTGCTGCTTCAGCTCTGGCTTATTCAACATTTACATCACTTGTTCCCGGTAAAACCTTATGACATTTCCTGCCACAGAATTACAAAACTAAGTTCACATGCCTCGGCAACCATTCGCGACTTATTACATCTTTAAGGCCCCTTCTTTTGTCTTATTTCTTCCAATGGTGCCCTGCCCGTACCTAAGTCAACGGAAAGTAGTTCCTGTAGGTATGAAACTAATGACGCTTTCGACCAGTCTTATTTCAGTACATGCGCACAAGCCTGCCAGTTTAAAACGTCTGAGCTGATTGCACTTTTTGGCTGGGAGGCCGGAACTGACTGCGTGCTTATTTTGTGTGGAATAGTAGCGGCGTGAACGCCCTTGCACTCACACGGAGGTGGCGACGAGCTGCTGCTTTCCGGTGAGGAGCACCTTCTTGTCGACAGCGTGGACGCTCTCAAGGAGGCCGTACTCTTCGTAGAGGCTGACGTTGTACTTTACGGTCAGGAACGAGTCGCCGACGTCGTTCTTCTGCAAACAACGAAGGAAGAGGCTTAGTGAAGAAGCTTCTCCCTTGTCCCGCTGAGGTGCATCCTGGTCAGTATCTTAAGAAGCAGCGTGTTAAGACGGGTGCGCTTTCTACTGTTAGAAAGGTACAACGAGGCATGAACAATACGTCAGGTAAATTTTTTCGGCTATGGCAATGACAGCAATTATGGCATCTTGATCAGCTACAGGCATCTTGGTAGTGTAAGGGGAACAATTCGCAGATTGTCAAACTGGGAAACAGCAGTGTAAAGAATTGAGTGGTATATCTTTCACGTTTTACATCTTAAAACTCTGGGCCTCATTAGGAACTAAATGATCATAAAAGGTTGGTTGACAGCAAGTACATCTGTGGACAAACAGTGCGCCATCTGGTGGGTGTCTAACGCTCCCAAAGATTCGTTGAAATATCACCTGAACAGGGGCCGCTGTGGCCAACGCCTTCTCCAGAAAAAAAACGGTTTAGATGTCGTCATTAAGATTGGGAATATGTAGGCCTCGAATTAACGCCTCAGGAAAAAAGACGAATGGGCGGTTTCCCGTCCGTGGGCTGCTCCTTCACCATTGCGCTATTCGCAGGTCTACATCACGTATCTCAACCAACTAGCCCAGACCGCTTGAGACTGCTAAACTCCGCTAGCCTCCGACTAACCAAAGTAAGTACGCTATAAGTCACAATGTACTCGTGAGGCCAGTCACGTGACGGCTAGTCCCTGTACGGTATGCTTAGCGCTGTGCGCACCTGGTAGTCCTCCCTGAGTCCTCCGGCGCCGTAGGGGTCCACGTAGTGGGTGTACTCGGGCTCGACCGGCTCGTAGGGCAGGGTGGGCTTGTGCACGGGGCAGACATGCGGGCATCCCTGGTACTCGTAGTCGACGTGGTGGAACACCGAGGTGTACCCGAGGCACTTGTGGTAGTTCTTGGTCTTGGTCAGGTTCAGCACGCTCAGGTCGTGCACGTCGGACAGCAGGTGGTATGTGGTCTCGCAGTTGCCCACCAGGTCGTGCTGCGCGTCGCACAGTCATGCCATTTGAGCGATGCTACTCCCGTCCTGGCGTTTTGCGCATTTATAGAGCTGCGCTGCTTACTGTACACAGTGTAAGCTGAGGCTTGCGTAACTTTAGCTCTGACACTTACGACACGCAGGTGGCCCATAAATGATAGCTGCGTCTTTAAATAAACAACGTTCTCCTACACGATTACTGCGTATGTACTGCGCCTTTAGAGGCATATTGCGTTAAATTTTCCGGGCGCATTTCTCGTGACCAGGTAGGTATTCGTTCTAATCAAGTTCGCAGTCTTGCGAAAAGGTAAAAGGTATTGTTAAAGCACAATTTCTAAGCCACAAATTAAAATCATGTAACGTTTGTTTCGGCGCACGTTAAAGATCCCCAGGTGGTCAAGATCAATCCAGAGCCCTCCACTGCGGCGCGCCCACGTGCAGCTTTAGGGCGTTAAACCCCACAGTCTGAAGGTCAGGTAATGTTGCTGCAGACTATGCGGTGTGATCTACGTTTCAGGTCACGGCATTGCCGGTGAGCAGGTGCTAGCTTGCGCTCAGGGCAGCTCACCTCGAAGACCTTGTAGACGACCACTTCGTCCTCGGGGGCGACGGGCGTCACCTTGCTGAAGGGAACAGCCGTGGTCAGAGGCTCGCTGAACGACAGCACGGAGGCCACACCGCGGTACAGGTTCACCACGGGCTCGGGCAGTTCCTCGCGCACCTCGATGGTCACCACCTGTGCGCAGCAGGGGACGGAGGGCGTGATCTTGTCTTCCCCGGCTTTGACAACGCAGGTTTAGGGTCAAGCCCAAGTTTGGCTGTTTAGGCGGGCTTCTCTACTCTTTAAACAGCAGCCTAAAGTATTTAGACGCTGTGCTTGCAGTGATGAATCCATTTTCTGTATTTATTTAAGGGAAGCATTAATAGCCTTCAAACGACACTACATAAAGCCGCTTTGGAATTATACATGTGCTCTGTCAATAGTGATTTCAAATTAGTACAAATAGCAACAATTTTAAGCATCACGTGCAGATTTGCAAGCCAATAGTAAGTCAATAGCGTCCTTATAATCCCGATTTGCAAATCAAAGCCCGGGTAAATGTCAACCTTCTAGCTGATTCGGACACTTCAATTTCCGTATTTGAGGGGTGTCCGGCAACGAAGTAGTTAGTTTTATACTCTCCCAAGCGCGCACTTAGTCAACTGGGGGTCCCTGTAGACCCCACGACAAGTGCTCTGCGCGAGTTGGTGACGCACCTTGAGCTGCTCAACGTTGAAGATAACCGGCTTGGCCAGGTGCTCCAGGAAGTGCTCCAGAGGAGTGTGGTACAGTCCCGGGATCGGCGCGGTGTGGTCGTGCACTTCCTTGTCGTACACCGCAGTGGTGACGTTCAGGAGCTGCAAGCGAAAACAAGAGGAGGTCAAACACCGAGGCGGAAGAGTCGTTCTAACTGACACCTGAGTTCATTTCCAAAAGCTTGCTGCTAGATGGGTAACAGTGCCTGACGAAGGCCACGTCCCTGCCGAACGTCTCGGTCGAGAACTACACAATGCTTCACAAAATGCAGCGTAAGGTTGTTCTCCTCAGCTCCAAAATTTACCTGAGATTGGCACCACTTTGTTTGCCTGGTGAACTCAATCGATACACTATCGCGGTAGAAGTTCCGGCCCCTAACTACAGCTCTTGCTTGCCTGGTGCCGCTTTCACCACAAAGAGTAATACTAAATGATCTTGAGAAATTGGGCAGGGTTCTTAAGGGATCATATGAATTCTGATATTTTTGGGTTTATTAGCTACAACCATATTAGTAATCTGCCGTTTCCCAGAGACATTAACGCACGTGTAATGGTTTCATAAATAGAGTAAACATGAGCATTTGGTGATGTACATCTCGCCGCGGTTTAATACTGCACTGACTAGATAATAACACACAAATATGTTTTTGAACCACTACATCATCTCGTTTTTTTTTTTTTCATCCATTGCGACCAGAATTCTCAAGTATATGGGACCCTTCAATTGCGAGCGAAGGTTTTGTCCACTGAAAGCACGTGGCATTTTTGTATTTGAGTTTCGAAGAACCAGTTTTTGTTAAAGGTACCGGGTCACTATGTCTGAAAGTGTTCGTATTGAAAAGAGTATCCTGAATTCTAAATGCAACCAAAAAAATTCAGCGCGATACAAAATTATTTTTGTTGCTGCTCCAGCCTTGGGAACAATTTGCGCAGATTTAGATAAGCTTGGCATCTTCTAGGGGGCGAAGCACCTTAGGACCTCGCTCTGTCCGGGGCTTGGAGTCCGTGCACACAGTGTTGCGCATGCGCGAGGAGCTTTGGGTTGGATTGGATTGGATTTGGATTTGGATTGGATTAGACTGGATTTAAAGGATTAAATCGTATTCAATTGAATTTTAGCTGATTGGATTGCATTGGAATTGTATATGCTGTATACACGTATATACACGCGTTGTCACTCACTTACATGCGCGAGTGGGCAATGCCACGGACGGGTGATTTACGGTAAGAACGATCCCCAGAGCTTCGCCCCCTCGTCATGATTCACTTCGTGGAGATGCGTGAATTTTTTTGTCCGGGATTTTCACCCAGAAAATTTTTGTCACCACGGAGGTTGTCCTTGGCGTAAAAGAGGAGCGGGGGTTCTTACCTGCACGAACAACCTGGCCGTCTTGGCGACGGGGTCGGCCGCGGTGACGATGACCTTGAGGTAACCATAGAGCTCCTCGCCGGTAGCGTGCGGGGCCTTGAGGGGGACGCTGAGGGAGACGGCGCTGCGGTACTTGTACGTGTATTCCTGCCTCGGTTCGAACACTGCAGACGAAAGGGTTCTCTTTTAACACACTACCACCTTGAAGTAGACAAGAAGCGTGCTATTGGCGTCAACACATATGGGCTAGTTAAGTTACTGTGACAGTGTTGTCTGCCATTGTTAAAGCAACTGTACCTTGCGCTTGTAAATGAAAGTGTGACTTTTGAAATTAAAGTTGTGCACCTTGATAACACTATTAAACTTTCAACATGGCAGTAGCAAATTAATAATGCCATGAGCGCTGCCTGATTGATGTGAGCCTTCGTGTTATTAGCAGTAATAAGACAGCATATGCTGATTTCCTGCATACGATGTGTTCCCCATGAGGGCTGTTTTTCCTTTCACCATCCTACTTTAAGCAGTATAAGATTCTCTGATAAAACAAGATAACATTCTCGAGCATCCTTCCGACGTTTTGAGTGCGGCATAAGTGCGTGTAAGTTCAGGGGCCACCCTTGCTTTCTTCCGGGTATAAATCGCCGCAAGACAAAAAACGAAGGTTTGAACACGCGCCAGACGAAGGTGTAGTGCGATGATACCCTTTGTTTGCGTCTCCAGAACCCTGCGTAGGGCATGGGTATTGCTTGGGTGCCAGCCAAACGTGAACCAAATCTTTATGGCTTTCTTACGCTTACTTGTATAGCCGGTACTCTATAGTGAGAAATCGTTGGTGAAGTTACCATCTTTTTGAGGTCTCGCACGGTAAGACCTTATCCCCTGATAAGGGTAATGTTAGAAATGCCTCCTTCAACCTTCAACCTTCAACATGTCAAGCCTTCATGTGGTTTTACAAAGCCGCAATACTTGCAAATGGTGTTAATCGTGTGCGCGCATCAATTCTCGGTGACAGGAGTGCTCTTTTGTCGATAACAGCCAAGCATATCACAAAACAATGCTCACCGAGTTTGGGGTAGGTGTGGGGCACCTCGAACGCAGCTGCGGGGGAAGAGAAAATAAACAATGTCAGTATGCAGCTTGAACTTTGCTTTTGTTAGAAAAAATGTTTCGCACGAACGCAAACCGACAAGAACATCGACAGCTTACTGCTCGGAGAGTAATCGATATTGAGGTTTCTTTCTTGGTTTTTCTGTAGATCAATACCTGCTCGCGAATACATAGGAACATAAACCTTAGGTTAACCATTCATTCATGCTATTTTTGCAAGTAACTAAACATTAAATGCATATAAATGTTGGTGCAATAGCTGATCAGCACCCGCCGCTACTTATTATGCTCATTACTGTTTATAGAGTAGTATTAGTAGTGGCAGTATTATAAAGAAGTATCATTAGTAGTAGTAATTGTAGTAGTAGTATAAAGTAGTAGTATAAGCAATGCCGACTAATCGGAAGCCAAGGAACCATAACAAGTGAACCTGTTTAGCTAATTGTCCACCCGCCCTTAACGTAAACCTGAAACTCTGATAAGTATAACAAAATTAACTTCCTGCGATTAACTCTCCGCGGAAGCTTACAGCCAGTTGCGGTCTGATCAAAGTGTCGGCAAGATGTTGCCGTTTATCTAGGGCCTGTTTGAAAAAAGTCTCCGCGCGCTATGTAAGCTTCGCTTCCACCAGCTGGGACCCGATACGAACTTTCGTCACACGTTACCGACAAGCGTGTTCAAGTGCAGGAGTATGTATTATTATAGTGTCACTTTTCACTTAAACGCGACAGTTTAATCTTCCGTAGAGGCCTATCTCTATCACTGCGTTTGCAGCTGGAGTAATCTGTGCACCGTCAGCGAAGCTGTCGCCGCCTCCGAAGTACGGGAGAGACAGCTGGGCGTCTTGCAATCGTAGGTCCGTGTAGAAAAGGTTGCCCTTGCGTGCAGTTTTGGTCGGCGGATGCACGTAGTTTATGAAGGTAGCTACCCTGACACATTTTACTAAACAATGCTTTTGAAAGCCGCTATCTATTTTACCCCGCTATTTATCACAGTTGGCGCTCCATTGTATGCAGACTTTTCGGGTAAATACGTTCCCAAGAATACAGGCCAATACTCCTCTCTGAAGCACCCTCTGGTTAATTACCAAATCAATAGGCGTTTTTTTGTTATTGTTTTCGCGCTGCAGGCGCGATATTTAGGCAGTGCCGTAGCTATTTATTTGTTCATCTTCAATTTCGGTGCTGGTTCATTGCTTGGTTCCACTTGGGAGAAATTGTAACTCGTTTTTTTTCATGGCTTAGGCCCTGTAATTCTGCCTACGTCTTTTCAATATTTTTAAACCTTTGTATTTCTGAGCAATGGCATCAAGCTCTCAGCCCTTATGTTCTTTTGTAAAATGAAGCGTCGCGTTCGAATAACGGCGACACGCTTTAAGCTGTGTCTATTATTATTTTCATCGACTATCTGGCTTCCGTGACTAGAGTGCAGCAAGCCGCACAATGCGATTATTTGAAAAGTAGTATCCTATGCAGCTATTACGTGATCCTCGGTGGGAACGCGCCTGCCTGCGCAAACATTACAAACGGCTATCCTCCATATTGGTCTCCTGAACAGAGTTCGTAATTCATCGTGACAGCCACAACGCAGCAAAAAGAACAGGGACACAAGTGAAGGCACGTCCTGTGGGCCTTCGCTTTCGTTCTTGATTTTTCCCTCCGCTGTGGTTAGCACGATGGTCTCCTGAAGCCACCAATTCAAGTTCCCACGGCTACGTGCCCTGGACCTCGCCCGCACCGTTAGGCCTAAACCGTGAGGCGTCTCCACTCCGGGAAGCGTTTCTACCACTCACCGACAGCTGCGACGAGCAAACCGAGGGCTGCGAGGACCCTCATGGTGTCCGGTAGCGCACAAGCTCTCCTCCTGGACGGGAAAGTCGGCGCGTGTACGTGGTCCTACCGAAGCTCGGAGCCCGACTGGCCTGCCCTGACAGCGGGGAGCGGTCCCTTATATGGCGTCCGCCACAGGACTGCCCAGCCAGCGCTGGCTAAGCATCGCGCGTCGCTGGCTCTTGCAGAAAGACCGGCGGGGAGAGGTAAAAAAACAGCGCCTCCAGGACCGATGGTGCTCTTCGGAAAAAGAGGGGAGAGAGCGCCTTCACAGGCCAGCAAGTCTTGGGGGGCCCGCTAATCATCGCCAACGCTGCCGACTCCTCGAGAACCTGCCTAGCTGCGGCCACGACGATAAGCGCCCTTCTTCCCGGGCGACAACGTGCCCTATGCGCCCGCCTATGGTCAAGACGCACGGCCGAAGCCCGAACGAACCAGAGCGGTTTAGTGCCACATCCGCAACATGCTCGATTCAGCGCAGCCGCATTTGTAAAAAAATTAGCAGTGGCTTAGCTCGGCTATGCCAGGATATACGTAGCGGAATCTAAGGTTCAACAGGTTATTCTGAGCTTTCCTTGTTGTCTAGAATTAGCATGATTATAATGCTTACTGCTGCTTCAATGACACACACGCACACAGTATACGCATTATATGACACATGTGTATTTATCAAGCGGTTCGGGCGCAGCGTCACCAATTGCCCCAGAGCTAAGCTGGTTCCACAGGCGCACGCCGGTGTTGCTGCGACGCACAAGCCATCGCTTCCACACCCGGCCACGCCCCGCATGATCATCAAGTGAACCGGGCCGCCATGTGTGGAACGGAGGTCAGCGAAGACGCTGGGCACGTGGGGTGTGTGAGAGACACCGGGCAGCGAGCAACGTTCTGTGCGCCGTGTGACGTCACTGCTTCTTGCGCATGCGCAGCACGGCTCTCCAGGAGCCACGCGAAGCTGCTCAACCTCGGTTAGTGAAGCTCACGCTACAATAACAAGATCCTGGGACACGGCTAACTTGCACATCTCTTCCAAGGCACTGAAGCAGGGTCAATGTGCGCCCATCTGCTCTTCGTGCATCCTCGCTTCTTTCCGGCGTGCTTTAGACGTGGCCATCTCGAGCAATAAGTTGTCGGTTGATCAGCTCAAAATGACTTGGCCAACTGTTCCGTTCAAAGTTCCATTGATGGAGTATAGGGACCAAAAGTGCAATCTACTGCGAACCGAACCGCTACTTTGGCCGGAACTCAATCATAACCGGAACTGTCATTTTTTTAGCTCACTTAACTCGAATTGGAAGTCATCGCCAAAAAACTTCACCGGGGTTTCTAAGTCTGTTTCCGTGCTATAAAGGAGAAAACCTGGTAACACTTGTCAAATACTATTTTTACCATTTAACTGCATCGGCAATTCTTTCTTTGCTTTTGTTTCATCGCCTTTTCACCCGGATTATTTCTGTGGCTTCTTTACTGCTGAGCTTTGCTGGTAGCATTTCATTATATCTTGTTTTCGACATTTCTTTTTTGCTTTTTCACTGTTGTACCCGTAGCAAGCCCTGGCGTAACAAGCACTAGCAGGACTGACCTCACCAGTTCACAACAAATCTCTCTCTCTCTCTCTCTCTCTCTCTCTCTCTCTCTCTCTCTCTCTCTCTCTCTCTCTCTCTCTCTCTCTCTCTCTCTCTCTCTCTCTCTCTCTCTCTCTCTCTCTCTCTCTCTCTCTCTCTCTCTCTCTTCATTTCCGTTTCTTCGCCTTTTGGTGCAAATTGATTCCACGAGTAGACTGGTAACACACGCCGCAACTTCCCAAGAACCTGAGTTGTGCGGTGCTCGGGGGTTTCTCTTCTGCTCACGTGCCGTCACGTGAGTAGGGCGTAACAGAATGAAATAACTCAAAACGTGCTCACACTCTCCAAGGCAATCCCTTGGTTCAGACTCCCAGCGATTCACTCGAGTGACAAATCCATGCCGCCAACAAATAGAATTCTGCAAACGGTTAAAACACGGGCGTAATTCTGATACCAACGTACAAAGTGCCTACCGGTGGCGACTTCATCAACAACAAACTACTGAAAGGTACTACTACTTCATTTTTTTAATAAAATCATGTTCACAATACTTACTCAGTCATTAAAAACGGGTAGCATGCCGGACGACCGAAAAAAAGACCAAATTATTATCGTCCGAAATCAGGCAATCAAGAAATTCTATGTAACCACCTTTAAATTTCCTTGCCAAGCATTTTATGTAAGTTACTCGAGCACGTTACAGCCACTAGTAGTGTGCCCTACCTAAAACATATTAATTTTTCTACGCTCATCAACACGAATTTCCCAAACTAATGACATATGTCAAACATAGCTAGCAGCATTCATCCTTAACGTGCTGCGGGGAAAAGATAACTACCGCCGAGTAGATGCCATCTTTCAAGACCTCACCTAGAAATTTGACCACGTTTTACATAATCTACTACTAGCTAAGCTACCTGCCCTCTGCCTCCCGGAAAACGGTCAATTCGATTTAAAATGTCCTATAAAACAGGAAGCAATTCACCGCCGCCAATACCCACCCGTCCGTCTTTGTCAATGAAGGATTGGGCATCCCGCAGGGCGAACGTCTATTACCTCTACTGTTTTTTTTTTTTTTTTATAAATAAGCTTCCGCGTAACACAGTATGCTAAATTAAGGCTTTTTACCGTCATTGCGGTTTGTATGCGGCCTTTCATAACGTAAAAAAATTGGCCGCGTATCTGCTCCTTTCGTTGCAAATGTCGTCAAAAGACGATACTCTTTATCGGCTTTTGCGAAGTAAATGCCTCCCTTCGCTTTCCCGCTCACCTCTCATGTTGTTCCTCTTGCGTCGCGCTCCTCCCAAGGTAAAGACGTCAAAGGTTTGCTTAAATCATTTTAAATTTCCCGCGTTCCACTGCTCCAAACCGCGTGTCTCGATGCGAACGCTGCCGTACGGCGAAGACGCGCGTTAATCGAGGCGCCCTACTTCAACGTTTATAGAACCGCGTTTCCCTACTCCACGTGCGTTGCAAGGAGAACGTGGAACCTATCTAGTGGAACCTTGCGTAACTGTTGCCGGTTGATTTCTTAAAATGTCGCCAGAAGCTATAGTGGCGCGGGTGACAGCAGGCGACGGCGGAGTGAATTCTTTTTCTGCAGTTGATGAAGTATTTAATTTCGCAAAAGGCAAGCATGTTTGATTTTTTTATAAAGAACACTGCAAATATCACTTCTGTATTGATTTGTTGTCTCATATTTGCGTAATTTCTTGTTCTTCTCCAACAATGTTGAAAAGTATGAACCTTACACCGGACATAGACGGGTAGATTTAGCTGCGACTATATAAGACTATTGCGCAGGCACTGTTTTGCTTTGGCCGGGTGGCTGAATCGAGTCACAGACAGACAGACGGACAGACAGACATACAGACAGACCAAAATTTCTGGGTTTAAGTAGCCCAAGAAAGACTATCGTCTTTAAAACAGTGCCTAAGCGCGATCGTAATGCGATGACGTCTGGGTGAGGATCATCACTCCCAACCCTAAACCTAACAAAATGAAAACTGCTATCAGTCACACGCAAAAATGACCTAATGACATAACGCTACAAAATAATTTCATTCTCATTGACCAGACGACACCTGATAAATACTCCTGCGTGCAAATGACATGTCACATCCGGGGCGTTAAACTATCTTCTTTGATGTAGCATGACCTCGCTTCTTACTCACTGCGCCCTAAGGTTATATGAATCAATGAGTAAAGCTTTAGTCAATGACAGATACTGTTGTTAGGGCACCCGCTCGGCGGAGGGGATACTCAGTCCGGGATCCTCTGGCATCGACTGGCTGCGAGGGCCCTCTTCACCAAGTCAAGCTTGATCGTGCGGTCCTTGCCGGCCAACCGCTCCGCCCACTGTTGAATGGAGGGATTGGAGACACCTTGTAGACCTGACGTTTTCTGGCATACCTGATGGTATAGGGTAGCGGGTGCTGGGCCTTAGTTTCAGGTGGCTGGATATTCGGTCGGATATATCGCAAATGAAAGCAATCACCACCACCACTACCATGGACTACGCACGTAGAAAACATGCGCAGACGCCTTGCGCACATCTGGCTATTTGATAAGAGGTACTTATCAATATAAGCGTCCAGCTATATAAAAAACTTCTTCATCTAGCAAGCATCCTACCTAAGTTTGAATATGGCGCCTCTTCCATTTGGAGCCCTTCACAAGTTCATGTTCGTACCTACTTAGAAAATTCCCCAAACCTAACTGCTCTCTTCATGACTTGCCAATATTGCAATAATATCAGCGTGAGTGCATTAAAACAGACATTACCTTTCCCTTCGTCAGCGTCGTGCCGAAACACCTCTCGCATTTGCTTACTTCAGTGCTTTTTTTACCGCCCGCAACAGACTCAACTTTTGTTAGAACTACCATCCGGAACGTCATCACTTTTAAACGAATATCATCCAAACACACCTAATGGTGGCCGTACTTCAGCAATAAATAACTCATTTTTGCACATTTTATAATAATTTGGAATCACTTACCAAACCGTATCGCTGTACCATCCAACCGCCTAACCTTGCGCGAAAAATTTAATCTTCGCGTACTGTAATTCCTAATTTTTTTCTGCATGTGTTCTTCTATCGCTTTTAAATAATTTCTACACAACGCTCACCACAATTTTTTGCACTGTGTGAATTCTTTTTGTAGGTTTACCTCGTGTGCAACTGGTGAATATGTGTCGGTCCGTGTTCTTTATTGTTGTCATTGCTGTACAGTTTAATCTGTTGTATTGCAAATGTCCTTGTAACCTACCCACATAAATTTTCTTTGTTTGTAATATTTTAAAGCGAAGCTTTCATGCTTCACTGATGGCAAAGTAGTAACTCCAGAACGCACTGCACGAAAGCCACCTTTACACAATGGGCTTCTACACGGGCACGTCAAGCTCCCCATGGTGTTTCAAAAAATCAGCAGTGGCTTAGCTCGGCTATGCCAGGATGTACGTAGCGTGAGGTAAGGTTCAGCTGGTTATTGTTATGTTTCCTGGTTGTCTAGGAATAGCTGATTATCATTCCCACTGCTGCTAAAGCGATTTCCAATCCAATCCAATCCAATTTAACCCGATCCAATCTAATCCAGTCGCGGTGGCGGTGGCTCCGGCGCGCCAGCTGCACGCCGTGAGACGGCACTGCTCCTCGCGCATGCGCAGCACGGCTCTTCAGGAGCCACGCGAAACTGCTCAACCTCGACCAGTGTAGCCCACGCTACAAAGAGCCAAGCGCCTCAAGAAAGGAAACGCTTCCCGCGGTCGGAATGGAACCTCATCCCTCGGGTTCGGACACGGTACTGAAGCGAAGCCTTCTATGCAACACTGGTGGCGATTTAGCTGCGCCAAAACGTACTGCAGGAAAGCCAACCTCACGCAATGGGTTTCAACGCAGGCACATTAATCACACCGCACACTTAGACAATCGGAGGTCTTTACGTACAAAACACGATACGGTACGCAGTGTAATAGAATCGCCGGTAATGATGAACGTTCCACCATCGCATTCGGGTCGCATAGCATATCATTTCGGTTCGTTGCGCGCGCGTTGCCCTTGGACTTCAGCAGTTTGTATTTGAGAGCTTTGAGGTTTTGACCATCTTTTTCGCAAAAAAGAGCCTTTGATTATTTTTTTTTGCTTTGCATTCATTTGTCCTCATTATTTAGATATGTCCGACTAATCATTATTGCCCGCCGTTATGTAACGCTCTCCGGCTTTTAAGGTGACAATAAAGTAAAACTCAAAGACCTTCCCCCTTGGATATAGGGAGGTCCAGCAAAGCTGGTGGCCTGATTGAATTTGCTATGTCGGGATTTAGCTACATTGGCGATTTTCTATACTGAATTGTAAGGACAGTGGCCCGATCTCTTATTGGCAGACTAGGGATACACTCAATTGGTGGATAGAGACAACGACGTTGAATTACCACATCTCAGGCTCTAGTGCGCCGCACGGGCGGCCGCCGAGGATTGCGCAATGTGGCATTGCGCAATGGCGGGGGAGATCGACGCCGCGCGTGCTATTCACGGTTTGGAAAGCAGGTGGCGGTGGTGGAGAGTACGAAGTGGGGCTGTAACCATACGTCCTCCGCAGATTGCCATGTGTCAGTGCGCAACACGCAATGTGGGAAAGTCAGCTTACAAGGGGCCTCGATTGATTGATTGTAGGGTTTAACGCGCCGACGCAGCGCAGGCGATGAGGCGCACCGTAGTGGAGGGCTCCGGATTAATTTTGACCACGTGGGCATCTTTAACGTGCGCCGAAATCTCGTACACACGAATGTTTTTTTTTGCTTTTCGCCTCCATCAGAAGAGCGGTCGCCGCGGCCGGGAATCGAACCCGCGACCTCGTGCTCAGCAGCACAACTTACAAAGGGCTCCACGTCTGGGAAGACATGGAGCCCTGGGAAGACATTACTGCCCAGTCTTTACTGGCCAGTGCCCAGACCCGGACATTGCTGCCCAGTGAGGGTCTGGTATGGTGCCAAGAACCAGTTCGTAAACCGGATGAGTCATGTAGGCTGTGATGGTCTCTCTCTCAAAACGCGGTGTGGGGACCTGTATTTTTAGGAGCGATGCACCTTAAGGCCGAGGCTTTTCCGTCCGGCGTCCGGCGTCCGGCGTTCGTGCTCACGCAACAGCACCGTGTAAATCGAAACACCTGTGAACAAAAGGTTCACAAAGGGTGAAAAAGAACAAAATAAAAGGTTCACAAAAGGTTAGAGGCAGAGAGAGAGAGCTCCTGGAGAGCCGCGCTGCGCATGCGTGAGGACCATTGGATTGGATTGGATTGAAATGGATTGGATTGGATTGGATAAAATTGTATTGAATCGGGTTGGATTGGAAATCGTTTTAGCAGCAGTAAGCACTCTCTCGGGTGATTTAGGGTAAGAACGATTCCCAGTGCTTCGCCTACTCGTCATGATTCACTTCGTGGAGATGCGTGAATTTTTGCTTCTGGGAGTTCCTTGATGGAGCCGTCAAGAACAGCAACTCGGCGTGTCTTCCCACGCAAGCAATCGTCGTCAATTGTATCCAGGCGGACGATGGCTGTGTCGCTCCTAGTACCTCGGAGTGCGCTAGCGAATTTTCCTTGCCCTTGCCCTGGAACAAGTGGCCAAAAACGTTGAGTGTCATTGGAGGTGGGACCAGGTCCAGTTGAGTCCGACGGCTGGGCTCTGTGGAACTTGGTTTTCGCGGCTATCCCTGGAGGCTCGTAAATGGCACAGGCAGCTACTTCGTCGTTGTCTCCTGATCTGCTTCGACAGGACAGTTATAGGCACCGTGACTTGGTCTGCCACACTCAGAGCAGGTGGTGTTTACTCTGGTCACAGTGGGACAGTCCTGCGCGCGGTTTTCAGGACGATCGCGTAAAAAAGCACTTCTGCGGCGTCCGTTTCTGTGTAACCAGCTGAACCTTAGCTCACGATACGCATATCCTGGCATAGCCGAGCTAAGCCACTGCTAATTTTTTACATATCATAGTGGCGCGGTACGTAATTCTCTGAACAAAAGTTCACGGGCATTTCGCTTTCTTTGCTCATAAAATTGGATCCGCGTAAGCGCCACCGCCCTACTTGAGTTATCAACAGCCACATTTATCTCGCGCAAAGCCATCGCGACCCAAAAAAAGAAGGCATTTGGGGTAACAGCGTGATAGCGAAAACCGCGATAAAATGATACAGCATGGATGTTGAACGTACCAGCTGCGTTCCAGAAGCTCCCTCGACAACGGAGTAAGTCTATCACGTCTCCCATCTTAACACCTAAGCATAGAGGTCTTCCGAAACTCCTTTAAAGCGAAGCTTTAATTGGATAGTTTAAAGGAAAATCCGACATGATCCGCAACCCCCTGCGCATGCGCGAAGAAAAAAAACTCAGTTTTGAAGCAGTTGTAAGTAAGGGAGGAGAAAATGGCTCGGTTTAGAGACGACGTTGCTACACTGTCGCGTCTAGTCTGCGTGATCTACCACCCAACAAGAGCTCCGCCAATAAACAGGACCCTGCCATTGTGCCTCTGGAGCGAATGCGAATCATGGAGCGAACGCGGTTGCTTCTCTGTTTCTGGTACGTCTCCAATGACGTTGTGCAGCGGGAAAGTGTTCAATATTGTCAATATGCGTCCCCTTTCTTTGGCTGCTATTTCGAGAAACTTCCTTAGGTGCCAGAGAGGAATCAAACGCGTTACCAGTGATCAACGATGCACGTTGTTTTCACGGTCTATTAGATGGGACCCTGTAACACTTTTTTGGACATTTCATAAAATCCTAGGTGCTGTCGGACCGTAGTCCATAAGTACATCTAGTATTTTAACGGGGCGACCACAAAGTACTTTAGCCAAATATTACTGCTCTAAGCCCATCAGATAACTTGGAAACTCGCTCATCAGCACTACGCTCAGTCACGGGACGACACCCACGGGTACCGAACTTGCCGCACGGCGTGCTGCGTTCGCGTTCCTTGTAGGGAGCCTACATGCGCCGCGCCTTCGTCGAAGGCGCGGCGCATGTAGGCTCCTTAGTTTCTTGCAGAGCAACCAACACGTCAGTGGGCAATCTTCACGGACTCTCTGGTGGCCCTGTTTTAAATTTCTGTTTTAACACCATTTTTTAATCTCTTGTGTAAATCGTGAATAGTTTTAGAACGTAGTCAACAAACACATCCAGTACTTAGAATAGGTGGTCGCAAAGTACCTCAGCCAAAAAAAAATGCGCGCCAATCCACCCTGTGAAGGTGGTTGGAAAGCGAAGCTGTAAACGACACACACAACGATTACCCATGCGAAGTAACTTGAATTCCCAGACGTGGCTCTACAAAGAGGGAAACCAGAGACAAGTAAAATGCACTTAACCACACCCTTTATTACTCCAAAGAGATATTTTTGCTATGGTCAAATCAATGCAAGATCCATGAATGGTGTTTGGTTGAGTTGCATTGGTGAGCACATGAATGGAAACTCTCCTTTAATGAAAGAAAAGCAAGCTCAAACCCAGTGTTAGACAATATTACTTCTCCTCCATCTCTGCCGCCGCCGGCGGAGGCGACGAGATCGACAGCAGAGACGGGGCAGAAATGAGATGTCATGCACCGGTCTGAGCTTCTTTAAACTTTTTCTGACTCCTAGCGCATGCGCGAGGCGCGTTCATTGCCACTACACTCGACGTGAGCGGAGTGCACAGCTGTGCGAGAGAGAGAGAGAGACAAAACTTTTTTATTGAACTGAGGTGGGGTGGTTCCTCATTTCAGGTAACCATGTGCTGTCCCTGCTTGACTGGCCCTCTCGACCAGCAGAATTTGACAGCAGCATCTCCCACTGCTACGGGGTAGGGGAAGGAAAAGGGGCTGGCAGGTCTGGGTTCTTGACACACTCCCATATTATGTGCCGTAGAGTGCCTGGTTACATTTTGCGTCGGTTTGTGTAGGAAATAACAGATGCATCCTGACTGGATGTGGAAACGTATTTGTCTGTATTAGTCTGAGTGTGGTTTCTTGGCTCCTTGAGAGCTCTGGGTGTGGTGCCGGGGATGTTCTTCTACTGAGCCTGTAGTGTTGGGTAATTTCGTGGAAGGTTCTGAGAAGCGTGGGTTCCGGTGTCTCCTCCGCGGCCTGGTGGGCGAGATCTCGGGCCATGAGATGGGCGTGTTCGTTGCCTCTCATGAAGGAGTGGGCCGGTGTCCACACAATTGCCACCTTCCTGTCCGGCGTCTTGCTTTTCAGGATGCGTAGCGTCACAGGTGACACCCATCCCGACATGAAGCTGCGGCATGCCTCTTGTGAGTCTGTGACAATGGCCGTGGTGTTGGTTTGCGTTAGGGCGATAGCGATGGCAAGTTCTTCAGTTTCTTTGGCTGTGGCTCTTGGAATGGATACACTGGTCAAATGCTTACACCCGTCCGTCACCACGGCCACCATGGCTCTTTTACCGTTGTAGTGGGCTGCGTCGGTGTAGGTCGTCATTGGGACTCGGGAGTAGCTCTGATTCAGCGTTTTTGCGCGTGCTTCTCTGCGACCTTGATGGTAGTTCGGGTGCATGTTTCTAGGTATCGGGTGGACTAATATGGATTTACGCCACGATTCCGGATCGCCTACGACTGGGGCTGGTCTCGTGGAACCCTCTGAAGTTTGGTCAGTACACTGCGCCCGTTCGTGTACGAGCGAGCCGTGCCCTCTGATTTGACAAGTGGCCCTCAATGAGTTCCGATACAGTATTGTGCAGCCCCATACGTAGTAACTTGTCTGTGGATGCGCTCATGAGTAATCCAAGGGCTTGCTTAAGTGACTTGCGTATGAGCACGTCGATCTTCCCCTGTTCCGTTCTACTCAGGATGACGTACGGAGTCACGTAGGTTATTCGTGAGAGGACGAACGCTTGGATAAGACTGAGCGTGTCGCTCTCTTTCATGCCTCTGTGTCGGTTCGTGAACCTGCGTACCATATGCGTGACCTGTTCGATGGTCTTGGTGAGTTGCTCTACCAATGCATTGTTCTTGCCGTCTGCCTGGATGAGCAGACCCAGAATCCTGATTGATTTGCTTGGCTTGATGTCGTGCCCATCGAGGGTGATTTGGATGTTGTCGACATCTTTTTTTGTTCTGCGTCTCCTCACCACGAGAAGCTCAGACTTCTGTGCGAGAGGTGGCGTGATGCCAGCAGGTGGCATTCAGCGAGAACGCAGGTGATAAATCCGCAGCTGTGCTCGGTGAGTGCGCCGCCTGTCTCCCCCTTCTCCGCGTGGGCTCGTAGCTGAATCGGTAACACAGCGGGCTCTCGTTCCGTTTCTCTGTTCGTTGCAGGTTCGATTCCTGGCGGTGCCAGTAACTTCTTTTATTTGTTTGCGGGAGTTTTCTCTTGACACCAACGGTCACGAAAGAACAGGGCACAGCTGCCGTAGCACTGTCGATTCCGCGTCGGCGGCAGTCTCTGCTATTGCCCCTACGTACTGACCTCGTCAGCCGCTTAATTAAAAAGCGACGTGGACGTGATGCAAGTGCCTCGAGTGCAAATTGTTGCCGCGGCCAGAGAACGACGCGCGACGCTCGAGACAGTGGGTGGGGAGACGCGCGCTAGGAGCGGTCTGCGTAGGAGCCGGTCTGCCTACAGGTCTGCCTACAGTTGTGTTAGCCTTGACACCGCGCGGATATTCGATTGCCGCTCTCGTAAGCGGTGCAGATGAACATTTTAAATGCAATTCGCCATCGCATCATTAACTCCTTTCTCGTATGAGCTGCCTTGTTTGGGACTTGAGTCTCATTTCGTGCAGCGGTAACAATTGACCTATCGTTCAAGCAACCTGCGCCGGCCTGCGCAGCGACCGTGCGGGTCGCTCTGTGCGCTTTTAGTGCCCCCGGCGAGTTTTCGCGCCCATTGTAATAAAAAGCAATACAAATAGAGTGTCTAGAATCGCTGTAGAACTTAGGTCGCGGCCAGGTGCCCGATGAGCCAACGAAATCCCGGCGCCTCCACCGCCAACGATCGGATCGTCCGTTGCTCGAGAGCGGCGAGCCGGCGAGAAACTCCGGCAGTGCGGAAGCGGCCAACACAAACTCGTGACGTGTTTCAAACAGTTGTTTATTTACTCCACATCTAGGCAATGTCGATTGCATGAGGTCCTCCACTAGCTGCTAGGTAGAGTTTCGCACCCTTTAAAATTGATTTTAAATACGTTCTAGGATGTATTTGCCGGTGATGTTTTGCAAGTTATGTATGCGTGTTCACACCAATCTATCTCTCAAGTTATCTTCCCTTCAATATTTTTTGTCAGAACCCCTTTAAAAATTACACCATCTTCCCGTGGGGAACCCTGATGAGGATGCGAAGCATCATGGGGATTCCGTGTGGTGCCATTGTGTTGCCGTTATGTTGAGTGATCTGGTGTTTAGTAGCGCCAGAGGGAATTCCGCGTCCGGGTCCACACCGGTGGCAAAGGCACGCAAGTACTGTTGTGTTACGGTGAGTCGGCGGTGGTTCTCGAGGCGACCAAACTCGCCTATCATTTTCTTGTCGATGTTGTCGTCTCTGTGGTAGAATCGGTAGTCTCCGTCAGCGTTGATGAGGTAAAGGTTGTTGACGTTGGTGCACCGGCTGAGAGCAACGTACACGCCCTCCTCTTCGCAGCTTTGTCTTATTCTCCTTCTTCTTCTTCAGCGGTTCCCCTACGGGAAGATGACTACGGTGGTTGAACGCGAAGCTATCTCGTGATGGATTTTTTGGTTGGCCAATCCCTAGGGGCATCCTGCCATAATCATCATCAGAGGCGCTGCGGACGGGGCACGGACGCGGGACATCCCCCCGAGCAAGAGATTCTTCGTATCTAAAAGGAAGCCACAAAGCAAAGCACAAACGGTAGGTGGATAGTTCTGGTGCGACGAGCAAATCACCCAATTCCTCTCCGGGCTGACGACAACTATAGATGTGACAATGCGTCCAGATGCGACGAAAAGAGTGGAAGCGTGTATCGGAAGTGCTGCAGAGTCCCTTTCACTATTTGTCGTCTTACCCGAAATACCAGCGTGCATTCTACATAAGTGTCCTACTTCTACACTCTTTGAAGGCGCAACACCATATAGCGCTTGAGTGGCTTCCCTTCCACAACGAAATAATTGGGAATGACAGGGCTGACACCGCACATGACGTATGCATTCCTGCATCACCAATTCCATTCACAAGGGCAGATGCCTCAGTTCTATAGGAGTCCTTCAGTGCTTTTGAAGGACTCTGGTTCTATCATCAAGGCTTGCCTGGAGCATACAACTACCGACGTAGGCTGGTGAACGCCTCTTCAATCTAAGACCCCCATTCTAATTTCAAGGTGCCTCACGAACTTACCAAGCATGAAGAAGCTGTTTTACACCGGATTCTGCTGAATGTACCCTGCACTACGCGCTTCTTCAAGGTTGAACAGGCTACTTCGCCACTCCGCTCACTTCTTAACGTGCTCGAGGACTTGCACCATATGATTTGTGAATGTGCGCGGTGTTTGTTTTTTTTTTTTTTTTTTTTTTTTTGTCTTTGGCCCCTGGGCCAGCCTCTCTTCGTGCGCCTGCCCTTGCGCGACGTGTTGGGCCCCTGATCATGCCATATACGAGCTGGCCGTGCTACCAAATCTCTCCCGACTTTCCTCAGAGGTACTGAACTGTTCCAGTGCCTATAAAATCTCTAACCAACAATTACGATCATCATCCCCGTTGTGATCTTAGCTTTCATTATCATCAGTTCGTTTAAGCATCCGGCGTAGCAAGTTAGGAGTCTATACAGGGCTAATCTCGTCAGCTTCATTGAAGACCGTTCTCTCTCTCTCTCTCTCTCTCTCTCTCTCTTGGTCTAAGCACTGTTTGCGGGATGAATGACGTCGTTCAAGTGGTATCGCCGCCCTTGGCCCACTTTGTCTCAGTTCGAGACATAACAAACGCATTTGATAGCCACTTTAAAGGAAAGCGCAACAAAAGCAAAGCAGGAACTGAATGCCTATCGGCTGCGAGGGGTAAATCACGCAGTGCCGATCTGTGCTGGCGATATAGCTTTCCCAGTGCTTCCCGTCATGAACGAAAGAGCGAAAGCGTTTATGTGCAGTGGTGTTTTAGGAATGACAAGTAGAAGGTTAATGTTATCCCCTACTCGCATCCGGTGTCAAATGACATTAAAAAGGTTACGCAAAAATATGGTGTTAATTGCTTTTTGCGCACCCGCCAAGTTGGCTAAGATCTGCCCTGTGATGACTAAAATGAAGACCCCGCAGTGCACGAAGAATCAACTGCGCAGCACCAAAAATCTAGTGTATGAAGTCCCTATGAGCTACAGCAGAGTATGCATAGCTTTCACTGACGTCACTGTCGCTGCCATGTTGGAGAACTGCATGTACGGCGGCAGGCTGTCACCTCATGTGGCTCTCTTATCTCTAGCAGCGCTGATAAATATGAGAACAGTGCACCGGACGGCCGTCAGTTGCAAGATATATGTATATCGGTCATACAGGTCGTTTCTTCAATAAGAGAGTGCGTGAACATAATTCCACAGGGAGAAACAATGCAGGTGGGCCAAGTGTCTGAACACTGTAAAACATGCAAATGCCCTCCGGTGTTAGAGCAAACTAATTTTCTGCAAAAATGCAGCGCTAAACTACAGCGGGAAATTCCGGAAGCGTATTTTATCAAGAAAGTGGTTTAGAAGTGCATCAGAGTGCGATCATGGCCCTTTCAGAGAGACTGGCTGACGTCCTTGAAAAGAAACCACAACCATAGGCTTCACGTCTATCGTATACTTAGCCTGTAAACACCCTGAACCGGACCGAGACCGTTGGGTGCGCAGCTCTTTTCCATATTAATCTGCCTGTGGCTCACGCTAGGGCATCGATACAGCAGTAGCTGTTTTGTCAAGCAGTTATCACTCACTTCCTGCAGTGGGCTATGCAAACATTCTACGTGTTGACACCAAGACAAGGCGACAAGAAAGACGCCAGCCGTAGTGGATGCATCGGTTGCTCCTTGCCTTTCTATTATCTACAACCCGATTTATCGGCAACAATATCAGTGACTAATGCTTTGTCATCTTCGCCCCATAAACTTTCCGTATCGGATTCGTTTTTCAACACGATAGTGTTTATTGGGCTGCTCAAACGCGAAATTTTCGGTCTGTGTCTGCTTGTCCATCAATTCAACCGACCGGCCAATAGTGAAACGAATTCTTGAACGAGACGTTTACATGGGCAAAGCATTTCTAAACTACTAAAATCTTGTGGCAATATTCATACATGTCAATATAGTTAAGCAAAAGATAACATTAGGCATATCCGAGGCAAGACATTAATGCATAAGTGATATTTGCGTTGTTCTTTTAACTAAAAACAAATGGCTGCTTGATTTTTCGCGATAGCAAATAAAAAATACACCTTGAGGGAACATTTTGACCTCAAGATAGGATTGATTTTGGTTGATTGATAGTGGCGTCCCCTTTGTAACGGGGTAATGACGTGCCATTTTACCGAAGAAGCTAATATATCTGTGTTTTATACTTTTCGTTTAATACTACCGCTGCTCTTAGGGCAGGCACAACATACATTTTATTCCGTTGCAGGTGGTAGCTGTCCTAGGCACTGTTTCCTTCTGCTTTTCGTCCACTTGCATTCTAATCTTCTTTTAGTTGCCTCGACACCCTTGAAGTTAACTTCCTGTGTGCTACCTTTAAATCCTAGGGCTTCTGGAAGTCGAACATTCCCCTCATGTAGATTTGTACGGATACACTCGCGTTCCAACACTATGTTCTGCATACTTTATAGAAAAATGATTTTCCGCAGACCACGCATACCTCATCATTCTGTGAGTACTTCCCCACAAAGCTCTTCGTTCTCAAGCAACCTGCTCTAGCCTCCAAAATGAAAACTCTGCTCTTGGGATTATCGTAGAAATTTTCCTTTCTGATATCCAATATCTCAGCCCTGTACACCTCTAACAACGTTTTAGCTTCCATTTTTTCTCTCCATTTATTCGTTTCTGTCTGTTTTGCCTCTTTTTTGGTTACCTTGGCTGTCTTTGATTCTCCACTGTTCTTTCCGTATTTCATCGTCAGCCTTCTAGTCTTCCTTATTTACTGCGTGTCCATGCTTTTCACGTATAGGTACCTAAAAACCTAAGCTGTCCACCTTCGTTGATCCATTGCTCTCAGCCTCCTCTAGACACACATTTTACTCTTAGCTTCTCGAACTTCAAACTAAGCCCATCCCATATCTCCCTGCACTGCTTCGTTAGTTGTTTTTCCATGCGCTTTTAAGGCAAAATGGCCTACCGTTCTCTGGTTGACTTCAAGGCCTGCTATAGCGTTTGATTTTAAGCAGAGTACAGCATTCGCAAATGTCAGGCCCGGAGCCATTACTCCTTTCCACATTCCTCTCACTACTTCATATTTGTTATACCCCCACAGAGCTCTATGCTTCATTATAGCTGGGTTTCCCTTTCCTTTATTCTGCTCCTCGTGAGTTCTTACGTAGTTTGTCCCTTCGTTTATCAACATTCCCATATATTTATATTTCTTGACTCGAGGTAATTCGCCATGCTGGATAGACACTGCACCAGTGGTAGTGTCTTTGAAATGCATTATTCCCGGTTTTTCTGCGCTAAAATGTAACCCGAGGACTGTGACTTCCTGGCCACTAATATTTATGAGCCACTGCACATCGCTCTGGTTATCAGCTAAAAGAACGATGTTGTCTGCGTATAACATTCCCGGAATACGCTGTTGTACCACTTCGTCTTGCAGCATATACGTTAGGTTGAACCCTAATTGACTTTCTTGCAGTTTCTTTTCTAACCCTCCCATGTAAAACATTATTAGTATTAGGCTCAAAGGGCATCCCTGTTTCAGTCCTCAATGGGTGTTGACCTGCTGGTCGCATTTATGTCCTTCCCATGTCAGATGCACTCTGTTATCTTTATAGATCGCTATAAGAAACTGTGTGAACCCGTCATCTAAGCCCTAGAGTTTCCGCACCCTCCACAGCAGTTATATGTTTACGTTGTCGCATGCCCATTTAATGTCCACGAGCTTGATCCATAATTAATGGTCTATTCTGAGCTTTCGCAATTTCAATGCACTGTGTTGTCACGAACAAATTATCATCCAAGCGCCTGTCTTGCCTAGATTAATTCTGCGGTACCCCAAGGATTTCATTTTCTTCCGTCCATGCTTGAATTTCAAGTTTTATCGCCTGCAATATGAATCTACGCATGACTGACGTTACTGTGAGTGGTCTGTATGAAAAAATACTATTTTTTTCCTCTGCCTTTATTTTTCAATTCATCCTACTTTCGAGCCATCCTCCGGTATTTGCTTGGTATGTTTCCCCTTATGTATAGCTCTCATTGACAATGGTTTACTTTTTGGTCCAAGCAGGTTTGTCAGCTGCATTGGTATTCCGTCCGGGCCCACTGCTGTTTGGGGGAAACCTTTTGCTCTGTTTTTTTTTTCTTTTTTTCAATCAAGGTTGCTCCGATTTATTTTCCTTTCCGCAGTGTCCTGTGTCGCTGTTGTTATCGCTGTAGGCTTCACTTCCTCTGTTTCCCTAAACTTCTCACAACTCACTCGATGAATATGCGCTAAAGCCTGTTCTCCTCAGAAATGTTCCCATCCCCATCAATCAAGAATCTTTGATTGATATTGTTTTTTGAGCTTAGTGATTTTACATGGTTCCAAAACTCCTTGGGTGCGCTTTCGTCCTTCCGTATTTCTGCCATTCATTGTTCGGCTTTTTGTTTGATCTTCGCTTGTACTATTTTCTGCACTTCTAGTTTTCGTGCCGGTAGCTATTCCCTTTTTCTTCACTACCTCCAGTCCCATACAATTTATAGGTCTCCTCGATTTGGCTGCACTTTGTGCACTAGTTCACAAAAGTGTCGTGCAAGTGCACCGCCAGTTCTTACAGTGCGAGTGCAGCCGTACACTAGCGCTTTCCGCGCAGCGGCCGAATCGAGGACACACGTGTACAAACGTCGTCTGCTGCGGTCCGTGTTTGCGCGCTAGCGTTTTTTTTTTTAAGACGATAGTCTTTCTTGGGCTACTTAAACCCAGAAATTTTGGTCTGTCTGTATGTCTGTCCGTCTGTCTGCCTGTGACTCGATTCAGCCATCCGGCCAAAGTAAAACAATTCCTGCGCAATAGTCTTATATAGTCACAGCTAAATGTGTCCGTCTAATTCCGGTGTAATGTTCATACTTGTCAATATTGTTGAAGAACAACAAGACATTACGTATATATAAGACAGCAAATTAATACAGAAGTGATATTTGCAGCGTTCCTTTTAAAAAATCGTACATGTTTGATTTTGGCGAGATTAAATACTTCATCAACTGAAGAAAAAAATATCACTCCGCCGTCACCTGCTGTCGCCCGCGCCATATAGCTTCAGGCGGCATTTGAAGAAATCAAGTGGCAACAGTTACGAAAGGTTCCACTAGATAGATTCCACGTTCTGCTTGGAACGCACGTGGACTAGGGAAACGCGGTTCTATAAACGTTGAAGTAGGGCGCCTCGATTCACGCGCGTCTTCGCCGTACGGCAGCGTTGGCATCTAGACACCCGGTTTGGAGCAGTGAAAGGCGGGAAATTTAAAATGATTTAAGCAAACCTTTGGCGTCTTTACCTTGAGAGGAGCGCGACGCAAGAGGAACAACATGAGAGGTGAGCGGGAAAGCGAAGGGAGGCATTTACTTGGCAAAAGTCGATAAAGACTATGGTCTTTTGACGACATTTGCGACAAAAGGAGCAGATACGCGGCCAATTTTTTTGTGTCTGTTCCTCGCGCCTTCACAATTATTGAATATCCCTGTAAAGAAAGCGCTTTGCCATGACATATGCTTTGCCATTTCAATTCCCAAGGGATGTACTTACTTTTCTAGAGGGTTAGATAAAGTTTACTTGAAAGTAAAATGTCTTCAACAGCACGTCTATGGGGAAAGTAGAAAACAGAGGCAGATAGATAACGTTTTCGTGTTTTAGTGCATCATTTAGTTGTGGAAGCTGGCTATAGTTTCAGACAACTTTTATTATTCGATTCTCGATGTGCAGCAAGGCGAAAAATACTGGGCCACAATTCACAAAGCTGTTTGCACGTAAACTGTACTTAAAATAGTTATTAATCTCCGGGCGCATGCGGTTTGTTCCCTTCAAAGAGAGCGATGTGATAGCCGAGGCGCCGGCTAACCAAAGCTGCTCTTCGATATCGTGCGAGCAAGTAGCTTTGTAAACCAGAGCCCGTTTTTTTTTTTTTTTTACTCGCAATGCCAAGGGTTGCTGCTCCGACCGTTATTCTGGTGGAAAAAAATAGCAGTGGCTTAGCTCAGCTACGCCAGTATATACGTAGCCTGAGCTAAGGTTCAGCTGGTTATTCTTGGGTTTCCTGGTTGACTAGCATTAGCTGATTATGATGCTTACTGCTGCTAAAACTATTTTCAATTCAATCCAATCCAATCCAGTAGAGTCCAGTCCGGTCCGGTCCAGTCCCGTCCAGTCCAGTCCAGTCCAGTCCAGTCCAGTCCAGTTCAGTCCAGTCACTGCTCCTCGCGCATGCGCAGCACGGCTCTCCAGGAGCCACGCGAAACGGCTATCAAGCGGCTCCGGCGCAGGGTCAGACTTGGCTACTGCACAACGCAGGCGCACAGCTGGGCACGCGCCGGCGCCAGTGCGTCTGCCGCGGCTATGACGTCACTCCTCTGGAATGCACAGACCGGCGAATGTGCAGACCCAATTATCTACACAACCGCACTCCAGTGGGATTGGATTTCCAATCCAATCCAATCCAATTTAATTCCAATCCAATCCGAACCAAATTTCAATCCAATCCATTCCAATGTTCCTCGCGCTTGCGCAGCACGGCCCTTCAAGGCCCACGCGAAACTGCTCAACCTCGGCCAGTGTAGCTTACGCTACAAAATAGCTGTCGAACGGTCTACTTCATCTCGATTGATAGCAACGCGATGTCGGAAGTGCGCCTAACCGCATTATCCTGGGCAAACGTTAGTGGAAGTTCAGAGAGGCCATTCAGAGAGGAAGAGGTCATTCAGAAGTTCAGAGAGGAAGTTCAGAGAGGCCACTCTCCTAGCACAAAAGGAGCGTCCGAGGAAAACAAAACGGGGACCGGTCGTCCTATAAAATGTAGTCACACATCCACAAAAGAAAAAAAGGCTGTGTGCCATGATGGATATGTCACCTATCCAGCAACTTTCCATAAAATCTCTCTCTTACTGAAAACAGATCCATACCTAAGCGAGGACAGGCGACAAGCCAGGATCGAATTCTTTTGAGGAAAGTTCCAAAACCGCGAGGAAAACTGTATACGCCGACGCCGGGGCTTTCGAAAGTACGAAGGCAACAGTTGTCGTAAAGGAGTACCTTTGCACTCGCTGTAATTCCATTACCTTCTTACAGACAGGAATTGAATCCTCTATGCGAACCCCCCCTCCCGTCTAGCGGAACTACCGAATAGATGCTGTTGACGGAAGAACGACGAAATCAAGACCTGGGCCATGGCTGCCCTTAGCGGGGACGACAAGTTTAATGACAGGGGAAATCTACATGATGATGCTGATGACTGGCGTATAGCCAGCCGGAGAGCTAACATGCTTCCGCGCGCGCAACGTTCGTGTCCGCACAAACGCTGTGCCGCACATGGAACTTGCTGGCTAGTCGCTGGCGTCTCCAGGTGGCACTGTTACTGCGTCTCAACCAAAAATCGCCGTGGTTCTCTGATGTTTCTTTTCGAACGATGCGCGAACTGAGTCCCGCCGTCCATTAAAAAGCTTGAGTGGATCCTCGGGCTCCTTGCAGAGACATGCGCTGTTGCTCCGGTCCTGACATGTTTTCGACTTCTCCACGCTGAGTCGGCCATCGAGGCTTGCCAGTTTTCGTTGAGTCTCCTTTTATGTCTCCTTTTGCTTCTCAACTTCCAGCGAACTCCTAAAAAGTCATGATAGTCGGGGTGTCTCGGACCTGCAGGGAACGCACGTTTGTTTTGGATGCGCAGGCTGACACGATCATAACGGTGTCCAACTGTCGCCGAATTCTTCGTCGGCTCAAAACGGCCGATCGCAGAAAATTGCTGCGAGGATGAGCAAGAAGTCCACAATCCTAAATGTTTGGGTTTCGTTTCGCAACTTGAATCCGTGTAAAGCTGTCATGTCGTGCTGTCCCATCTTGCGTTTCCGACGGTGCATCCGCCGTCGTACAACTTTCAGCAGAACCTAGCGTCGCCAAGCCGAAGTGGACGGCACCAAAATTATGCTTCCAGCCCGCTGAAACGTTTCGGATCCAGTAGGTCGTCTGTAGAAAGTGTAGTGGGAAGGGTGTCGGGAAATTATCATTTTCGCTGTTTCGATAGCCTCTGAGCGGCGAGTATAGCGGTGTTGCCCAATAGCTCTTGCGCCTGCCTCGGATTCGCTTTTCGGTAGTTTGTGGTTCCGTCGAATTTGTTTTCGTGCTTGGTGTCAGGTCGCAATACGGCCTTTCCATTTCTTCACACGGAGCCGAAGCGATGAGCGAGGGTGATTCCGCTTCTAGACCTCCAGGCGGATGGAACGGCTCAGACTCCTGGATGGGTGCGACCTTGCCCGCTGCTGCAACGTTTTTTGGTAGTCGAGTTACTAGAATTTCGGTAAGGATGTGCCCTTCATGAACGAAGATGTACTTGGGAACGAAGATGCACTCAAACACAAATGGAGGAGGCTCTATCTTTTCTTTCCCGAACTTTACCTCATGTACTTTGTCTTCCATTTGCACAGAAGCAGCCTAGACATCCTTCTCTGTGGCTGGCGTAGCCTCGCGTTCTTCACAAATGCCTCTCATTGGGACGCTGGACGCTATCTCGGTTCTAGGTCCCACTTGGATGTGTTAAGCCCTATCTCCTGCCTTTTGGAGAAGAATCCTGCGCTGCTACGACGGTTTGTTCGTGTACAAAGACTTCGGGGACGTTACCAGACGAATTGTTCTTTATCGTCTTATCATGTTCTGTTTGAGGTAGGTAACCCTTATCTGCGTCGCACGGTACGTTGTGTGGAACGGGTTCTTCTTCCGCCGTCATTGAGCAGTAGTTCTCGAGAGGATCTTCTGGCTTCACGCTAGCCTGAGTCGAGGTTGCGGACGTCATCATGGTGAGTGCAGAGCGATCGCATCTGCCTTTGTTTCGTAGGCTCCCCGTCAGGGACGTGAACGGGAAGACATCTGTCTGCTGCACCGGCAAGTAGAGCTCCAAACGATTCGCAGTGCTCACGTTGACGACATTGGGACGGTTCGGGTGACTGTGGGCCGTCGTCTCTACATGGTCCCCAATCCACGTGGACCCACATGGCTCACCGTGAAAAGCAGAAACTTGTAGCTTCGGCAAGACAACCGCCGAGGTCGATGTGCGTGAGCCGCGTTGAGGAGGGTCATCTGGATGGGCGAAAGTGACGTCGGTTTTATGTCTCAGACCGACAGCCTTCGGAGACTTCAAGGCAGAGCGCAGGCGTTTTATGGCATGACATATCTGTCCTTGGTACGTCAAGGCTTCGAAGTAGTCACATTCAACTTCATCACTCTCAAGAAGATCGATGATTTTCTCATCTACCTCATGAAGTGCGGAGTACTTTCTCTCCAGCTGGTCAATGGACTCCTGCAGGTCATGCGGAGACGCTGAGGTGGCCTCCAGAAGATTCCTCGCTGCCTTCAGAAGTCTCGCAGTAGCGCCGCGAAGGATGCGTTGCTGCCGGCGCAGCTTATTCATCGCACGCATTCGGTCGGTCGTCGGAAGGTGTTCAGGGCCAGCCATGCTGACCTCCGGCTGAGGGCGGGGCTGAGCAGCGTATAAAACAGTCAAACGAGAGGGGTTCTGCGAACCTCAAGCCGGAGGGGACGTCGGTGGTCTCCTTCGTCGCGTGCGGTCATCCTCCCGGGTAGAACGGCGCCAAAATGTTACGGAAGAACGACGCAAGGCAGACCTGGGCCATGGCTGCCCTTAGCGGGGACGACAACTTTAATGACAGGGGAAATCTACATGATGATGCTGATTACTGGCGCATAGCCAGCGGGAGATTTAACAGATGCTTAAGAATCATTACACACGCTCAGTCGGCCATTAGTCTCTTGGCTGCAGTCAGAGTACCTAAACACTTGTGAAACATTCCCAAATCCACAATGATAAAAGTTCACATTACATTAACACACGGACACGGGTCTGGAAGGGACCAGCGCAGCCGATTAAGGTGCGCTCCAAATCGCATACCGTGCTCCCTGTTCACCCCGACTAGCACACTGCCCTCCCATAAAAATATATAAAACGTCTTCTCGTCCTTGTAGGCAAAGCGCGAGGCAGACACAGGACGAGACAAGCGATGGGACGAGGACGAGCGCTATTTACTTCCAACAGAGTTTATTTCGAGAAGCAAACGAATATATACCCCGTGCCAAAACAGTGAAAAATTACACAGAATCATCTAGAGATAACAGACTTGCCATGCGCGAACATCCTAAAGCCTCAGGAATTGCATCTCTTTATCCCAAAGCGCGAGGGAGGGGGTGCTGACACATTCCGGTGCTCGTCCTCGTCCCTTCTCTTCTCTCGTCCTGTGTCTGCCTCGCGCTTTGCCTACAAGAATGCATCACCAACAAGCCAAACTTTACACTCTCGTCTTCTCATCCTACGCCTAGGAACGCCATCCCTCCCCGTGTCGCACTTGGATCTCATTTCTTAAAGGGATAGACAACCGATTTTCGTCGAATATTGTTCCATACCATAAATTAAAAGAGAATCCCTAAAAACACCTTAGCGCGAAATGCTTTTACTGATAACGCCCTAGAACATTTTAAATCGAACATTTTAGAACTACGAGCCTTATGTGTCCTCCCAAAAATAATGCTCGCAACCATGACATACAGTAGCGCGGCAACATACTTTTGTCTGTATGCGAGATGAAAAGCGGTATTTAAAAACTTGTCCCCAGCTAGAAAAATAGCGAGTTGCAGGCTTTCTTATTGTTTTACGTGTTTTCTTATTCCCTAGTCCATTTTGCATGAAAACGCCATCAGTTATGATGAAGGATAGGTACAATCCCGGCTTCGTGTTGTGGAGGTCGGCAGTTCGATTCTCCCCAGGTGTGTCCTTTTTTTTTAAGCTGCCGTTGGTGTTTTTGGAGACTGAAAATAAATATTTCGGTAAAAGAAACGCCTCTCACTCACGCAGAATCGTCAAACAACGTACAACACAAGCAGGAATCTCCTTCATCGGCCTGTTTACTAAACGCCGTTGACTCTGGACTGGGCATGGAGCTTCAGCTAGCCACACTGAGAGGGAAAAAATGGAGGGAAAAAATGGAAGCTAAAACGTCGTTAGAGATGTACAGGGCTGAGAAATTTAACACCAGAAAGGAAAATTTCTACGATAATTCCCAGGGCAGTGATTTGCTTTTTGAGGCTAGACAGGTTGCCTGCGAACTAAGAGTTTTGTGGGGAAGTATTCACAAAATGATGGGGTGTGCGTCGTCTGCGGAAAAGAAACAGAAACTATGCGGCACATAGTGTTAGAATGTGAGGGTATCCATCCAAATCTACATGAAGGGAATATTGGGCTTCCAGAAGCCCTAGGATTTAAGGGTATCACAGAAGAAGTTAACTTCAAGGCTGTCGAGGGGACGAAAAGAAGATTAGAATGCTGGTGGAGGAAAAGCAGAGAGGGGAATATTGCCTACGACAGTGGCTACCTGTAACAGGAAAAAAAAAAGTATTTTGTGCCTAATAAGCTTTTTGTCAAGAGAGTGAAATGCTGGGCTTGTTGGTTCATACTGTTGCAAAAAAGAAACCAGCGGCAAGCACACGCAGGACAAGAGAAGGAGGGACACAAACACAACGCTGGACTACCAACTGATTTAATCGGGAAACTACGATACACTTATATACAAAACCACGCGCACGCGCACACCTTGACAGCATGAAGAGACAACTTTATACATCTAGGAAGTGAAATTCTTTATCTGTTAGAACCACCGAAGGAACGCTGACACATGTCTTCTTGTTTTTTCTTATAAAAAACGCCTCAAGTAACTCACGCTCACGTCCTGATTTGCCCCTCCCCACAGTTACGGCATGGTGAAATTTTGGAACACAATCCTGGCAGCTTTTTGTATGTAAAGCTAGAATGCTACCCATGCCCGAACTCAAAGTTGCTCGGTGCTGCCTCAAACGTTCATTAATGCACCCGCCCGTTTGTCCAATATAAATTTTCCCACAGGACAGTGGGACTGAGTAAACAACACCCACCGCTCACGACGTAAACTTTGTTTGGTGGTTAGTCTTGCAGGGGTCGCCTTTCCGATGGCCCCCAGTAATTTGGGAACACAGCCCAGAAAGTTTTCGTGGTGCTGAAAATACCATGGTGACACCAAATCTTTGCGCAACTTTTTTCAGTCCATGCGATGTCCTGTGGAAGTAGGGAATCACTTCCACCTTTTTTCTCGCATTCTTCTCTGGGCAGCAAGACTTTCCAGGAGGCTTGTTTAATTTCCTACTCAAAGATTCCCCAACCGCCAGCAACATATGAGAGGGAAAACCAGACGCTTTCAGGCGTTCTACTTGTTCTGCAAGGCTCACCTGCATGACGTGCGGACAACTTTTGTTCAGGGCATTCAGAAAACACAGGTTTGCAATCCCTCGCTTTACCAACTTTGAGTGTGCCGAGCTGTACGGCAAAATCGCCTTCTTAGACCTTGGGCAATACTTCCAACACACGTGCTGGTCGGGCATGAAGTTAATTTCTAAATCTAGAAACCTGATGGTTTTGTCAGAAGGAACTTCATGCGTAAAAATCAAGTTCTGGGAACAGGCAGTAAACAGGTTTAAAATCTGGTCCGCTACACAAGTGAGCTCGTCCGTATCTGTTAGCTGCAAGAAGACTAAAAAATCATCAACATATCTAAAAACCCTGACAATGCGGGAGTCTTGTATTGAGCTGTGTAGCACTGTGTCAAACTGGGCTAGAAATATGTCACACAGCACGGGTGCGACGCAGGATCCAATACATATTCCACGCCGTTGAACAAAGAACCCATCATTATGTTGAACGATCGTGGTATTCAGGTACACTTTCAAAAGTTCAAGGAAAGAATCCACCGCGATTCCAGACTTATTCTGAAAGGAAATCGCACCCGTTTCTTCAATTAGATCCCGCACAGCCTTAAAAAGTTCATCATGAGGGACTGAGTAAAACAAGTCCGTAATGTCTACCGAGAGGGCAGCATTCGCACTGGGAAAGTTCCCCGAAGACACTCAACCAAAGTCAAAGAACTACGCACAAGAAACGGATCTGTAGGCACAAGACCCTCTAGCGATTTCTTCAAATAGTTGGACACCACTTTTTGCCAAGATCCTTCTTCTGTAACAATCGTTCTGAACGGAAACCCAGGCTTGTGTGTCTTTGCTGTAAAGAACACACGCGGAACGTCCTGTTGGCTCTTGCGCACTTCCTTTTCTAGCCGCTCCAAACCCAACCGGTTAAGGAGACTCAAGGCCAAAGTCTTTGCCTTTCGCGGTTTCAATTCACACGTTCTGAAATTCTTATCAATTGCTTCAGACGCTTTTCTCTTGAAAGTGGAAGAAGGGAGAACCACAAACCCACCTTCCTTGTCGGCCTGTGCAAGGGAAAGGTGCACCTGTTAACCAAGGGGCGCAGATCCTTGTTAGTCCCATGACGGGCAGTCCAGGTCCGACTTAGGCACTCCACTTCCTCAGAAACACAGTGGGTCTTCTCTTCAGCAACGACTTTATCCGCAACTCTGTGCACCGCAGCCAGAAGTTCATGCTTGCCTGCCCTAAGCAGCGCTAGTATTAACCCAAGAGTGTAAAACATGGGTATATAAGTCCTTTTTGGTAAGATGACATGTCATCACCCCGCTACAAAGGGGAAACCAATAGCAATCGTCATCATCATCATCATCATCATACACACAGCACCGTGTACATCGACACATATGTGAACAAAAGGTTCACACAAGGTTAACAAGAACAAAATAAAAGGTTCACAAAAGGTTAGAGAGAGAGAGAGAGAGAGAGAGAGAGAGAGAGATTGCTCCTGGAGAGCCGTGCCGCGCATGCGCGAGGAGCATTAGATTGGATTGGATTGGATTGGACTGAAGTGAAATGGATTGAATTGGATTGGATTGGATTGGAAATCGTTTTAGCAGCAGTAAGCACTCTCACGGGTGATTTACGGTAAGAACAATCCCCAGTGCTTCGCCCACTCGTCCTGATTCACTTGGTGGAGGAGATGCGAGAATTTTTTTGTACCTCTCTCAGCTGCATTCCAGTCACCAAAATACGTTTCCTTTAAGCCAGCAAAATGTAAGAAATGTAAAAAATTTCAAATTTCGCTCTACCATGACGTAGGACGGTCAGCAGTGACGTAACTTGGGCCAGTATTAAAACACAGTTATCAGTGTGCTAACAGCAGGTTAGCAGTCAAGCAATGCAACCAACCGGAACTAGAGGCCCCAGTACAATCGCCCAGTCGTGTTCTGCGGTAGGCAAGATTCTGTGACGTCATCAGAAATCGCCGGAAAGCGACTGAGGAGTCGTCACTGCTTAATCTGGTTTGTTTGCAATTGTTAAGGCTTGGGCGAGTTGGTGCATGATTACAAAGAGGGGAACAGCGCAACTCGGACGAAACACACGAAGAAAGTGGCAACCACGAGCGCTGGCTCACAACTGATTCTTTTTATTTTTCGGCATGTCGCAGTTGTAAGCCAACAGTCAAAACATACAGCAAAGTAGAAATAACAGGAATGCTGGAGATAACCCAAGCACTCGTCAGGCTGCACCAACGCCATGTGCCGCAAACACGGGCTGAACCATCCGTGGGACCGAATATTAATCTCTTTTTGGGAGAGGGACAACGAGGGTACGCTCGGACAGTTTTGTAGCGTGAGCTACACAGGCCGAGGTTCAGCTGTTTCGCGTGGCTCCTGGAGAGCCGTGCTGCGCATGCGCGAGGAGCAGTGACGTCCCACGGAGCACAGAACGTTGCTCACTGCCCGGCGTCTCTTACACACCCCACGCGACCACCGTCTTCGCCGACCTCCGTTCCGCACGTGACGGCCCGGTCCACTTGATGATCATGCGAAGGGTGGCCGGGTGTGCAACCGATGGCTCGTGCGTCGCAACACCGGCGTGCGCCTGTGGAACCAGCTTAGCTCTGGGGCGATTGGTGACGCTGCGCCGGAGCCGCTTTATAAATATGCATGTGTCACATAACGCGTATACCGTGTGTGTGTGTCACTGAAGCAGCAGTGAGCATTGTAATCGTGCTAATCCTAGACAACAAGGAAAGCTAAAAATAACCAGCTGAACCTTAGCTCCTGGTATATCCTGGCATAGCCGAGCTAAGCCACTGGTACTTTTTCTTTTCGGCGCTGTATTTGTGCAGACTCAATTATTTCTATGGTTATTTTATCTTTGTGTTCTGCGATGACCTGTGTTTCTTGAAAGATTGGGGCGCAGCCTCGGCGATCTCTACAGTGGGCCCCTCAGTGGTCACTAATCACCTGATGTACATTATAGTTATTTTCTTTTAATCTCTCATTGAGGCGTCGTCCCGTTCGGCCTACGTACGTTTTCCCACATGACAGCGGAATCGAATACACGACGCCTTAAACACACTCCACAAATCGGACTGCATTATTCTTTTGGTTTTGTTGATTCTCATAAGCCTGGCGGAAAGCTTTTTTGGGCGCAGAAAATGCAACTCTTACACTAGCTCGTTTTCCTATCTTTTTTCAAAATGTTGGTTATCCGATGCATGTAAGGAGTCACTGTTAATTTATCTCCTTTGTTACGTTCAATGGCTGCCTGGCTGCTCTGTTCATTCCTTTTTTTAATTTCTGGAGGGTCGCCTCTGCTACGGATGATAAGAGCTGCTTGGGGTACCCTGCTATCAGGAGCCAGTCGACCTGTTTACGAAAGCTATCCTGCATCGAGTGAAAACATGACTTGGTTAGGGCATTTTAAAACACATTGTTATGATAGACCTTTTCACGAGCTTTGAATGAGATAAATCAAGAGGTAGACGCAGTTTGATGGCACGTGGCTTGTGCTCCCAGCAGATGTGATCGTGTGCTAAAAATGAAGCTTGAGGTCTAAAAAACGAATAGTTACTTCTACAGGAAGTTCAAAGGTTAAAACCAAAGGCTTAAAACATTGACGAAATTGACCTAGTACCTGAAACATTAGCGATTAGAGACCCGCTTCGTCGGTGATAAAAACTACTAAGAAGTCATCAACGTAATAGAAAATGTTTGTTACTTGTGGGATCTATAATTGGTCATGCAGAATTCGATCAATGTGGGCTAAGAAGAGGCCACTTAAAATTGGTGCTATGCAAGATCCGATACAAATTCCGTTAGACTGAATATAAAGCTTATCATCCCAAGCTGTGAAATTTGAGTTTAGGTGCATCGTCAAAAGCTCTAAAACTCCTTGTACTGACACACCTCTACTATTGGGAAACGCGACGGAACCGTACTTGTCGATGCACTCTTCGACACAAAGCAAAAGTTCCCGATGTGGTAAAGAGTGAGATCAATCTTTTAAGTCAAATGAGCATGCCATATAGCTTTTGTCATTGTATTCCTGTAATAACTTGATGACTTCGTTCGATTTTCGCACTAGGAACGGGTCTTCGACTCTTAACAGGTTTAAATTTTTCTGCAAAAACACCGCAATGCACTTTTTCCAAGCTGTAATTCGACGCTCGTGGTTGTCACTTTCTTCTTGCGTTTCGTCTGAGTTGCGCTGTTCCCCTCTCGGTTTTGTTTAATACCGCGGTTATTAGCTTGCGATGGAATTGGTGTCATTGTTACCGAACAGAGCAGACTTTTTAATGAGTCAAACGTATTTTGTCTTCATGGCTTCTTGCAAGCGAGAGCCAAGTTGGACATTCTGTTGATCTGCTCTTGAACTTTGAGTCCACCTTTATGACCACGCCCGTCACCGCTTGACCAGCCGCCTGGACAGCACGCTCCGAAGCTCGTTCTATTTCCTGGCCATCCCTGGAAGCCTCCTTTTTGTCCCCGTTGATACCTAGAAGATAAGAACTGGGGCGGTATTCTCGTAATTGTCCGTTTTGAAAACGTCCGTTTTGCTTCCGTTTTATTGTGACGTACTTCCAGTTGTAGGCGGGCTTTCGGTTGACTTTTGGACAACTGTTCTTGTAAACGCATTTGAAACGACTAAACCTATTTTAAGGTATATTGTGTGTGTTTATTCTTCCGCCAGCGAACCAACAACAACGCGACGAAAAATCGTCTGCTCGAAATCGTCTGCTCCGAGTGGTTCCGAGAAGCCGCGGCTCATAGCTCCGCCGTGCTTGCATTGCGTCACATCCGGGTGTTGGCTTTTAGCCACTGAGGGCTTGCTCAAAATGGACACTTTTGAAACGGGCACAAACCGGACAAAACACGAGAACACCGCCCCTGAACCCTCGTAAGTGCGAAAAATCACGTGGCGCAGGGGAAGTGCGGGAACTGTTTCATCAGCATCACTGATCTAGAACACCCCCCCACCTTCCCCTATTTAGACCGTCTGTCTCCCTTCTCTACAAATTGGCCGCGTATCTGCTCCTTTTGTTGCAAATATCGACGAAAGACCAAGGTCGACTAGCGCCCCTGCCAAATAAATGCATCCCTTCTCTTTCCCGCTCACCTCTCACGCTGTTCCTCTCCCGTATCTTTCCTTCCAAGATAACACATAAGATGTTTGCTCAAGTCAATTTAAATTAAGCGCGTTCAACCGCTCCAAGTCGGGTGCCTTGATGCCAGCGCTGCCGTACGGCGGAGACGCGCGTGAACCGAGGCGCCCTACTTCAACTTTTATAGAACCACGTTGCCCTACTCCACGAGCGTTCCAAGCGGAACGCGTACTGTAACCTTTCGGTCCTGTTGCGGTTTGATTTTCTTGAATTCCACCAGGTAGCGCGGGTGACAGCAGGCGACCGTTTTCTGCAGTTGATGTAGAATTTTATTTGCTTTCGCAAAAAGCAAGCACTCGTAATTTTAATAACGGAACACTGCTAATATTACTCATATATTGATTTTCTGCCTTATATTTGCGTAATGTCTTGTTCTTGTTCAACAATGTTGAGAGGTGTGAACATTAAAACCGGACTTAGACGTTCAGATTTGGCTGTGAGTATATACGACTATTCCGCAGCATGGGCTCACTTTGGCCGGCTGACTGAATCGAGTGACAGACAGACCGACCAAAATTTTCCCGTTAGTAGCCCAAGGAAAACTATCGTCTTTAAAAGAATTAGCAGTGGCTTAGCTCGGCTATGCCAGGATGTACGTAGCGGGTGCTAAGGTTCAGCTGGTTATTTTTAGCTTTCCTGGTTGTCTAGAATCGAACCCGCAACCTCGTGCTCAGCAGCGCAACGCCTTAGCCACTGCGCCACCGCGGCGGGTGAGCAACGTTCTGTGTGCCGTGCGACGTCACTGCTCCTCGCGCATGCGCAGCACGGCTCTCCAGGAGCTTGGCGATACTGTTCAACTTCGGACATTGGAGCTCACGCTACAAAAAGTGTTTATTGCCACTGCCAGAGTCCTTCAATGCTTTTGAAGCACTGAAGGACTCTGCTACTTCTTAAGGCGGCTCGTATTGCACGTGTGGCAGCGTCCAACGCTCCCCTGGCGCTGCTATTTTCCTTTCCCAGTGCATGATACCCAGCTCGCGCTCGCTCCGACCCAGAACTTCAATTTGTTTTGCAGCTCTCATTTTGCACACCGCAGCTACTTGGTCCTACTTAGACGCCTGGGCTCGCTAATTTCCGGCAATTAGGAAGAGGAACAGACGTTTATGATGGCATGCAGCCAAAGTTGTTTGGTTGACCGCAAGGTTGGGGACCTGCTTAGTCGAGGAAGCCCTGTGTCTGAGCGGCCTGCCTCTCCCGGCCTACCGGACGTTGTTGGGGATCCGCGTTAACCGGAGCTGGCCACCCAACTCTCCCACAGCTCAAATGAAGGGTTGGGATGGGCGCAAGAAATGTTGTAGGGCAGCACTTCCACGCCATGTGGCAGGGACGGCATGGCTCTGGGCAGAATTTACAATTGCATGTGTATAGGCACGTTGTGCAGATGTTTGCCTCGCAAGAAGCAGCGCCGTTTTCTATATCCTGGTGTTTCGGGGCGTCCTTTCTATTATGTAAGATGCCACGCTCATCACGGCCTCTGTTGGTGGCATTCAATTTACGTAAGTGTTGGTGGCCTGCCCGAGATACCAACCGCCTGAATTATCACGATTCAAGTACGGGCGCCCACACAAAGAAGGCATCTAGCGTAACGTCATGATAGCAAATTTAGGCCTATATGAACGTACTGGCGCAGATTGAAAGACGTTAGTCGTTGAGGTACCTAGTAATAACCGACCAATGAGATTGCAGATAATAGAGAGTTTTAGCTGACCGTTTCTGACGGTCCGCCCCGCTCCGATAGCAAGCGGGAGCGCCATTGCGCATATGTGGCATGCTAGGGCGCTAGCGACGATACCTCAGCGGGGCGCCACTTCACTAGCCATGGCCTCTTAGCGGACCATTGCGCCAACTTGCGCTACCGCGCGGAATTCCAACAAGGCTGCACCCTGCGATGCGAGCGCGCTACGGCGAAATTCGTTTGGTCAGTTGAAACACGAGCGACGAAACTGCGAAAGCGCTTCCGAATAGGCAAAGGTGCCACACACCTACTACTACTATGTATATTTTATTGGCGCAAGGGCGTCTGAGGCCAAAGAGCGCCAAGAGCCACACACCTCAAGGAGCGTTAGAACGGAAGCGAAAAACGTCGACCGAGGCGCGAGCGTACTTTTATGCGGCGTCTAGAAAGGCAGCCTTGTCTTGGCTACTCCAACTTTGAACAACCCGCCGCACGAGGTCGCGGGTTCGATTCCCGGCCGCGGCGGCCGCTTTTCTGGTGAAGGTGTAAAGCACCCGTGTGTACGAGATTTCGGCGCACGTTGAAGATCTCCCTGCAGGTGGCCAAAATTAATCCGGAGCTCTTCACTACGGCGCGCCTCATCGCCTGCGTCGCTTCGGCGCGTTAAACCTACAATGAATCAATCCAACTTTGAACGGCTTCTTTTAAATTATTTAGGACCGTTACACCACGCCGGCGACCACGTTATACATAAAAGGGAGAAATAACGCATAAAACATGGTATTTTACTTTATTTGAGCAAGTAAAATACCAATTCTAATCTTTACTTTGCGATGACGTTTTAGTTTACACACGCGCAGCACACGACCAGTGACGCGAATGATTCCCCCTCGAGGGACATACGGCCATCGCTTAGCTAAAAGCCTTTCTGCTGCTGACCCTGCGGTTGTTCTGAGCGGGCCGCCGACACCGGAGCGGACCGTCTACAACGGTCAGCGAAAACGCCCTAATAGAAAAGGCCGGGAGGAACCGACGCATTGAACAGGTCCATCTTTCTTTACGCCGTATGTCAGTGTCAGCCCCGCGGACCGTTTGCACAGTACGCAGCAGGCAGTGGGTAATGATAACTGGTCCAGAAATCGCCACTCCTTTATCGATGCCCCAGCGTGCTCTGCAGACAGCTTTATCAGGAAAAGTGCTGCGCTCACTGCGACCTCTGTTCGGTGCAGGGTGCCTGTATATAATGTCGGGTGGAGGAAGTGTAATATACCATGCACAATTGAGCTGGTCTGGCAAGGCTAGAAGCAAAAAAGTGGGAAAAGAAGCACGCGCACCGTTTTTATGCCTATTGACGTTGGTGTTGCATACGAGACACTTAGTGTCACTAATTTATTTACACTTAAGAGTACCGCCACTTCGTGCACCCAAAGCGTCTGGGGCCATTTTGTTTCTGGCTTGCAGTGGTGCCGTCTCTCCTAACGAAACCACCGCCGGTTGTGACGGGCTGAGTGTGACCGGCCACTGTAGCGTCCGCAGCAGAGAGAGAGTGTGCCCAGAAACAAAATGCCTGCGCCCATATGTAAACAAATATCCTGTGGTGCCCACCGACCAATGAAAATTTTGGGGGCCCATAACCATAGAGTGCCGATACTCTAAAAGCCTTTATTTATTCATGCAGGGAGGTCTAAATCGGCCAGCCAGGAGGACCCGCGCATTTTGAACAGTGCAAATGCGCATCTTTCCTTGGACAGATTGGAATTAGCGGCAGGAGCGACAACAAAGTGGCCAGGGAGCTTTCAGACGCATTTTATACATATACGACAAACGGGCGAACAGTGTGTAAGCGACCGGACGCGTCTGTGCTTCCGTGTGGCAGCGAAATTTCTGTCTTGGAAACATCACTTTCACATGACCTTATCTCAGCTTTTTTTTTCTTTGTCCTTACTTCTTTCCAATTGAGCACACCCCCAGCGATAAGACGACGGCCCTGAAAAATCCCGTTCCAAGTGAGCGCTTGTCCCGTCTTCCTTCCTACGTCGTGTTGTTCGCGCTCTAAGTTATTACAGTACTATAGCCATACTGCCCAACAGTGTGTGGTAGCAAAGCATAGCCGCATGTTTTTCAGCCAGGACGATACTCTAGTCCTACCAAGTTCGTTTAAATAATCACAACGCCACAGTTACTGCCCTTGCCAAATGAAAAGAAAAACAAATGCGCGTGCGTAGGCCACTCTTTTTAAAGCCTGTTGGTGGGAAGATAAAGAGGGCTATGAATGCAAGTTTGATTGATTGATTGTGGGGTTTAACGCGCCGACGCAACGCAGGCGATGAGGCGCGCCGTAGTGGAGGGCTCCGGATTAATTTCGACCACCTGGGGATCTTTAACGTGCGCCGAAATCTCGTACACACGGGAGTTTTTGCTTTTCGCCTCCATCAGAAAAGCGGCCGCCGCGGCCGGGAATCGAACCCGCGACATCGTGCTCAGCAGCGCAACGCCTTAGCCACTCAGCCACCGCGGCGGGTATGAATGCAAGTTTGACTCATTACCAAATTCAGGGAAGCTTTTACTCCCGCGCAAGACTTGAATGGCGAAGCTGTTGCAGGTGAGTATTGCGGATCTTTCCGGACGCATAGTTATGTTTCACTATCATTGTTTATCCGCATAGTTGCGGTGCTAGTAATCGTCGTCGCATGCACCGACGAGGTCGTCGTCTCCTTCGCTGCGAGTGGTGGATGCAAAGTAATCCTCAGCATTGTAGACTTCCAGCAGCTCTTCACCATCGACTCCAGGCAGTGGTTGCGGGATCTGCAAGTCGTCTCGGGAAGGATTCGCACACTCGTAGCAATGTCTAATTATCCATTACAGTCGAGTCCACTTATAACAATATTGAGGTGCCATGAAAATATCATTGTTATAACCGATTATTGTTATAAGCGGGTTATGACGAAAATAACAAAGAAAACGTGACAAACAAGAGCTTAATGAGCGAAGACTAGGGGAGGTCGGCACAGTGCACACAGCGCTGCTGCTGCGGCGGCTTAGGCGCCCCGGTGCTTTTTCTACAGGCGGTGCACCCTCATAATGGACTGCCCCACTGCCCGTAGAGGCGCCCATCCGGTACTCCTCCGCCTCCTCCGCGTTGCCGCGGCAGGCGAAAGCAGCGGTGGCATGCGAACCTCTTCGGCGCGCACTCGCCGCGTGCGAGGCCAAGTGCGCTATCGCCTGGCCGCCGCGCGTATGCTCTCATGCCCTTTTGCGTAATAGGCGGGGTTGGGGTGGCATTGTCGCAGCGTTTTTGCATTTTTGTTTCGTTCAGGGTTGGTTCCAGTGCCCACATTTAATTGTTATAACCGATATTGCATCATGACAGCATTGTTATAAGCGGTTTATTTTGCCAATGAAAAGCTGACGGTGCCGCGGCTGTCCATTGTTATATCCGATATATTGTTAAAACCGGTATTGTTATAAGTGGACTCGACTGTATTGCTTCTGAATGATTGATTGATTGATTGATTTATCGTTTGATTGATTGATTGATTTATTTATTTATCGTTTGATTTATTTATTTATCGTTTGGTTGATTGATTGATTGATTGATTGATTGATTGATTGATTGATTGATTGATTGATTGATTGATTGATTGATTGATTGATTGATTGATTGATTGATTGATTGATTGATTGATTGATTGATTGTAGGGTTTAATGCGCCGACGCAACGCAGGCGATGAGGCGCGCCGTAGTGGAGGGCTCCGGATTAATTTTGACCACCTGGGGATCTTTAACGTGCGCCGAAATCTCGAACACACGGGCGTTTTTGCTTTGCGCTTCCATCTGAAAACCGGCCGCCACGGCCGGGAATCGAACCCGCGTCCTCGTGCTCAGCAGCACAACGCCTGAGCCACTGAGCCACCGCGGCGGGTCCAAATGGCTTCTAGAGAATTGGGCGGCCGCGGTGACCTCACCCACGCAGGGCGTCTTTTCATGTTTTGTATTAGCGCTGGAGTTTTCTTCTTTTTTTTACATGCGCGGTAACGCTTGACGACACTGCTGGAATTTCTTTTTTTTTTCTAAAGCCACTGCGCGAGCCGGGGACGCGGCGGTCACCGCGAGGCACGCGCTCACGAGTGCTCGGCATTTTCTTGGTATTTTTTTCCCTGCAACGGCTAACTAACGGCCAGAAAAACAGCTACGCTGTTAAAAGACTGCTTACGCCCGAACACCAAGACAGCATTTTACCGCAAGCTTCGACTAACCAATCGAGATATTGAAGGAAACAGATAAAGCAGTGGAGACAGCCCAGCTACTTTCCTAGAATTTCTGTACCGTCACAGAATGTTTGTGCTACTGGCGGCCGCCGCCCTGAGTCACCACCATGAACCAACAGGACGATTGCAGTGGGGACTGTATAGTTCCATTCGACCAAATCACTTGAATGCTAACGTGCAAAGTTGGCACACTTATAACTACGTTTTTTTAGTGCGGCCCCATATTACGTCACTCGTTCCCCTATTACGTCACTGTAGCGAGAAATTCGAAAGCTTTCTGATCTTTCTTGCGGTTTCACGGCTACAAAGTGCCTTTCGTGTCTGGAAAGAAGCTGTGGGAGTTGCCGAAGGCTAGTTCTTTAAAACTGGACAAAGTTGTATTTTGTCTGCATGGCCCGTTTAACCAGGTGCACGTCGAACCTGTGGCAAACTTTATTTATTTATTTAATTTTTTATTATTTATTTAATTTTTTATTATTTATTTTGTTTGTTTGTTTGTTTGTTTGTTTGTTTGTTTGTTTGTTTGTTTGTTTGTTTGTTTCCAATACCCCTGAAGGCGCCCGTGAGGGGGTATTACAAAGGGGGGTTACATAGCACACGTATTGTATTAGCGCAGTACAAGGGGAAAAATATAAAACAGAAAGAAGCAGGAGTGTTCAAGCTGTAAACGCAAATAAATGCACATTGTAAACTTGAAAAAAGTGATAACGCAATAACCAAACATCATAGCAACAAAAAAGACAGGAATATATTACAGATGGTGCAAATTCAAGCACAATATTATGTACAACCTATTAGCCCAAAAACAGCAAAGAAAAGAAAATACAGAGCAAAAACGAAAATGTTCAGTGCACGTTTTGCAGGACGAAAAATAAAAACCCAAAAAGAAGAGGAAAGTGTTAGGTTAGCTCTTGAATTAGTTCCTGGAATTTGGTGTTGTCTTTTCGAGAAGCGATATGACATGGATACTTGGGAACAAGTTAAGAACGGCAATAGCTTATGTATGGTATCACTCCGCCAAAGCGACGGACCCGGATGTCAACGGGCGCACGCGTTTTGAAAGGAGATCGCTATGAATGCGTGATATCGCCTGCCTTTTCTCGCGTAGTTTATTTGTAGTCACTGCAGTAGTTTATAAGCATATTAATCCATAAAATGAGGGAAATGGCTCGTGCCATGTTCAAAATATTCCCAGTAACGCACTACTTGCGCGGCGTGGAGTAACATCCGGCTGTGGTGATGGGCACAGCGGAAACTTCCATTTCCGTTCTTAAATTGTAACCGAGTATAGATTATTTCATTCGACTATGGTACGTTGAATGAAAGACTGGGCAAAACCAGATGAGTGGCAATTTATGCGTTTAACTTTGTAGGAATTTCATTCTACCGTCGTCGAGCATCCCATAGCAGCAGCTTTCTTTTCCCTTGACAGAGAGGCCGGCTGAGCTTCCAGGCGGCCGTTCGCTGTGTCTGCTGTGTTTCGAGTGTTTGCTCCGAAAAACCCTCCGTACTCTCCAACAAGCAGCTGTCGAGACGTTCTGCAGCGTCCGCGACACCTTCGCTTTCGAACACTTCGGTAGCCGTGACGTTTCCGAGGCTAACTGCAGAGCTGACTGTTCCGAAACTTTCGTGGAATATCTCCCCGTTCTCCGTATGGCGCCCGCTTGCCTGTCCTATCACTGCACAACGCGATGCAGCCTGTGATTGTTGCAAAACGTGTCTCGTGTTCTTTTTTTTTTTCTTTTTTGGTAGCCCGCACGCCATGGAGCCTCGACGTTGCAATGCGGCGGCGTTGGCTGGAGACCTGTAGAAATGCCTTCGTGACGCGCTAAGAAAAGGGAGCTAAACTTCTTTAAGTGTGTGTGTGGATAGTGCAGCGATCAGAATGTGCTTAGCGAAGACCGCCGATTGGCGAAACTTGACAGCCCCACACGCCGCTCTGAGGCGGTATTCTCGTGTTTGTCCGTTTTGAAAACGTCCGTTTTGCGTCTGTTTTATTGTGACGTACTTCCAGTTGTCGGCGGGCTTTGGGTTGACTTTAGCGCAACTGTTCTTGTAAACACATTTTAAGCGACGAACGTATTTTAAGCTATATTTTATGTGTTTATTGGTCCTCCAGCGGACCAGCAACAAGGCAACGAAAAATCGTCTGCTCTAAGTCGTCTGCTCCGAGAAAGCCGCGGCTCATAGCTCCGCCGTGCTTGAATGGCGCCACATGCGGGTGTCGGCTTTTAGCCAATGAGGGCTTGCTCAAAACGGACACTTTTGAAACGGGCACAAACCGGACAAAACACGATAATACCACCCCTGGGCCGCAACGTCTTATAGAGTGCACAGTGGATACTGCGTAGGGAAGATTTATTTATTTTATTTTATTTTATTTGTAAATACTGCAGTCTCTCTCGAGACTTTTGCAGGGTAGGTACAGGTAAGTGAATACAAATAGACTCAAAACAAGGCAACAAACAATAGACCATAAAATGCACAACAATAAAAAAGTATATCTTATTACAAACGCTTTTCAAATGAAGTCAATGACTGCTGTGTAACCGCTTCGTTAGCGAGATCGTTCGAGGGAAAAATGTATATTCGTAGCAGTTAGTTCGAGGGTTCAATGGGGTTACAGAAAACGCGTGGCGGCGTCTTGTATGATGACCGGATGAATATTTTAGGATACGAGAAGTGTCAATAAAGTAATGCCCTCTAATTAATTGAAAGAAGAACTTCAGGCGGCAAATCCGGTTTCTTTCTGAGACGGGCAACATTCCACTTTCCTCAAGGAGAGCTGATATTGAGGTGCACCCATATCAACTGTAAATAAATCTTACAGCCTTTTTTTGCAACCTTAATAATTTATTAATATCAAACTTTGGTTGGATTACATGCAAGAAGACGTACATTCGGTGTGGTCGATTTTAAGGAACGCCGTAGAAAGAATAAATTGCGTAGTGATATAGCTGTGATGTTGTCTATGTGTTTCGTCCAGGACGAAATGACAAAATTCGCGACTTTTAAAGACGATAGTCTCATTTCTGATGCTACTTAAACCTGAAAATTTTGGTCTGTCTGTCTCTCCGTCCATCGATTCAGACACCCGACCAAAAGACAAAAGAAATCTGAACCGAGAAGTTTATATAAGCAAAAATCTTTCCAAACCACAAAATCCGGTACCACACTTCATACTTGCCAAAATTGGTAAGCAAGAAGAGAATATTAGGCGTATTTGATAAAAAAGCATCACTACGTCAGTGATATTTTCACTGTTCTTTTAATTAAAAACACACGGCTACAGTAGCCAATAAAAGATTACTTGAAAAAAAATTGACCGCGTATCTGCTCCTTTCGGTGCGAATGTCGACAAAAGGCGATATTCTTTGTGAATGCCTCCCTTCGCTTTCCCGCTCACCTCTCATGTTGTTCCTCTTCCGCCGCGCTCCTCCCAGTGATTTCCCTACACCCCCCCTAGGGGGTGTGTAGACCCCCCCTAGTTTTTCTGGACACCCCCCCTTGAATCCTCAAATTTCACTCTTGTCAGTCCTTGTATGGACCTTTTTCAGTATCGATCTACGCATGCACGGGCTGCCCGTCTGCTATTCTTGGCAGTAGCCTCGGGCAAAATAAACAAAAGTGCGCCCCCCGTGCTTGCTGTTAGCGTTGCACGTATTTATTTCCTTTTTTTTCGACAGCTCGTGGCAAGTTCGTATGTGCACACAAGAAAGGCTTTCAAAGAAAAGGGGTAAAGTGGTTTGAGGCTGACCACGCTGTGAGCCCATTGCCACCAGCCAGGGAGTAGCGAAAAGCGCTACGGAAGCTAATCCTGGCGTTTTAATAAATCGGGAGCGTACAATCGGTGCCTGATTTATAAGTGCTGCATAATTCGTGACATACAGGATAATGCCGAACGAGACAATAGTTCAGAGGAGATAGACATCCCACCAGTAACGACCGAAGAAGTAAGGAAGGCTTTGAAAGAAATGAAAGGGGGCAAAGCACCTGGTGAGGATCATATAACAGCAGATCTTTTGAAGGATGGCGGAGAAATTGTACTAGAAAAACTGGCAAACCTGTATACGCAATGCCTAATAACCGCAATGGTACCGGAATCTTGGAAGAACGCGAACATCATCCTAATCCATAAGAAAGGCGACATGAAGGACTTGAAAAATTACAGGCCGATCAGCTTACTGTTAGTCGTCTACAAGGTATTTACCAAGGTAATCGCTAACCGAATCTCTGCAACCTTAGATTTCAGTCAACCTAAAGAACAAGCAGGGTTCCGTAAAGGTTATTCAACAATGGACCATATTCACACGATCAATCAGGTGATAGAGAAGTGCGCTGAGTATACTGAACCCCTATATATAGCCTTCATAGATTATGAGAAAGCATTTGACTCGGTCGAAACCCTAGCAGTCATTCAGGCATTACGGAACCAGGGGGTAGATGAGCATTATGTAAGAATACTAGAGGATATCTACAATGGGTCTACAGCTACCATCATCCTCCATAGGGAGAGCAGTAAAATACCTATAAGGAAGGGTGTCAGACAAGGAGACACAATCTCTCCAATGCTATTCACAGCATGTTTACAAGAAGTATTCAGAACGTTGGTTTGGGAACAGGTGGGAGTAAGGGTTAATGGAGAATACCTCAGTAACCTCAGATTTGCTGATGACGTTGCCTTGCTAAGTAACTCGGGGGACGAATTGCAAAGCATGCTTTCCGCACTGGGCGAACAGAGTAGAACCGTGGGCCTGAAAATTAATATGCAGAAAACTAAAGTAATGATAAATAACCTCGGGACAGCACAGCGGTTTGAGATAGGTGGCGAAGCAGTGGAAGTGGTAAGCGAATATATCTACCTAGGCCAAGTTGTGACCCCAGATCCCAACCATGAGGCAGAGATAACTAGAAGGATCAGAATGGGGTGGGGTGCATATGGCAGACATTCTCAGATAATGAATAGCAGCCTACCATTGTCGCTGAAGAAGAAAGTGTATGACAGCTGCATCTTACCGGTACTCACCAACGGGGCAGAAACTTGGAGGCTCACTAAGAGGGTTCAACTTAAATTGAGAACGACTCAGCGGGCAATGGAGCGGAAAATGATAGGTGTAACATTAGGGACAAGAAGAGAGCGGAGTGGGTCAGGGAGCAAACTGGTATTAAAGACATATTAGTAGAAATTAAGAAGAAGAAATGGACGTGGGCAGGGCATGTAATGCGAAGGCAAGATAACCGCTGGTCATTAAGGGTAACAGAGTGGATCCCTAGAGAAGGCAAGCGTTGCAGGGGGCGGCAGAAAGTTAGATGGGCAGATGAGATCGAGAAGTTTGCGGGGATAAATTGGTCACAGTTGGCACAGGACCAAGGTAATTGGAGAATAATGGGAGAGGCCTTTGCCCTGCAGTGGGCGTAGATAGGCTGGTGATGATTATGATGATGATGATGATGAATTCGTGTACTACCTAAACATTGGTTCAAGAACTCAAATTTCGTCACTGTTCCTGGTAACAAGTTCGAAAATGCCCTTATACGTTGAAAAATGGCGAGAAATTAAAAAAAAAACTGAATACGGACCTTTCATGGTAAAAAATGAATTTCTCCAAATTTGTTTTTTTCTTAGATTGAATAGAAAGCACCGCCTCTCAAGTATATATATATATATATATATATATATATATATATATATATATATATATATATATAGATATATAGAAAATGAAAAACGTACGTCACGGGGATGAGCGTTTGGTTAACAGACGTCTATTATATAACTAGTGGGATAAAAAAACAGCTTTTCTAGTTTATGAACCCCCCCCCCCCACCCCCCCACAGAGCCATTGAGACACCCCCCCTTGATTCGATGCCTGGGGAAACCCCTGGCTCCTCCCAAGGCAAACACCCTAAAGGTTTGCTCAACTCAATTTAAATTTACCGCGTTCCACTGGTACAAGCCGGGTTCCTCGATGCCAGCGCCGCAGTACGGCGGAGACGCGCGTGAATCGAGGCGCCCTACTTCAACGTTCATAGAACCACATTTCCTTACTCCACGTGCGTTCCAAGCAGAACGTGGAAGCTAACTAGTCACCTTTTGTTGCTGTTGCCGTGTGATTTCTCAAATGCCGCCAGGAGCTCGGGCAACAACAGGTACGGTTTTCTGATGTATTATTTCATTTTCCATCGCAAAAACTAAGCATCCGTGAAGGAAGGAAGGAATAAAGGTAAAGGAAAGGCAGGAAAGTCAACCAGGCTGTGGCCTAGTTTGCTATCCTGCACGTGGGGAAGGGAAACAATGGGAAAAAAGATGAAAAGCAGTAAAACAAGAAGGAGGTAAAGAGAGAGCGTAAAGAGGTGTGGCCAGTACCACGACGCTATAGGCGATAGAGTTCATTGACTTCACAGACAGCAGTCCCTTGCGCTACAGTCTGCTGTGCAAGTTCGTTGCTTTTAGGAAGCACAGGAGCGCTTTTGTGGCCTTGTGTGTAGACGACGGTGAAGGCCAGTGGCCCAGGATTTTCTCCTCAGTAAACGGCCGCCGAGAATCGAGCTTCCGTAAAGTTGAGAAGGGCTGCCTTCTTGCCGATGAGAACGTGGACATTCGCATAGAAGATGGTGTATTGTCTCCGGTGTGTCGCAGAATTCACACGCCTCGCTGTCTGCCATTCCAATCAAATGGGAGTAAGAATTTGTGAAGGCGACTCAAGCCAGAGACGGCAAAGAACGGCGCATCAGTCCGTGGGAGGCCTAATGGGAGAGGGCGCTGAAGGTGCGAGTCCAGGGCATGAATACGAGAGCTCGTGAACTCTTGGGTAGTCCATTTGGCTATCGTGGTCTCCTGGGCCAGTTTGCGGAGTGTCCTAGCGGCGACCGTCCTGGATAATGAAATAGACATGGTCTCCGACTTTTGCTGTGCCAAGCGGGCGGCAGCATCCGCACTTTCATTGCCGACAATGCCGCAGTGACTGGGAAGCCACTGGAAGGCAATGCAGTAGCTTTATCTCGGCCAGCAGCTGTCCATGGGGTCCACGGCACAGGGCTGACTGGAGCGATTGGAGCGCAGGCTTGGAATCACAGAAGATCGCCTGTCTTCGGCATGAGGCTTGCTCAATGGTGTGAAGGGCGCAATGGCTGGCGGTAAGTTCGGTAGCCGTGAAAGTGGTGGGTTAGGCTATCTTGAATTCCGTGGTCATCGGCAATCGTGGTATAACCACGGCGCCGGCAGACCCAGAGGTTGTTACCGAGCCATCGGTGTAAATATGGGTGCGGTCGCTGTATCGCTCGTCTAGATAGATGAGAGTTAGCTGCTGTAGTGCTAGCGTCGGACAATCTCGCTTCTTCGTTAACCCTGGAATAGTAAGGCATGCTCGTGGCTGCAGAGTACACCAAAGTGGGAGCAGCGGCCTCGTTGCCGTCGTATAGTTGGATGGCAGGCTAGTAATGTGGGCAGCTACAACCTTGGCGAAGGATGCATGGGGGCGTTCCGATGGCATATTCGCAAGGTGGTGATTAGGCAGTCTGGTTAAGTGTTTCAAATGCACCCTGAGGGTATCAATTGTCAGGTAGGTGGACAAAGTGGGGTCACGGGCCACAGCAATGGTTGCAGCTGTTGACGTTGTTTAATAAAGGAACACTGCAAATACCACTTATCTATTGATTTTCTGCATTATATTTCCCTATTGAAAATGTGGAGTTGATGGAATCCATCAAACATCAACATGGTGGATTATGGTAATAGCATTACGCAATTGCGTAATGTCTTGTTCTTGTTCCACAATGTTGACAAGTATGAACATTGACACCAGACTTAGACGTTTAGATTTGGTTGTGAGTATATATGACTATTGCGCAGCTTTTATTTCACTTTGGCCGGGTGGCTGAATCGAGTCACAGACACAGACATACAGGCAGACCAAAATTTCTGGGTCAATTAGCCAAAGAAAGACTGTCGTCTTTGAAACTTCATTAACCGAAAGGGGGCACAAGTGCCCTGGGAAGGGGGGGGGGGTGATGAAGGATGCAGGAGAAGGTAAAACACCTGAGACATTCACAAGTTCATATAAAAAGGTCATTGTTCATGCTCAAGTTTACTCAGCAGTGCCAGGTTACGGCTTGTCGTAGAGGAGCTGCAGCAAGCACGAGGGAAGTCGGTGCAGATAAGAGCGGCCGACTGGCAGGACTGACGGAGTGTCCCCTTCACCCAAGTTTCGAAACGGCGCTGGCTACCGGCCTCAAGCGTGTGCTACTGTTGTAGTAAACATAAATGCCCCAAAAAGTGTAGGGAAGCACAGCCGCCCGCATGGGCGAATTGGTAAGGCATCCGACATTTTATCGGAAGACTTGGGTTCGGCTCCCGCTCGGAACGCGCGTTTTAGGGGCAAAACACCTTAAAGGAGCCATGAAGAGAAAATACAACTTGGTTTAATTTGAAAGAACTAGGATTCAGTATCTCACTCAGCTCCATTAGAGCCACAAAAGATGCTTTTTAACGAAAAAAAAGCAGGAAGTATTTAAAAACTTTCAAATTTTGCGCCACAGTGACGTGTTATGAGCAAGAATGACGTCACACGGGCCAACAATAAATCATAATTTTCAGTGCGTTAACTGCACGTTAGCATTCAAGTGATGCGGTGAAATGGAACTAGAGGCCCCTTTACAGACGTCCAGTCTTGTGTCGTCGCGACAGGTCAGTTAGGCGGCCGCCAATTGCACAAACAAGGTTCCGTGACGTCATAGAAAAGTTGCGGGAAATTGCCTAGGGGGTCGCGACTGCTTCACACGTTTTCTTTCATATCTCCGTTATTTGTTCGAAGATGGCGATGATATTGGTATCATTGTTATCGGGACTAAGCGGTCTTTCTAATAAACCCAACTTGTATTTTGTCTTCATGGCTCCTTTAAGGTCGAGGCTTGTCCGCCCGGCGTCCGGCGTCCGTGCTCACGGCACAGCACCATGTACATCGAAACATCTGTGAACAAAAGGTTCACAAAAGGTTAACAAGAACAAAATAAAAGGTTCACAAAAGGTTAGAGAGGGAGAGCGAGAAAGAAAGAGAGATAATGAAATAGACGCACAGCACCGTGTAAATCGAAACATCTGTGAACCAAAGGTTCACAAAAGGTTAACAAGAACAAAATAAAAGGTTCACAAAAGGTTGGAGAGAGAGAGAGAGAGAGAGAGAGAGAGAGAGAGAGTGCTCCTGGAGGGACGTGCTGCGCATGCGCGAGGAGCATTGAATTGGATTGGATTGGATTGGATTGTAAATCGTTTTAGCAGCAGTAAGCACTCCCACGGGGGATTTACGGTAAGAACGATCCCCAGTGCTTCGCCCGCTCGTCATGATTCACTTCGTGGATATGCGTGAATTTTTTTCTCTCCACTTTCTTACCTTTAATAAAGTTTTTTGTCTGTCTGTCACTTTCTTACCTGACGAAAAATAAAAAACCGTTGACTCCACGAGCCATAGCATTAATTTAAAGGAGCACTGACACCAATTTTCGGCGTTAATATTATTGCACAGTTCGCTTCCTTCACTCAACAGAATACCCTGGCTGAAATATAAGCGGCCTGCGACGCGAAGAACGTAGTTCAATTGGATCGCATTTATCGCGCCGACGGAGCAGCGCGCGGAAAAGAAGTGACGCGACAGCGCTCGTCAAAAACTCGTGACGTCACTTCACGCGCGCGGCCCCACGAGCGGCGAGCAGGCGCACCACCATCTCAAGCGGGCGCCGGTGACGTCCGCACAAAGCGGTGAGGTCAAACCGGGAGGCTGTCATATGCGCCGTTCGGGATGAAAGCGCGGGAATTTGAAACAAACGATTTTCAGGCCGTTCAATGTAATTAACTACCGCGCGCTGAAGTATTTGAAGTGCTGTTTCAGGTTCGCCAGACCATTAAGCATCGATAAAAGCAATAAAAGTGTAACATAAAATTTTCGTGTCAGTGCTCCTTTAAGAGAAATTTACACACTTCACCTATGATTTCCTTGGTGTAATAAACAGCTGTCTTTACTTCCGGTGTGTATTTATTTATTTATTTATTTATTTGTATGTTTATTCATTTGTTTATTCATTTATTCACTTATTTATTTATTTAGGACGCGGGTTCGATTCCCGGCCGCGGCGGCCGCTTTTCAGATGGAGGCGCAGAGCAAAAACGTCCGTGTGTACGAGATTTGGGCGCAAGTTAAAGATTCTCAGGTGGTTAAAATTAATCCGGAGCTCTCCACTACGGTGCGCCTCATTGCCTGTGTTGCGTCGGCGCGTTAAACCACACAATAATAATTTTTTTATTTATTTATACATCGAGTTGCAGCCGATGTCCTTCGGAGGTAGCCTCCTCGGAGTGCGGTCGGCCGGTGTAGGAACCCTGGAAGGATAAGAAAAGCGCTGCTGAGCACAGGTTGGGAAGACGCGGGGCGGTATCTTGCTGGCTGGGTCCCTTCTCGTTCCGGAACCCACGTAACAAACACACGAGCGCTCTGATAACGGGTGAGACGGGGAAACGTATCGACAAAAGCGCTGTCGGGGCAGAGACGGAATCACTCCGAGACTCCGCGCTTTTTTGCATCCCAAAACAGGGGTACTAAACTTTCCGACTTTTCGGGGTCAGATTTTTCTTAGGCAAAGCAGTTAACTGCCTCACTAGGCGGGAAACTGACGTTATTGTTGCTGTCGTCCGGTAGATTTTCGTTTAATTCGCAGTGAATCAGGAAACCTTGAGCGAGCTTGAAGCACCGCGCATGCCTTCGTCAATGTTCCGCAAAAAAAAAAAATAGCATTGGCTTAGCTCGGCTATTCCAGGATATACGTAGCGTGAGCTAAGGTTTAGCTGGTTATTCTTAGGTTTCCTGGTTGCCTAGCTCATTATCATGCTTATTGCTGCTAAAACGACTTCCAGTCAAATCCAATTCAATCGAAACCAATCAAATCCAATCCAGTCGTGGCGGCGACGGCTCCGGCGTGCCAGCTGTGCGCCGTGAGACGTCACTGCTACTCGCGCATGCGCAGCACGGCTCTCCAGGATCCACGCGAAACTGCTCAACCTCGGCCAGTGTAGCTCGCGCTACAAAATAACGTAATTGAAAGAAAGAAATATTGCGTCCCCAAAAGGCCACCCCAAGGTGATGTGACCCATAGTGAGAAGTGTTTACGTGTGGTCATGGTTATGCCAATTCCCAGTGGAAATATTGTGCAGCATCACCTAAAGTTTTTACTAATTAAAACGTGAAAAATAATTAATGGAAGATCCACGGTAAACTTCATACCCGGACCCTTCATACCCTTCATACCCGGATGCGCGTGCCTCGCTTGACGCCCGCAGCACGCCGTTTCTCGCACGCCCCTGCACTGCACAATGATTTACATCCATCGTTAAGAATACATATAAATCACTCTCTATAACGAACACTCTTACACCTTAGCAAAAAAAAAACAGAGAAAAATACCCTTGAGGGTGCGTTGTCATTTATAACACCCTTACACGCTAGCACAAATGCAAGAATACACCCTTTTAGGGGTGTATTTATTTGTTTTTTGATAGGGTGAAAGGGTGTTATACTGTGAATCGATTTACACCCGTTTTGTCTATAACTAACAACCTTACACCCTATCAAAAAACAAAAAACACCTTTCGAAGGGTGTAAATAGCCACCAAACACAACTTAAAAGCGTGTATTCGTGTTTTTTCTAGGGTGTAAGGATGTTTTAAACAGCAAAACACCCTTACGGGTGTTTCCTACGGGTGTTTTCTTTTGCTTTGTTTTACTAGGGTGTAAGGGTGCTAGTTCGAGACAGTTACTTACAGCCTGAAGGATCTAAACCATATTACCTTGTAGTTATAGACAAAAAGGGTGCAAATCATTTTACAGGGTTACGGTTATTACCGTTCTTTGCTTTCCAACCGTCTTGGCTGTCACGTTTGCTCGGTTTAGCTGTGGTATTGGCTGCCTGTCGCTCTTTTTGTTGCCCACCAGTATAGGCATTTCGTCGTTGCCGCCCACTCGGCTCTGCTCTGGCTACACACTCCATTTTACAGTGCGGAAGAGCGTTGACGGCACGTATCGAGACGCCGTACAGTCGCGTGCGATTTGAAGGTAATCGCGCGAGCTTCGACCGATAAAGACGATAACGCCCCCGCGCGGCCTTTTTCGGAGCGACTGGGACCTAGTTTATGCATTCTCCTCTCTCTCGGTTGCTGTTCCTTCAAGCAGTGATCACTCCCGCGGCTAGTAAACCACCCTTTCCGCTTTGTGGTGATCTTGTGTGGTTGCAATCACGTGTGGGTTTTTTTCTTTGTTATCGTGAGCAACGATAGCACCCATTGTTATAAATGTCCAGTATTTCCCGAGAATGCGTTTCTGCGCACGCTTTCGAGAACTGCTGTAAAATACGACAAGTGGGACGTCGTCGATGGGTGCGCGATAAAAAAAGAGGAAGGGGTCATTCGTTTTGCTGCTGGAGTGATGGCTGCTGGAATAAACAGCGACCGAGGGAGAGAAGAATGCGTAAACCAGGAACCAGGCAGACTAAAACAACCCGCGTGGGGGCGTTATCGTCGTGGTCGGTCGACGCTCGCGCGATTACCTTCATATCGCACGCGACTGTACGATAGACGTGTCGAGTAGGGAAGGGAAAGAGCCGCGCTTCGAATTTACGCCCTCCTAGCAAATAGATCACTTTTCTCTGATGTTCAAGGAGCTCGTATCAAGCACAAGTTGGAGAGAGCGGGTCTGCAGTATCCGGCACTCCCCTTGGTCCCCAGCTTTTCAGACCGCTATGGGCGAGCCCCTGGACTCCTTATTAGCCAAAGAGATGCGTCAAATATAATGCTTATCAATGCCCGCTATGATAACCGTGAATGTTATAAAAATGGTAGCCGCCTCGCAAACACAAGTGTATGCCAGTACAACGGACAGTTGTGCTGATTGGCAGCTGTTCATCTTGGTGTTCGAAGCGCTGTCAACACAGGGACGTAGAAAAGTCAGTTTTCATAACTAAGAATACTCTCATCTGTGGCACTCGTTACGAATTTAGTAATTTTTGATATATCTTGTGGTTTTGCTTCTCCAACGCACTTCACCTTTACCTGCTACGTGTGCCTCCGATTGTGGATATTCCCTTTATAAGCTTCTTTCGTGGTTTTACGGCAAAGCCGTGTACCTCTACCCCCAATGATTTCATCGCCGTGGGCAAAAACGATCTCCGTGGGCAAAAACGCCAAGGCTAAGACGCCGAACTCATGCGGCAGGCTATTCAGGCATGCAGCAAAGAGCTCCGACTTCCTTTAAGAAAACCATAACACAAACATCGAAACCGAATTATGGATGATAAGACGCCTTCGAACAATGGGAAGCCCGCGATGTTACCAAGAGAACGAGAAGAGTGAAGGAGTGTGCGTCTGTGTGTGCATCGCCTCCCGGAAGCGATAATGTATGTGTGAGGGAGGGTGTGATCGCTGGCTCCACCAGTGGAAAATTTTTTGTGGGGCCGCCGGCACCCGAAGAGCATGAAATAACGGCATAACGTCCCAACGATGTCAGCAACGCCCTTCCATGCGGTCTTGGTAAATATTATGTTTGAAGAATGTTTTTAAAGGATAGGCGGGACTAGTGTCACTAAATAGAGCAGTTCTTGCCCAAGACGCCGAGACTATGCGCCAGGCTTTGGGCCTCGTGCGCTTGTATGGTGGCGCCACTGATGTGCTGTGTTCAGCGCCATCTTGCGGACAACGGAGTCATAACTTCTGAAGTCCGTGAGCAAACGACGTCCGGAGCATAGTATTCCGCGCAGTACGATTATTAGAAGAGAAAGAAGAAATGAGCGCTATTTGTTGCCATGAGATACGAACAGCCAAACGGTACTTTATTAAATAGAATATGGTTCGCAAAGCCTAAAGGCGACAGGAAAGCGATTCATCACACAAAAACCAGTTGTATACAAGCGCGAGATCGTCTCCGCGCAGCGCGCGGTCACGCCGCCCAAATAAAAGATAAAAATAGAAAGACGGAAGCCCGCGATGTTACCAAGAGAACGAGAAGAGTGAAGGAGTGTGCGTCTGTGTGTGCATCGCCTCCCGGAAGCGATAATGTATGTGTGAGGGAGGGTGTGATCGCTGGCTCCACCAGTGGAAAATTTTTTGTGGGGCCGCCGGCACCCGAAGAGCATGAAATAACGGCATAACGTCCCAACGATGTCAGCAACGCCTTCGTTGCTGTAGTCGCTTTGATGGATTTGATTTATTGAGCCTTAGATCAGAACGGCTGGGTTAGAACTGCTGGCATAACCAAGCAGTCGGCGGACAGCTTATTGTGAGGAGAAGACCGACTACGCGACTTCATGGTGCTTGCAGAAGCGAATTTCTCCCGTGTATACACTCCACTGTGCCTTGTACATGTCAGGAAGTGATTTGACGTGTTGTGTGTGCGAAATAGCGGCGATTGGTTTGTGTGTATATTGCGACACCAAGGATAAGCGGCTTCAAGAGCCCGAAGATTCAGGTTTGTAGAGGCAGGTATTTGAAAATGCCAACTGCTTGAGTAAACTCTACCTCAAACTGCTGAAACTACGATGAGTTCGTTGGATGGGCTCATAAAAATATCGCAATGCTTTTTGAAGTGCTTTCATAGGTTTATAAATGCGTACTTAATATGCTAATAATTTTGGCGTAAATGCGCGAGACGAGGCTTTCATGAAAGCCTCTGAACGTTTATTTACAGTGTTTATTGCTCGACATAGACACGGGCACAGATATGGTAGATCGCTCAACAGGGGCTTTAATTGTGCACAAATGATTCCTCTCGCATTCGGAGTGCCTTTGATAAAATAAGATCATTTTGAATAATGTAGATTGTTTCAAAGCTGACAGAGTTGTACGTGATTTTTGTGGGACTAGGCTTGCATGACAACACGCCAGCGTGAGTAGTTGTGCTAATGCAAGTTATCTTTGTCAGCAAAAATATTTTGCGCAACAAGCCCCACTTGAACTCATTTTTCACCGACTGTCGCAGAAACGCAAACTAAAAGTTGTACAGGAACATATGTTCGAGATATTTTAGAGTCCTTTCAATAAAAGTGTAGATGCGAGTCTCCGAATTGTGGCTGGTGTGTGTCCATCTGTTTACGGTTGTGTCGCAGTGTAGCGTGAATATTTACGTTTCTGTTTTCATTTTAAAGCTTCATATTTTGCTGGTATGACTACGTATAATTCTTGCATGCATATCCGTGGGTTGTTCCATGTGTTTTCTGATGCGTGCACAGATTATACTGCCACCAAAGGCTATTTGAGGCGCTACAAAAATATGCACTGGACACACGGCATTGCGGTCTTACGCGAAGTAGCGTGCACATACGCAAATGCACCTATGGATCTGTTCTTTTTATTTCTTTTCGGGTACTATGTGCTTCGTGAACGTCGGCGTCGCAGGCAGCTGATCCGCGTACATTCGTCAGCTTTTAGTGGAGAAGGGGCGCTTTCTAAATTATTTCAGCTTGTATTCCCGCACAACTCGTCAGCGTAACATTTCTATTAATATAACAATTGTGAATTTAAAAAAACGCGGTAATTGTTGTATACTTATTTTACGGTGGTTGTTTAAATTAAGCCGCGTAGCGAACTGCTGTATATGTTTATTTTGTTCTTCAGAGAAAATTCCGGCGCCGCTCCCAGGTGGCGCCACATGTTTATTTGAAACTGCAGTGCACGAGGCCCATAGGCAGCAGCCAGCATTTGACGCCAGACATGCCGAGCGTAGTGTCAGTAGATAAGGTATTAGAGTACTGCCACTGAGGCACGCAAGTCAGCAATGGCGGCCATTCTGTCGTTCATCAGTGTTGCGAGATTGCCGCATCTACGGCTTCGCCGTTAACTTCGGCCAGGTCGTTTGTTAAGAACACTACCGAAGGTGCAGCAAAACGGCATCTTTGGACACACTTCTGCTGTTGAAATGCTGGTTACACGCGTTATCTTTGATTCGCATTCGGAAGGACGTCAGTCCCGCGCACCCGCAGAGCAGGGCGGACAAGCAAAGCCTACCAGAGTTTACCGTCTAAAACACATAAGCAACAAAATGGTGGCGCGCATGAACCGTCGCAGTGTAAACAAATGCCGCGTGATGCGAGCTGACCGAAGATCATGGCGGCGGCACGGAACAATAGAAGAAAAGAGTGCCGTTACTCTGTACCCTTATCTAGTGACATTAGACGAGCGCAACCGACAAGCCCGCCGAAGCGACGAGAAACATTTTATACCCGCCTCCATCACCATTTGTAGTGGTTTGCAACAGCTTCGCTAAACATCCACTTTCGCAGGGCGGGATGGCGACCTTGTTTTTGTATCTTGGGCGAGATGAGCGCATCACGAAAGACGTTTACATTTGCGTATCCTTTCATTACACCAATAGTTGCGACTTAGCACCCAGTGGTCTCTCTTTCTTACTCTGTCCTTGTGTTGAGAGCGCCTTGAACACCAAGATGAAATGTATTCCAGTTTTACTTTTTACGCATGCTATAGAAGAGAACGAAGGGGTGATGTGCTTGTGGTTGTAACTGCGGCTGTTTCTTGGAAGTGCGGGGATACATTGCGTCGGGCACAGGTATAGGCACGTTGCGCTGATGTTTGCCTCGCAAGCAGCAGCGCCGTTTTCCATATCCTGGTGGTTCGGGGGTGGGGGGTCATTTCTGTTGTGAAAGATGCCACGCACATCACGGGCTCGGTTCGTAGCATCCATATCACGTAGTGTCGGCGCCCTGTCCCAGACAGCAACAGCCGGGATTATCACGAGTCACGCACGGGCGCCCACACAAAAAAGGCGTCTAAGGTTACGTAATGATAACAAGGCCGACAAGGACGAACAGTTTAAGTGGCGCAGACGAAAATACGTTAGTTGTTGACATTGTAGCCGACCAGTCAGGCTGCAGATAATACAAATGGCAGAGAGGAACGGATGCATTCATCACGGCCGTCTTTCTTTACACGGTGTCTCAGTGTCAACCCCATAGATTGTTGTTACGGCATGACGCAGGCAGTGATTGATAACTGCTCGAGAAATCGGTACTCCTTTATCGATGCCCTAGCGTGCGCTGCAGACAACTTTAGTAGGAAAAGTGCTGCGCTCACAGCGGCCTCGGTCCGGTGCAACGTGCCTATGCCTCCTTACCTTGGGGTAACAGCACTGGCCCGCCCGCGTGTAACCCTACGGGTGCAAGTTCAACGCACCGCTCGACCGCGGCAGCAACCGCCCGTTATCTGACCTCCCAATACTGCTGAGTGCAGTGGAACGCGCGCTACTGCCGTCTCGACTCGTCCCTTTTCGCCGCTTCCTTATCGCGCGCTGCCCCGACTAAAGTTGCACGCACACACCGCCCAAGGTTTTCTTTGAATGTTTCTTTTTTCTTTCTTGCTATCTTTGTTTCGTTCTCTCCGTTTTTGCCATGTTATTTTCCCTCGAAATTGGTGCGAATAGAAGAAATCTTGCTTTTGGCCAACCCGCAAACTACACCTTTAGTTGCTGGAGAAAAAAAAAACAGAGAGAGAGAGAGAGAGAGAGAGAGAGAGAGACTTTAACGAAGACCAGCGAGGTTAGCCGAGCCGTTGCGCTGGCTTGCTACGCCAGGTGACAGAATAAAAAGAGAAAGAAAGCAAAAAAAAACAAGCGGAAGAAAGAAAACAAAAACAAAAAACTATAAAACGGAAAATATGTCACTTTCTGCGCCCAAAATTTTCAATCCCAAAACTCTGTCCAGTTCTGTGCTCCGAAGAAACTCCAAGAGAGCTTTGATTGCACGTGCAGCCTTAGCTGAGAGCCGACCAAGGTCCCAAAACAGCCCTGCAGTTCAAGTCCTGCACCAATCTGCCTCCACGAAGATGATATCAGTTTCTGTCTGTGCACTGTGTACGTTGGGCACACGCATATAACATGACGAATGTGTTCCCGTGAGCCGCTGAATTTAGTGCTCGCAGACGAAGTGGGCGCCTGTTTTGAGGCGTTCTTTTTTTTATTATTTTTTGAGACAATGCTCTTCCTCTTCGCCTTCTTAAAAGTTAAAATTTTGGTATGTATGTTTGCGTGTCTGCCCTTGATTCAGTCGCCTAGCTAAGAGTGTAAAAAAAATTTGGTTTATATAGGAAAAGCATTTCTAAACTTATAAGTCTGGCGGCAATGTTCATACTTATAACATTGTTGAACAAGAAAATAGTAGTAATACATGGTGGGGCGACGATAATTGGAACACTTTAAAAAATTTTCCTTAGCAAACAAACCGCCGCTCTGTTTGCGCTCAAACTTCACACGAAGGTTGCATTTTGTGGTCTATTTCGTTTGACACCGGGAACAACGACGGTACTTACGTGTTTATTCTGAAAATAAATAAAAACGATTTTCGCCAATGGGAAAATGGCGACCGGTTTGACGTGCGAGCCAGCGCGAGCTAACTCTATGAGCGCGAGTTGACCTTGGAACGACGGCGCCACCTGGGGTATGGAGAACGAAACGGGCGTTTGGGATTCACGCTCTTCCACGGCAGAAAGAAGCCGACTGGGGTAGCAGACGATCAGAAAACTTGAAAGCAGGTTTTCTGATCATCTGCTACCTCATTTGGCTCTTTCCACGGTAGGAAGCAGCCAAATGAGGTAGCAGACGAACAGAAAATGTGAAAGCAGGTGAACAAAAAAATCCCACGTTTATTGGCAACGATGAACCATGAGAATATTTTATTATGATTTGTATCAGCTGTTATGCAAGTACTTGTGATCATGGTAAACTAGGGACGAAAGAGTTTTTCTGATCGTCTGCTACACCATTTGGCTCCTTCCTACCGTGAATCCCAAACGTCCGTTTCGTTCTGCACACCCCAGGTGGCGCCATCATTCCAAGTTCAACTCGCGCTGGCTGACACGTCCAAATCGGCCGCCATTTTCCCATAGGCGAAAATTGTTCTCATTTATTTATAGAATAAACAGGTACGTACCGTCGTTGTTCCTGGTGTCAAACAAAATAGACCACGAAATGCGACCTTCGTGTGAATTTTGAGCGCAAACAGAGGGACAGTTCGCTCAGGAACAGTTTTTAAAGTGTTCCAATTATCATCGCACCCTCTACGCCACGAGCTTTGCGATCGCTGCGCTGCCTGCCGCCGCTTCTCCGCGGCGTTGACGGGATTGGCGCTGCGCGACTGATAGGGGCTCATGCAGTGTTTTTCGCTCCTTTTTCCCTTCTGCGCCTTAAAAAACGTGTTATGGTAACGTTTGTAAGTAAATAGTACGCCGACAATAGCTATCCGGGAACGCGGTTCTGCGCCCTTCTTGGCCGTCGTTACGGGCGTCGGCGACGGCCGCAGTATACCGGCGCTGTCACCTCCAAATACGTGCGGCACAAGTGAATTTAATTGCAGCCTAGTTTAGACCTGATACTGGCACAATGAGAGGTGTGTTTCGTTTTGCAGCGCGGACAACGAATGCGGCCTCGTTTAGAAAATGTACGTCGTAGAAAAATATATTTCGGGGATGTGATTATACAATACCTGATAATAAATTGTGCCTTTTATAAGAATATAACCCACGCAAAAATGTTAAGTATATTCCAAGGCTGTGCGTCGTGAAAGATGTGCACTACTGCATACCTTATAGCAAGAACCAAGAAAAGTTAATTAAACCATGGAAAAATTAATGGTCTGCAAGGCCGGGAGAAACAGAATAGCTCGTATGGAAATGAAAAAAAAAACTCAGTGTAGCTTCTGAAATGCTAAAAACGGTCGTTTAAACTTACGCCAGGTGGGACTCACGACACCAACTAGTGTGCGAAATGCACTGCTATTGCGCGAGACGTCGGGAGGGAGGAGGGAGGAGGGGGAAGCTTAACTACCGTTGTGTACCAATGCGGAGCGATCAAGGAATAAACGTTTTAGTAATCACAACACACAAGCTACGCATCCACCTTACTCAAGTTTTTAGACTTCAACGAACAGCTGTTTACTCGGCGGACTCATTTTTTGAGGCATACAAGTTCACAACTGATAAAAGGTGCCGTAAGAAGAGTGCGATATCTTATAAGGCCCTCTGATTTCCGTGTGTGCTAGATTCTGCAGGCTTCCTGCGTCATAGGACTATGCTTCGAAGAAATTTTTAGTCGCGGACGCGCATTACTAAGGACGCCCTTCTCCGCACTTCTCGCGGAGGATATATGTAGAATATATGAGTGTTTGCGGGCGCTCAGCTCGCGACAAGACGCCCAAGCAATAATTTTTTTGTCGTGCGCTGATCTCGGGTATAATTTTAGATTATCCATCATACTTATTTCGTAGAATGTTCGTGAAATTTATGTCCAGGGTAGTGATCAATATCTGAGATATGTTATTGGCGTGCTGTCAGGTATGAGTTCTCCGTTAGGTTATATAAGCGCACAAAACTGATTTAAATCGTAGTGTATAGCCACAGCATGACCATTTGAGGAAAGTGCGCTTATGGAGACACTGTTAGTAAATTTCAGGGCAGTGGAATCATAGTCATCTCCATATGCATATCCCGGTTTCGCGACGCCGACCTGTGATGCACACCTGGCGCTTGTACAGACCAAATGTACCAAACTACGATCGCCTCAGACACATTTACACTCTCGTAAATGTGCCACATTTGCGAACAGAGTGACTGCTCGACATAAATATGTATTTCCAGCGCCTTCAAACGGTAAATCTCAGTCGTGAACGGGCCCCGAAAGCAGCGGTGACACTGGGGAGCGGGCCGGAGACTCCCGCGGCTGCTTTCGAAACGGGCCGCTAGGGGGATTTCAGTGGCGCTCCTACAGGCCGCGCTCGCGGCAAAAAATCAATACATATAAGTGATATTTGCATTGTTCTTTTAATTAAAAACACATGGCTGTTTGAATATTGCGTAAGCAAATAAAGAAATTCGCCTTGAAAAATTGTTTTGAGCTCAGATTACAACAAGCACTCGCGGTGCACTCTTGTGGCAGATTCCAAGTTCAAAAGCAACTAAAGGTTCCAGTAGATGGCGTGAGCAGTTGAACGCGGCAACATTGAATTGACTTGAGAAAACTTTCACCGTGTTTATCGTGGAAGGAGGGAAACGGGAGAGTAAGAGCATCTTTCGACGACATTTGCAGCGAGATGAGCAGATACGCGGCCATTTTTTTAGCAGTGAGTACCCGTGTCCTTACGAAAAGATTTTGAAACGCTGCGGACGCCTGTACGGAGACCTTTTTTTTTTTTATTGTGGCGCTGGCTTCTCACCATCAAATGTGCTTCCCGCCACATATAAATGCGTCAGCAACAGCCAGGCAGGCAGCATAGTTCACATCAGATGCACAGTTCACAGCCCCGCCAGATGCACAGTTCAAGGTAGCCGTTCCATATTGTTCTGGGGCGGTATTCTCGTAACTGTCCCTTTTGAAAACGTCCCTTTTGAGTCCCTTTCATCGTGACGTACTTCCGGTTAAGCAGTGGGCATTGGCAGTAGGTTTGTTGCGCTTGCATTACGTCACTTCCGGTTGTTTGCTTTTAGCCAATGAGGGCTCGCCAAAAGGGACACTTTTGAAAGGGACGCAAAAGGGACAAAACTTGAGAATACCACCCCTGATTGGTTGAAGCCCTCACCCGGATGTGACGCCATGCAAGCACGGCGGAGCTATGAACCGCGGCTTCTCGGAACAGACGATTTGGAGCAGACTATTTTTCGTCGATTTGTTGTTGGTTCACTGGCGGAACAATAAACACATAAAAAACAGTTTAAAATAGGTTTAGTCGTTTAAAATGTGTTTACAAGAACATTTGCGCAAAAGTCAACCCAGAGCCCGCCTACAACTGTGAGTACGTCACAATAAAACGGACGCAAAAGGGACGTCTTCAAACGGACAAACACGAGAATACCGCCCCAGATTGAGCTTAGTCACTTGGATTCAATGTTCCCGCGTTCGCACTGCTCCCACGCGATCTGCTGGAGCCTTTGTTTCCAGTGTTCCTGGAAACGTAGAGTTTCTTAGTAAGTATACTAGAGAGGAAACTGCGCCTGGTAATCCATGTCGTCGTGAGGGTTTGTAGGAAGACCCCCCTTTTCGGCTTGTGCTTGGCATAACAATTGGATTCTTAAGCAATTTTGGGGATTTGCTTTCTTAACTATGCATTAACACGGCTATGAGCTACGAGGAAGCCGCAATCTTCCCTGTTCTGTGGTAGCCGGGTTCGGTGAAACAGCAGGCAGTGCGTGATCGTATACTGACCAAGGTAAATATAAATGGTAGCGAAGCTTCGGGCGAAAAGCGGTTCAGAACCTATTACCAGCGACATCAGCATGGGGGCTTGTGGGAGTGGCGATTGAAGCGCGACTAGGTGAGGAGGAAACAAACACTAGTAGCAAAAAACCAAGTTTTTGTTCAACAATAAAACAACATTTATATTTTACGAACGATATTTATTTCTGAATCACATTTATTTATGCACAGTGTGTAAATAATTTATGAAAATGCTGTTCATTCTCAAAAACCTTTTTTGTAGCGACCTCTGAAGAATTGCACATGTCGTTGCTCTGTGATGCAGTCCTTGTATTTTTCGGTAAGGCGCTCCGAAAGTTCGTCTGCTGGGAAACGCCCCTCGCGTGTTTTGGTGGTGCGCATTTGCATTCGTTTTTAGATGCAGAGCATCTGATTCACTCGCCTTGTCCCTCCAGCGTCGTCGTCGTTGTCGGCGTTGTCCACCCCTCTGCCATTCTCCTCGCCGCGCGAGCTGCGCTCTCCGCCGCTCTCCGCCGCTAACCCCCTCTCCTCTCCGATAACGAACACTCTCTCGCGAGGGGCATTGGATTGGATTTGATTGGATTGGCTTGGGTTCGGTTGGATTGGATTTGGATTGGATTGGATTAAAGTGGATTGTGTTGGATTGTGTTGCGTCATAGCCGCGGCACGTTGCGTCATAGCCGCGGCAGACGCGCTGGGGCCGGCGCATGTGCAGTACTCTCTCTTCCGCGGTTTCCTCTCCTTCGGGCGCGCTGCGCATATAACCGCTGTGCCGTTCTCCGGCGAAGCAACATCCACGCTTGGCTCAAACACCTAGAGTCCACGCCGCTTTACAAGTACGCCAACGTCGTAATCGACTGGGACCAGCTTACGCAGTCCCCTCAACGTTATGCGCGCTATTAAACGCGTTTCCTTCGCCGCTCCGCCTATGCGTCGCATCTACACACGGGTTCCCGCGAGGGGAGGTGGGAGTTTTTCCTTGTTAATTTGGTGTGCACTTAATTTTTGCTGTGCGTGGAGTTGCGAGGTGCGTTGGATCGTCGGTGAACACGTTTAGTACCGTGCCCGGTGGGCACGGTGAACTACGGGACGATGCTAAAAACGGTTGGAGCGGAGTGCTTTCCTCGGTACCTACGAAAACGATGTGCTGTAAAAGGCTGCAACAGCAACTCCCGTACGCCTGGCGTTTTACTGCACCATTTTCCTCTCATTTCCTCAGTTAACGCGAAACTATAGTAAATACGTGCACGGGGTTTGTGTAAGGGGACGTGGTGGTGCTTCGAAAAAAATGGGTCTAAAGCTTTGTTATGTCACAGTTATCTCTTGATTTCACCTCAGGCTGGCTCGGAGCAAGTGATGTCAATTACTCTAGGACTTCTCAGCGTATTACCACTCGAATTTAAACAATTCGCGTTAACTTTTTATCTCAGTGCCTTCTCTATTGCATTACAACGTTTCTAGTGCTCGTTGCTTCCCGCACTTGTATGCGCAAGCATTATTTCCATCGCAGTACTGTGTTGTGCTGCTCCGTGCTGCGCTGCTGCCAGATCTTTCCTGCTATGTGCTTTTACATACTGCCGTCGCTTTCGTTTGAATTGGTCCATTTTTCCTCCCTTTACTTATGTGTTGCGACACTTTTGCCTAATAATGCAACCAGTAAATTTCAGGCGTGAATGCTGAGTGAACTTCTGTAGAAACCCTTGTCTACTTGATAAGACGCCGGGACAGCTGCGGTGTTTTCGCTGCACTTTCGTGAATCGGCATTCGTGCGGCCCGGTTTTCTGCGTCAAGATGCAGTGCCTAGTTCTTTTCTCTTGTTTCGAAGTGGTTCTGCTGTTGACGCTTTCATTGCTCATAATGCTATGTGTCACGGGTAAAGTCAATTTTTCGGCGCGTAAGGAAAATCATAATGCATGTATTGCCCACGAACATTTGTACTTATACAATACGTGCTGATTTTGTGCAGTGTGGTAAATTTGTTTTATGTTTATCCTGGAATAAAATTCAAATGTCTTGATTATAGCATGACTATGCGTTATTTCTTCTCTTAGAACAGAAGTACACAAACTGAGCAAGCATTAAATAACCTTGATCTATACTTAAGGCACGCACGCAACCTGCGTATGCGCAACGCAATTAAACCCAGCAGTGGCGTTGGTAGAAATTGGTATCGGGTTAAGGAGTGGGCACGTTTTTTATATGAAAGGGGGGCCGGGGAGAGTGGTCAAGTGTCATTTTGGGCTCTGCATCCCAAGGCAGAAAAAAAATTCCGGTCGTGGGGGAGGGGGGGGTACGTTTGCCACCCACTGCAATCAAAATAAACAACTGATTGCTTTTATATCGCAGTGGAAGGCATGAATACAGAATAAAGGTTCAGAGAAGATGCAAGATGTTTTTATAAACAGCGAGGCGAATCATACGACAGTATGCTAAAGTACGATTCTCTAGACACGACTATAAGCTGGCGTTGACTTGAAGCACACACGCCAAGGGCTCGCCAATTTGCATCAGATGGCAATGGCATGAGCCCTCAGCGATCAGAGGCCTGCTAAGGCTATTTTGAAGTCAAAGTTTCCCGCTAATGCCACCAAAATGACGTCACTTTCTGACCGGATCTTGCGTCACATCCTGTTTATTTTTTGTTCCGCCGGAAGTGTTCCCTCCTCACACAGATGGCACAGATGGCACACAGATGGCACACAGACCATATTGTCAGGAGCTGTACAGAGGTACGGCCACCGCGGGGTGAGGGGGAAACGATGCTGGCGGAGGCTTTGGGATTTGGGGCGAGGGTGAACCTCAACTTCAAGGCCATTAAGGTGACGAAGAGGCGACTGGAGTGGTGGTGGAGGAAAAGTAGGGAAGGGATGGGTACGCAGGCGGTGTAATCATGCGGACGAGAATTTAGAACAGCGAGGGGAGAAAAAAAAGGGGGGTGGGGGCGATGAGTTTAAAACAGAAAAGAGGGAGAGATGGGAGGGAGGAAGCAAATCTATAGGTTAGCTGGGAGTAGGGCAAGTAAACGTAATAAAACAGGCAAGTCGGTTGCTGACAACCGACGCCCCGATTCAAAGGGAAAGCCACTAATCATCATCATCATCATCAGCTTAAGAGCCGCCATTTTCTGAACGTATGGGCTTCTCTGGAAGCTTCGCTACCAGTTATATTTACCTTGTACTGACGTTGCTCATGTCGCAGTCAAAGGACGTATGACTGGGCGGGTAATATGTCGCCGCGAAATTTGTAGCTGTCTAAAAAAGGAACAAAACGTACTTCGACGAAGACTAGATACAACAGATACGGGTGCGTGTATCCGTCCTATCTTGTCATCGTCCACGAGTGTTTATCGCCACATTTTCCTTTTTCTTGTTAACTGTAGCTGGCGGTCGGTGCGCCGGTTCACCACGAAGGCGACGTTTTTATAGGCACGCTCAAAAAACTTTCCAAACTCTTCAAACAACTTATTATTTGAAACAATTGTAAAATTTATGAAATAGGAGTCTGATGAGTTTCCCTTCCAAATATTAACATTGTTCGTCACTAGCACCTTGGCTTGCAGAATAGCAGTTACAACCGCTACGACAAAACTACGCTTAACTTCCTTTTTCCTTAGTTTTAAAACCACCTGTTTTATTTTCCACTTACATAATGGCACACTATTGTTCGCGTTTTCGTGGCACTTTGTTTAAATTTGCGGTCTCTAAAACGTTTCAATCCAAGCCAATGACGAAACTACGGCAAGCGCATGATGTAATGGTGGTCCATGACGACACAGACGGCCTTGATGTGAGCCGCACAGACGCCAGCGCCAGATTCCTCTCCAGTGTATAGTAGGAAACTCTATGCCTGGAACGGCTCGGGAAAAAAACCCTGGGACAAAGCGTGTAGAAGCGCGCCCCATGCTAGCCAGTGGAACGAGCTTCGGTGGATGCTTTAGGTTGGGCTTGTTGCTGATGCATTCTTGTAGACGAAGCGCGAAACTGACACAGGACGGGACAAAAGATGGGACGAGGACGAGCGCCAACTTTAAGTTTATTTGGGAAGCAAACGGATAGATACCCCCCAAACAGAGGAAAATACACCAAAACCATTCAAAGATCACACACTTGCCATGCGCTAACACTTCATAACCTCAGGAATTTTGACTCTTTATTACAAAGCCCAAGGGAGGGGGTGGTGACATATTCCGGCCCCGATCTACAAGTTTCCTCCGCCTCGATTATTTCGCACGTCAGCCTATTTTTAATCTTTTCCTTTCATGAAACTTTTTCATATCATGAAACCTATAGGCACCGGACACTGCAGTTTGCGCGCGACTCCAGCGCCGCCTCTCGCCGCCGCTTAGCAACTCTGGGTCGGTGGATGTCGCGACCGGCCGTTCAGCGCACGTAAAAACACCGCGCTGCGTGCGGTTCGACGTTGTGTGGCGGAAGTTTTTTAAGAAATATAGTTATAATTGCAAGTTGCAGGGTCCGAACGGATAAAAAGGCTGCAGGAAAGAATTAGTGGCAGCGCCGCTACTGCTGCGCGAAGGACAGCCACAGTCGCGAAAGGCAACCTGACATCGTTCTGTACAGGTTTCTCGCTCGGGCAGCCGTGTGAGAATAAGCGTCGCAATAAATGATTTTAGCAGTAAGAAAAGTCGAGGAAGTAATAAAGTCATGATATTTGCTGTCAGTGGAAGGAGTAAACTTCTGAGTACGATTACCGTTTATGCGCAGCGAAGACACGAAGGGCCGTAAAACTAAAACGTTTGCTTTCAGTGTTCACACACATCACGCGCTGCGATGAATCGCATGCCGTCGTAGTAGTTGCATAACACAATGTATTACTGCTTCCGCCACTATTGTTTTATCAGCGGTAACCTTTTTTTAGCGACATTCACGGCACCGAATGGATACCAAAAGGCGGCACAAGAATATGCATTCACAGCACTTCGCGGTGATGCCAAAAGCAATGTCAAGACGGTCAATACGCATCACGCTTACTGCCCTACTTTGTTCACCGAAGTGTACATAGTTCGGCCACGCATTCCAAGCGAGAGCATGGAAAGCTATCAAAGGCAAGGTTGCATTCACTCGCGCTGACTTCTTTAATGCGTTTTGCGTACTATGGAAGTTGAGGTTATTATTGTTCAGGGAGAGGATGAGGAGGAGAATTCTTTAATGCGTTTTGCGTACTCTGAAAGTTGAGGCTATTATTGTTTAAGCAGAGGATGGGGTGGAGGAGGAAATACTTTTTTGGAGGATTCCGAACGGCCTGAACAAACTGTACCACAATTAGCCGCTAAGACGGCTCTAACATTACTCACAAGATAGAAGCCGAAACTAAACGGAACCTTCGTAAAGACAACCGCCGCTCCGCAGCATATTTCGAACTGTGTGGAACTGCGTTTTTACTTTGTCAACAGCTAATAACGTTTGGAATGCGTTGTTAATTAGTGACAACACCAACCGAGCTGAAGAAAGGCAACCGAAAAAGTAACTGCAGTGTGGTTGCGCGAACATAGGAAACAATAACACAAACACGCTTCTGTCGTGGAGCGCCGTTGTATACGCTGGCAACTGACCTGAATTGGCGCTGTAAATAACCTTCCCTTACTGAGGATGGGACTTCGCAACGATGTCTGTCGCGTCAATTTCTTTCACGGCGCACAAACGCGCGGGAACGTACAATCTCTGTAACTTCTCGCGCACGCAAGGCCGACAGTAGTAGTTCAGCCCCGTAATTTTGTCCGGAAATCGCACAGAAGCACTTGAGACACGGGAAAACTATTTGCCAGAACAGTCTTGAAGGTCGAGTCACCTTTCACAAACAATTGCAGAATCGCAAAAACAAACCGAGAGGTGCCGAATATATGAACGCGCGGCCGCCGTCTGCCTCTCACCGACCCGAAGTTAGCTCAAGCTTCCGCGGGGCGGCGCTGGGTGTACTTTTTCGTCGCGCCCTCTGAGCAGTGACCGGTGCCTCCGCGAACACGCTTGTAATGCCAAGAATAGTCGCGATGGTTTCCTGGAATTGCATTGCAGCGCGTGTGGCTGTAAGTCGTTTTTCAAAAAAGTTTCTTGATAAGAAGACCAAAAACACCATACTTTCGCGCGTATAACCAGCACCAGAAATGCGAAAACTTCAGTGGCGAAGTAGGGTTGTGGATAATACGCGGGTTATTTCCTTTAGTGCAGCTTCACAGCAATCCGCGTTGTGCCGTGAAGCTCCTAGGCAGCAACAGTGACTAAATCTTCCATGGCAGCGATTGCGCAAAACATACAAGGACAAGGAAGAAAAAACAAGGACGAGCGCACTCTAACAGCTGAATTTTAAAAACGAATTATGACTTCCGCCTTGCAGTCAGTATATTCTACTTGCTAAATATGCCCTTTTTTTTTTCTCAACATAGTATGTGATGTGTTTCTTGAGCCGTAGCTTTGGTGCAGCCTTTCCTGTATCAAATGTGCGGGCAATAGGCAAGGATTTTTTTTCCTGCGGGCTGAAAGTGGGGGTGCGGATGATATGCAGGGACGGGTTATAACACGCGAAAATACGATATAGGCTGACTGGCGCTCTTTGGCCTTGATGCCCTTGCGCCAAGAAAACCTAACATCATCATATAGGCTGACACGTGGAGTTATCGAAGCGGGAGGAGATGTGTAGATCGGGGCCGGAATGTGTCCGGCCCCTTGTGCTTTGTGATAAAGAGCTGAGATCCGTGAGGCTATACAGTGTTCGCACACGCCAAGTGTGCGATCTTTGAATTGTGGTGTATTTTTCGCTGTTGTGGTATATATATCCGTTTGCATTCCGAAGTAACCATTGTTGGATATTAGCGCTCGTCCTCGTCCCATCTATTGTCTCATCCTGTCTCTGTTTTGCGCTTCGTTTCCAAGAACGCTTTCCAGGGGGTTGGTCAAGGGATGAGGGGCGCGGCCGCAAAGTTCAACAGAAAGTTTAACGTTCAACAGCAGGTCAACAGAGGGTCCAACTAGGCTTCTCCTTCCCATACTTAGAAATCTCTAGGCATTTCGGCATTTTTTTAGGGTTTACTTCTATGTCGCCTCTTACTTCTATCTCGTCTCTCTGCGACATTGTTTTAGCGCATTTCTTTATTTTCTGCTGTCAAAACCCATCCCCCGTATATTTTTAATTAAAAGAAAGGTTCTAAGCAACACCTAGCACTATAGAGGGACGATGCCCTAGCGTGTCGTCCTATCTACTGTCCACACGCTGTCATCTTTTTCCGCGCCATTTTCAACATGCCACACCGAAACCATCTCGCCTCACGTAGCGTCGTGCTGACCTTCGGAATCGGACGGCTGCTGCAGCCCTTTCCCGACGCAGCCGCCCTTCTAAATACGGGAATTCAAGCCACAGCCCGGATTTATCCGAGCCAATCTCCAACAGGAACGCCGCGAATGTCTCGCGGGCACAGAACATTCTCGTAATGAAGCCTGTTCTCTCTCTCATGGGCCGAGACAAACTCCGCCAGCTCCGCATCCTTAGTAAAGCATTGAAGGACTCTGGTCCTACTGATCCATTCGCCATGCATAATGAAGCAGTGATGCAGTATATTACTCAAAAATTAGCAGTGGCTTAGCTAAGCTATGCCAGGATATACGTAGCGTGAGCTAAGGTTCAGCTGGTTATTCTTAGGTTTCCTGGTTGTCTAGGATTAGCTGATTATCATGCTTACTACTGCCAAAAAAAATTTCCAATCCAATCCAAAATTTTTCTGCACCGTCAGAACGTCTTATTAGTAGGTTTGGGGATGTTTGGGAGGCCCACAAAGATCGTGTGCGTATTTTCTTCAGGCCGTATGGCATACATTCCCTTCTTCGCAAATTGGCTTTCGTTATGGCTGCGTGCAATAAGCTAATTATCCGCAGCGTGCGTTGTTTATTCACATGCAAATACAATGAGAAGGTTTGTGCTACGCCACTGTGATCGCGCCCCAGACAACGTTGTCAAGAGTACTCGATGGCGGCTTTTGTGCTCCGGATTTTTATCGTAACCATCGTTATCATAACGAACTGACTCTCAACCTGCACAATTATGACATGATAACGGTGTTGAAGGCTTGATATACTCGCTAAAGAACGCTATAAATGGTATACGTGCATATATGACAAGAATCGGAACCGATTAATATTTCCACGGAGCTCTCTCTTGTTCTCCAACCCTCCCAGGCGTAAAAAAAAATGGGATTCGGTCGGCACCAGAATCCCGGGACGCTCGCCGCCGAGTCTGTACACAAAGCAGCCGCGTCGGCGGATTGCCTCGAAAGCGCGTCATCCCTATTTCATATTAGCCGCGCTTTCGAGGCGCTTTTTCAAAGAAAGTGCTACGAGTTGTGCCGCGCCTCCGCCAGATGACGCCATGGGTCCCGCGACCGAGAGAAGACGAAGTGAAACATCCCCCTCGCGAGGGGCACGATCAAATGCAGAGCATTTCCGGGGGCGCACGACGTTAAGTAGTTTGCGTTACGTTAATGTTGTTGCACTTGTGGCAACTGCATGCTGACGAGAGAGCGCTCGTCAGCAGTAATTTGAATGAGTCAACGATATAAGGCGTGTTCGTAGCGTCTCATTCTGTGTCGGCTTTGTGGCGCAGTGGGTAGAGCACCATGTACATTGCATTCCGCCCGCAGGGTCGAGGGATCGAAACCGGGCGCCGGATAGTATTTTTTTATATAGTAGGGAGGGGTGCGGTGCGGACTACGGACGTCAACGCGGGTGACATCGTGAGTTACTGAAATGCTCTGCATTTAAAACAAATCCTGGTCTGCTCGGGATGGCGTTCTATGAATTGAAGAAAATTACTCTTACTATCTTGTCCTGGACTGAGGACCCGGCCGGGTGTAGGAACAAATGGTCCCGGAACAAATGGCCGGAACTAATTGTCCTGGAACTAATGGTCCTGGAACTTATGGTCCCGGATATAATTGTCCTGGAACAAATGGTCCTGCAACTAACGGTCCTGGAACTTATGGTCCCGGAAAAGATGGTCCCAACTCCGAAGTAGGAACAAATGGTCCCGGAACTTGTGGTTCTGGAACTTATGGCCCTGGAACAAATGGTCCCGGAACAAATGGTCCCAGCCACCTCTTCGGGCAAAATGATTCTATAAAACTCCGCGTGTTCTCTGAGTTCTCTGATTAAATTTGTTGCATCTTGCAGAGCAGTATCGCCTGCTCTCACAAAAACTGTCAGTAAACGATCCGTTTATTTTAGTTACCGTATTCGCATAGTTGTAAGAGTCTGCAAATTATTCAGCGAGTAAATAGAGAAAAAATTATTTACCAAGGACATAGCCAGGGTCGGGGGGGGATCCAGCCCTCAACCGACTTCCCACACCCCTTTATTTTCCAGGCAGCGTGTGTGTGGGTGCTATTGTTCCCTTTGGCAAAACGTCTCTCTTCTTATAACCATAGATAATATTCACCATTGGAAGATATTTCCGCGAAATTTCTACTCGGCCGTCCTTCCCTCATGCCGTTATCCACCTTGCTTTCAGCTTTTTTTATTGAACCATTCATCACGGCATACAAAGAGTAAAACAGAAAGGAACACGGAAAAAAAAAAGAAGTCACGCGAGAAGTAGGTGCCTTCATGATCTGCGGAATGATTGGAGGCATACCCCAGAAAGAAGGACCAACAGTTTCTTGTGAGCAAGCACTTCGATACGGGGTCCGGACTGTTTATCGAACACGGTTATATCGAATGCCATTTTATCGACGGTCGTTTTATCGAAGCCGTTTTGTCGAAAGTGTTTTCCTGGAATTTCCGTGTAACAAAACTTGCAGTACGTTTTTTTTTTTTAGTTTCCTCTTCGCTGTGTAATTTGCAAATCTTTCCACAGCGAGTCTATTTAACAGAATTCGTACCCATTATAGTTGTCTCTTATTTCCTTCGTGCATTTTGTTTTTGTGGTGCGCAAAATTTGTCTCCAGAATTTCGTTCTGCTCATTGCGCTGGTGGTGCTGCCATAACGAATCCCCTTGTATCTCTATTTCACCCTCTGGTCCGAAGCATATCACGGCATTGTGGCGTATGGACTAGAATGCCTCGATATTCTTCGTAGTACATTTTTGTATACACCGCTTTTGTATCTAATCTAATCTAATTATTTCACCGCGTATGTTCTACAGAAGTAAGGCATTTCTTGGTGCTTGTGAGTACAATGTCAAAAACTTAACTGGAACGCTGGCAAAAAAGTCTCTCCCGATTTCTGCATTCCTAATTCTTAATTGGCACTAAGTTCAGTTAGTAAGACATTACCAAGCCGTGTCCTACTGTGCTCGATGCCTTGGTTAGAACTCACAAGAAAGAAGTTAGTTACAAAATTATTCACCATACTACAGGTTGGTTCGTTTTCATCTCCCCTCCCCCCCCCCCCCTCGTTGCACCCCAGCGTGTCTGGGGTTTTTAGCACGTACTCTTTTACCTATTTATCATAAGGCACAAAAAACAGTCAGATAAAAGTAGTAAACACTAAAAATAGAGAAATCGTGAAGGTCTACTCAATACCAGCGCCGTCGCCCGATTACCTAAAAAAATGTAAAATTGAGAACGTGCTAACAAAGACCGATTACCTAAAAATAAAAATGTAAAATTGGGAACGACCAAATTAAATCTAATATTGGCTGTGCGATTATCTGAGCAAAGCACACAAAAAACCAACAAAATGCGCTGTCTGGCCTGGCGTGTTCCTTCAAGGTCATCAAGGAAACTTAAGGTTGGTGAATCGAAGGAGGAGCGTGAGAGTGTTGACGCATAAGTAGAGAAATATGCGAAATCCTGTATTTTTATGCGAGCATGATTAACAAAACACGTAAATCGTGAAGAGATGGGCCAGTTGTCCTAGGTTACGAGATTCATGACCACTTGCCCTTTTTGACGAGTTCGCCTGTGGTGGGTTCACTTGTGACGAGTTCTCCTAGACTCCACCAGCTCTACTGGGGCCTCACTTTCACTGTCGAAACCTCCCCTGTTCAATTCACATAGCACTTATCTTTCCGAAGCTCTTGGCACGATATTTCTCCAGATGCAAACAATGTGACCACATAGTCCGAGTAGGAGTCGCGTGCAAACCACGTGACTAGAAAAATCGGGGGAGTACAAGACTTTAGATCATGTAATGATGAACCATGGCGAAAGGATATTTGGCAACACCAAAATAAATACAGCTATACACATCTAGGAATATTGCGCACAGGGTTAGGGTTCCTACTATAGTGGATAATTCTGTAGTATAAACAAGGGGGACATACATGCTTGAGTGCAATCAATGAAGACGCAAACAATAAAAAAAATTCTAATAAAGCAAAGGTGATCGAAAACACGGGAAGGACGCGTCAACATACCTATATAGGCAAGTATATGAATGTAATGCACGGCAGAGGCAATACAGAATGAAGCCAACTGCAGGTGAGGTTAATGCGATGGCCAGTCAAACAAAATAAACCCCGAAAATTACAATGCAAGCAGCAAAACCACACTTTAGATAAAACGGATGCAGATGGTTCGATAACACGGCATCCGATAAAACGGGCATTTTTTTTTCAATAAAACGGCGTTCGATAAACTGTCTGGGAACCCTTCGATACAACTCGGCGTTAGTCATGCGTGCGTGCGCATGTGAGTTCTTCCTACCGCCCTCGGAAGTTTTCCAGGTCCCATCTACACTGATTCCCAACAAGCATGTTCACGCATCCTATACCATCGAATACCCCCCACAGCACGCACGCTTTATAAAAAGATAAAAAGAACGATTAGACTCTACTGGGTACCTGGTCATGTCGGGATGCAGGGTAACGAAAGAGCAAACCGGCTCGCCCGCGAAACCGCACTCCGGGCTCCCTGCAACCGCATCCAGCCCCAGAGAGATCGCATCCCACCAAAACCCATCACACTGAAAGATCTACGACACAACCCGGAAGCTTACCCTTAACCACACAAACACCTAACCAAAGAAGAACAGGTCTTAGTGAGGCAGGCGCAAACGGGTACCCTCCTAACCCCATCACGAATGGCCCTTTACCAAGGAAGACCACTACCACAGTGCTCGAAACGCCTGGGAGTGCTGGACCAGCGTCACCTATTCGGACACTGCAACAGGGGACTAGGCGAAGAGACCATCGTGGGACTCTCGTCACGTGAAGACCAAACCGCCCTCACCGCTTTCATCAAGCAGAACCTGGAACGCCACTGCAAGGGACGTCAACAAGCCCCCGACAAGGACTCAACCTATAGTCCACATGACGCCGCCTAGGAAGCCACGATAGGCAACCTAGAGGTTCCCTGAACAGAGGGGACCGATACCGGCAAAAGATGTATAGTAATAAAGCTTTCATTCATTCATTCATGCTCAGCAAGATGGTTTTTGAGTCCGGCCGTGTTCCGAGAAGGCCCACCTGTCGCGAGACGCCGCAGGTAAGACAGGTTGGTGGCAGGCAGAGTTCCAAGACATGGGCACGCCTGATCGCGACTATAATCGCACACACTATAATCGAGTATGAGCTCACTTGCTGCCCTTAGCACGAGTTCACGCTCCCGCAACAACACGACGGGAAACTGAACCAAGCGTGTTAGCCAGTAGTCTACTAAACCTTGCAGCAAGACAATAAATGTGATAATAGCTAAGTATTGCCCATTTTTGGGGAAAAACAAAGAGTTTCCAACTTCATTGACGTCCAGAATCTTGATCCAAACTGCAGATATCAAAGCATTTCAGCTAGTGAGCGCAGTAACGCAGCTTACCTAACGCAATAAACCATTCGTCGGGTAATTTGTTTTTTTTTTTTGGAATAGCCATAAATCGACGAGTGCTATGAAATGAACCTCTGCAGCTCTATGTGAACTGATGGTCAGCAGTACCGGGTCACTCAAACTTTTGAGACTTTACATGACCTATAGATAATACCGGCACTGCAAATAAACTCACCGCACAGCTAGGCTCAAGCGGGACTCGCTTCTCAACCGTTAATAAACGTTTCTATCCTTGCGAGTATTGCACTTCAGACAGCTTATTGTGTTGCTTCGGTTCATTCGTGTTGCTCCGCTTCGTAAGAAAACTGCGTTCATGAAGAAACTTCTGGCAGCCCTTCATTGTATTCACTTTAAACACTGGCCGAGGGCTGCTAAGTGCACGCAGAAGTTTTGATTGAAATCTTCCCCACTGGTTTACCTGGCACGCGGAATAACAAAAAAAAAAAAAGAAGACGACCGAAGGTAAAGTGACCAGACGTCCCGATTTAGGCGGGACACGTCCCGGTTTTGCGGCTGTGGTCCCGCTGTCCCGCAGCCTTCGTGTGGGACAGTGTTTCGTTCCGCCTTCGGCCGGAAATATGGAAGACGGGTATCAAGCACAGTGTCCCTCAATGAAAAGCTGGAGGAATGAACGCGCAAAAAAAAAAAACGTTTGAGGAACTTCAAGAAAAGAGCGCACACGACGGGAGTAAGCAAGGAACTGTTGTGTGTTTCTTGCTGAGTTCCAATGTCCGAGCTGTTTTCTTGAAGTTGCAGTGTACCAACAATCTGTTCAGCACACCCTTATACGTTTGACGAACGGTGGGTGGACATGCTTCAGCACTTATTTACCTATTCACCAAATAACGCATCGGTGCTCGTCAAACAAAGGCAGAGAGAACTACGAAACGTATTATCTCCCAGTTAAAACAAAATTTCACTGAGCCTTAGACTCCCGTGACGCTATGGGCCACATCCTTCGATCTTAACCCCCCCCCCCCCCCCCCCCCCCCCCCCCGCTTCCGAACCGTCCCGCTTTAGGGTCGGAGGAATATGGTCACTTTAACCAAAGGAAGCACGAGAGGTCGTGCACGTGCGACTAAGAAACTTGTTCAGCTCAAGTAAATACAGCCTTAGGAAATATATTACATATGCACAGATGCAAAATACATTGTGCACAAATACAAACATAAATATAAATACACTGACCCCCCCCCCCCCTCCTTCCCTCATACAGGCGCTCATGCATAGGTGCAGTAGTGGTGGGACCATTTCTTGCTACTTTGAAGTTGGGACCATTTGTTCCGGGACCATTTCGTAAGGGGCACGCCCTATAGGAGGCGCGCAAAGCGATCCAAGATGGCTGTCCTAAGGAGGATCGGGGGGTTCCCTCTACGGACCGCCGCTTATGTGCGCGTTGAAAGCAAAAAGGGTAGTCTACTTTTTAACGTGGTTAGGTGGCGGTGACGCCAGATTTTAACGGCTGTACTTAACTTAGATGTACGCGCCACATTAGAACTAAAGACAAACATTTCGGCCCACAAGCGAAGGGGAAGAGACATGGCAAAAGCCGCTCACGTCGCTTGCTGCGGCGGTATGGCTGCCAGCGCGCGATCTGCGCCGCTACAAAGTTTCTGCCTCCAAATATCACTGCTTCAATATCCACCACCACAATTAGTAGAGTTCGCTCATTAGCGGTACGGACGTATCACAGTACACGAGCTTACTAGGTGTTTTATTAACGCCCGCTTACTTGACAAATCCTGCCTGTATAAGGCATTTTTATAGTACACCGCTCGGTAGCACGTTGTGTTTCTCCGTGCAGAACACGCAAGTCAATGGCCTGGCCAGCATGAATAGTAATAGTTTCCCACTAGGTCTGTTTTACCACCAGCGAAGGCAAAAATATAAACGTTTCCAATCAATTGCAAACTACCTAAGCGTGACGTCTTCTTTTTGTTTAAAATACCGAGCGGTCGACGCCGCGGCAGTCGTAGTCACATTGCCCCCTGCTAAAACCAATATTTTGATAAGACACACTATTAGTAGAGCGTTGGATGCTGCTTACAAAGAAAAAAAAACACATCCAAACCAGCCAAGAAAAAAAACCAGCCAAAACAATTTTGTGGCTCCGGATTGCAGCTGACTATAAACACTTGAAACTTCTATGCAGAATGTTAACCTGCAAACCAGCTTGAGCTGCTTTCATACTATCACCTAACGTTTACTGCATTGCTAAAAGCGGCTCCTTGAAACAAGGAAATTCAAGGAAGAAATACAAAGCTCTTTGCACGTAATGCTGATTCTAAATGCTGATTCTAATTGTAATGTTGATTCTAAACTAGCGCGCCTGTTGTCTGTGAAATGTGAGGTGATGGCCAAGGTGTCCCCAAATCACAAACTGCCCTCGCGATGTCGTACGTGCAAACAGCTTTGTTCATATGAGCCCATATAATCTGAAAACGCGTCCGCACAACGCACGATGCGCAAAGCAAAGAAACGGTCAACGGCGGTAGGTCGGGTAGGTTTTGGAAACCGATTATGGTTCAGCGTAACATCTCACTACTAAAATGTGTTATGCCTGCGCTCTCACGCCCTTGCTTTGCTATGTAAGAACATCAGCACGAAGAAAATAAAATTATACCAACGAATTGTTATCGTTCCTTGCACGATTAGGGCGACGGACATCTGCGACCTGGATCGAACTTGTGATATGCATACAAACGTCAAGTAAGGGTGACGGAAACTAAAGGCGTCCGCCCTGTAACAGCAGAGTTGTTTAGACTGGTTGGAAAATAATTGCAAGGATTTAAAAGCGTTGCACGAAGACGAGGGACTAAAATATCACAATACACACCATGGGCACTGTGTTCGGTTCCTAGTTTTCGTGCAGCGTGTTAAAATCTCTTGCACGCGGTGTATCAAGCGCGAGACCCTTTAGAACATAACATATGCATCCGGTGAATTTTGTGCTTATCACGTGAAAACGGCGTCAAAATCCCTACGGGCGAACGCTGCCGGCCAACGTGCAGGCGTGCGGGCTCCGACGTTTCCGTCGCTCGCCGATCCTCCATAGAGTGATTTCTCCTCCTGCCACCGCGCGGCGCCACCATCTACGCTCCTTGCGATTAGTTCAGGGACCATTTGTTGCGGAGCCATTTGTTCCGGGACCATTTCTTCCGCGACCGGACCCGGCCCACCAATCAGCTCGATTTTACTGTTGAATAAAGTGTTCTCCACCTCCCTCCCCTCCTCTTAAGTGCAGTTTTCGTATAGCGCATATCTGAATATTGGAAAGATATGGCTGTGGGAAAAGTACCGAAATATCCCTCCAGGCATGCACAAACAGTGGTACTGTAGCTTTATCGTAGACGTGACTCATTTTGCTCAATAAACCTCCACACTGGTTAGAAGCCTGGTATAAAACCAGCGCGCGGCTATACACAAGGTGGGTTATTTGGAACTCAACCTGCAGTTTTTGCAGCCCATAGTGCCTGTCGGTATACTTCCATGCCATGACAACGTAAAGTGATGTGATACAACGCTTTCGAGCGTTCGGCAAGGCTGCAAAAACTGTTTTACCTTACATACGATTACCGGTGTAGTGAAATTACCGCAGTAGTGAAATCTGCGTCGGATAGTAAACCCAGGTGCGGCAACTTATCAACCAATTTCTACCCTGCTGCTAACTATCTTGCATAAACTGCCGAACTTGTTCCTGGCAGTAATCTCCACTTTAGACCAAATCTGTAAGCACTCGTTTTCAATCGCTGTGACCCACAGAAAAGGGAGGATTTATGTCCAGAGCTAAGAGAATTGTATTCAAATATAGTATGGCGTTCCAGACGGGTTCACGGATTCCTTTCTTAATTACTTCTTGCCATTGTTTTACCCGTATGTCTGAGGTTTTGTTGCTGTTTCAAAGTGTGCACAGGCTACCTAAACAACATTGCTGAACTTACGATTTTCAAATGAACCGCTCCCTAATGCTGCAGCGCTGGGTTTTGCCGCATTCCTCAAAAACAAAAACCACAAGGTCATTGACCTATTGAAACAAACTTATGGGGTTGTTTTTAATAACTGCATGCATTGCAGCCAGAACTGGAAATTGTGAAACACTATTTTTACGCGAAACAAGCTTTCTCGCACGTCAAGTTGCGGAAACCACGGAAACAAACTGGTGGCGCCCTCGCATGAGCAAGGCAGAAAGCTAGATAAATTTTGCAGCTCGGCTTGGCTGCAGGACCCCTCAATCCGGCCAGTACGCTATCCAATCCACGGCTCCCTTTGTTTCTTTTTTGCCTTCCTCCTCGACGCGAGCTTCCGAGCCGGCCGCCGCCGCCGCCGCTCCCGCAGCAACCAAGCCCGGTCAGCAGCAGCGTGCGGTGGACGCAAGCTCGCCATGCGAGGTGGGATCTGCAGCGCCCTGGGCCCAGCCGCGGCCCCGCTAGGTCGCCGCTGAGTCGGCGTCGCCCCCAACACCGAGACGCACGGACGCCGAGGCCGCCTTTGTGTGCCGCTTTTGTCGAAGCCGCGGAGGAGCCGCCGCAAGCAGAAGCCACTACTGCCGCCCGCAGCGCCACCGGCTGACGAGCAGGGGCGGCGCGCTTTATTATTTTTTTCGCTTGCCCTCATAGGGGGGGTCCCAAACAAACATGGTGGACGTTTGGGATGTCCGTACTCAACTGCTGAACTACTTTCACTCGCATCCCGGCGAAAATGTGCGTACGGTGGACCTCTGTCGCGTGATCAAGCAGCCCAAGAAGACAATCAACAGTGTGCTGTATAGGCTTCAAAGGGACGGCGTGCTGCAGAAAGTGGTCGAAAGTCCGCCGACATGGAGGGAATCTGGATCCGCTGGTAGTCGCATTGAACAGCAATTCTCAATCGGCTATCCCAACGACGGAGCCGCGGTGAGTCCCATTCGAGTCCCCTTTCGCTCGTTTTTCCGCGCCGCTATCGTTCGCGTCCGACCCGCATCGCCGTAAAGGCAGAGTCCGGGCAGCCGCAACGCCGGCGGCTGGGGACGGCGTAAGCTAGCCCGAGTCGCGCGTTGTCACTGAGCGCTTTTGTCTGCTCGCTTGGCCAGGAGCACAGAAGAAGCGCGTCTCGGCGAGTTGCACGGGTCGACGCTGGTCGCGTCGGGACCGTACGGGTCCCTCGTGCAAGCTCCGATGTAGCCGCCGCGACATCTCCCGAGTTTTTCTCTTTGTTTCCCCCCCTCCCTCCCTCCCGTGTCAGACGGTTCATCTGGCGAGGGCCGGACAGCCGTTGCCGAGCGCGCACGCAGCCAGCCTGCTCCGTTCTCCCGCTGGCTGAGAAAATCGATGAATGGATACCCCCCTTCTCCCCCCCTTACCGTGCCTTAATGTTTCGGATGGAGTTCTCTCGGTGGCTCCCTGGCCAGCGCTTGCTTGCAGCCGGCCCAGCGCCCGACTTCGGTAGCGGTTTTCAGAGCGCCGGTTGCTCTCGCCCAAATATGCAACATCTCCGGCCGGCGTTACCTTTACCTATCGTCGTTCGCATCGTCTCTCGTGTCGTTAAACTCCCCCCCCCCCTTCACCCCTTTCTGTCCAGACCGCTCTGATCCTTTCTTTTTTTTTTTTTTTTTTGATGAGTACTACGGAGCGGCTGTTCCTTTGTCGATCATTTCTCTCCTTTGTTGTTGAGGAGAAAGCGAAACAGCGAAAGCAAAAGCGAAGTTTCGCGGCGACGTCGTTCGCGCGGGAGTCTCGCATCACAGATCGAGAACACGGCGAGGAGCTCGCGCGCCGGGCGAGTCGATAATGTGGAGACGCGCCTGAGACCCCTCCGGCGAGGTAGCGCTCTTTGACGGCTGCTCCGCTGACGGAGCAGCCAGCGTTCCCTGAGCCTTTCTCCGGTTCGTGGCCGGGCGTCAGGTAACGAGTTCCTCGCGAATCTCAACCTCGCCGGCCCGCGCGCGTACAACAGCTCGGCTGCGTGATCGTTGGTCGACTCGTTTTTTTGTCTGCTATTTTTCTGTCGTCTGCCCGTCGCGGCCTCTGCAGTGTTCCACTAGGCCTATCTGCCGTCGCTCGGCCCAACTGTCACAATCGGCGCACCGCGAATCCTGACCTAAAGTCCGGCCCTTAAGTGTCGATAAACGTGAGATTGAGATGTATCAATGCGGGAGACGTCGCCGTTTGAATTCGAGGCGGCTTTCTCGGTGACTTGTGTCGATTCGCGAGCTCGTCTGACAAAGCCGTGCAGTTTGTTTATTTTGTTTTTGCCCTTTGTGGCGGACTGGGGAAGCGCTCTGCGTGCGGAGCGCTGTGGTTATTTTATTTTTTAATTTTTTTTCGTGGAGCGCCAGGGAAATATAGCCCCTGGAATTGCGAGTGAATGAACAACAAAAAATATACTCCAGGTGCGCGCGCGTTATTGCGAGCAGCGGCGTTTTTTTCCGTTCCCGGAGCATCCTCGCGAAGTGTAGCCGGTCGAACGACCAGTGCGTGGCTTGTTTTTGTCGCGCTTGCACGAAGTGCAATGTGCGCTTTGCCAGCCAGCCAGCCAGCGGGGCAAAAACAAAAACAGGCAGAAAAGTAAGAAAAGCGAGGCGAAGCTGCCGAATCGGAGAAAGAAGTAGAAAATCCCGTGAAGTCACGTCGGAGGAGCTTTAATCGCGAAAACGCGTACGGCACGACTTTCGCTCGTACGGGTGGCCTCTTAATGCCAGACGACGGGGAAATTGGGAAAAGGAACGCGCAGCTCGATCGAGCACCGCGTCTGATCGCACGTCATGGATTGATGGGGGAGTCGGCGCTGTTAGCGTTTTGTTGGTCGCAGCGGCGTCGTTTTTGTGTTTCTTTCGCCGTGCCGTCCTCGCTTTTTTTTTTGTTTTGTTTCCGTTTGTGGAGGTTCTTTATTTTATTCCCGTGGCAATTTCGCGAATGTCGCATTTGATCAGGGGCAGCCTCTATCGTGTGTCAGCGTCTGCCGCTGCGCGACATCTGCTGCTTATCGCTCGCTCGTTGTCGTGAATATGTATCGGACACAAGCGCGAACCTGATATGGAGTGACCCCGTTTTTAAAAGCCTGGCCCTGCCCCCCCATTTCATTGTCTTCTTTGTTTTGCAAGGCGGGTTGTGGAAGGAAGGATACGCGATGGTTGCGGGCGTTCATCTGCCAACTTCTTTTTTTTTTTTTGCTTTTCATGTAAGAACAGGCTATCTGCATTTGTATTGGCAAGAGGTCCTGTTCTTGAAACGGTCGAGTTCATCTGCCAACTTTTTCTCTTTTTTTTTTTTGCTTTTCATGTAAGAACAGGCTATCTGCATTTGTATTTGCAAGAGATCGTGTTGTTGAAACGGTTGAGTTTGCAGTTGGATGTCGGCTTGTGAATTCTTGTACTGCGGGCAAATCCAATGCTGTCTGTGCGCATTGGCTTGTGGCCCATTTTGCATGGGGTCTGTAACGGGGAAATTTTAGGACTTCTATTGTGATGGGAATTGTGGGGTACAGGAGAAAAATTGCAGGAACTACAACAGGTGCGGTTCGGTTGCCTTCAAACTCCCTAGCATGGACCAAAAGGGCTGCTGCTTCAGGGTGTCTTTGTGACCTGGAATGAAACAAACAGCTCAGAGAAGTCAGCTGATATCATGGCAGGAGACATGTTAGGTGGAATCTAGCTACCACGGAGAGAAAAAATTAGAGAACGAGACACTTCTGATACTAAAGGATGTGATTGCCTCGGTTTTGCGCTGGCCAATATGTCGTCTTTGTTCCATATGCTAAACAAGACGTCTGAGATAAAATTGCTCACAGCTACAGAAGCAGGGTAGTCCGTTCTGCAGTCAAGTTTTACATTGCCGGAGTTCTTGACAGATGCAACTGTTTCCTGTTTCAAGGGGAGTTTTGTATGGATGTTTTCCTCTCTTCTGGCTCTGCCGGGACTAATCAAGGCCACTTGGGCACTATTGTTTCTTGGCGCTTGAAGTGACGGCCAATGTTCCGCAAACATTGAACCAAAAGTCAAGAATGAAAGAAATTTGTAAAACTAAAAAGAAATTCAGTGAGGCACTGAAGACTCCTTGCGTGCGTTACAGGCCTTATGTTTATTTCACTCCATGAGTATGTCTGCGTGAATCAGCCACGAGCACGTGATGGCAGCCATCGCGATAACTAGCCAATCCCCCGAGTGGTTATGTGAGTATTGTGGGTGGGTATGTTGACGTTGCAGCCAATGGGATTTTTGGTGTCACCGCGGGCACAAGACCAGCCGCCTACAACAAACTTCCGCAGGATGTGTCGCATAAGCCACTTGCTGCTGGTAATGCCCCTGGAGGTTAGCAACAGCATCTGACATTTCTAGAAAACAGCGGGAACAGCTCCTATGCCCCCGCTCTGCCCATGTATTTATTTTACTCCCTGTATACATTATCTTATGTGTGTTCTGTGCCCTAAAATATGTTTCTCGTGTCACATTTTTTCTGCCTGTACCGAAATTATGCTTACGGATATGAATTTTCCCTCAAGACCGCCCGAATTCCCCCATTTTCTTATTCGCTTGTTTGTTTAGAGAGCAGTCGTGTTTGTGTCCGTGTAATGTGGGGCCAGTGATGCAATTTACTTTTAACAAACTCGCTAAAAATTTCAGCAAGTTTTGTAAATTATTATGAGACAAGGTGGATTTGTTGGATGCGTTGCATTCTTCAATGGATCTAAAAATTTTAATTGTAGATGGACTGCTGGGAAACTCCTCTTCAGCTGTTCTCGCTTCAAGCTACTGTCTTGCAGTTTCGATTCTTGTGCGAGGTGTATGTAATTGGGGAAGGCTCTTAAGCATAGGCTGGGGGAAGGACTTGAATGGTAATCATGATGACAACAGGAGGACGGGTGGGGGTTAAAATAATTACTCAAGATTTTCTTCTTTTTTTTTTAGATGCACACCGTGAAAGGTTGCCAAAAGGCATTGGCAAAAGTGCCAAGCTGCACTAGCCACAAAATAAACTTCTCTGGTGTTACAGTGTGCTGTATAAAAGGGTTGCGACTCAAGTGACAAAAACTACATAAAAAAATCCGCAGGCCTTAGGCCTGTAGAAAGCCGTTCTAGCTTGTGTTCAAGGCCTGCGGGATTTTTTTGGTCTAGTGTAGGTATGTTGAGATCAGCGGAGTCGCAACCTTTTTACACAGCACAGTGCAAAGCTAGAGCAGTTTTTTTCATTTTGGGACAGCTGCAAGTTGTGGCTCGCTCAGCCCCATCGACAAACAAGCCATGCTACAAAAACACTTGGGGCCGTTGATTTATTGCCACGTATTTAAGGGCCAAATGTTCGAAATCAGCTTGCAGCCCTTGAAACAGTAATGTTCATTGGCTAGTCATTGCCTCTAAAAGTAAAGGAGTTGCTGTTGTTTCCACAGGGTTTGCACAGGTCCTTGAAAACCTTGAAAACCCTTGAATTTAGAAGTGTCAATTTCAAGGCCTGGAAAGTCCTTTAATTTTTAAATGGTCCTTGAAAACCCTTGATTTTTCCGGAGAGAATCAATGGCCCTGTCTTTTCACAAGAATTCAAAGTGTTTGTCGTGGATTTTAGGTGCTAACAAATGTAAAGAAACATCGTAACAATCAAGTTTAAGTGTATTGCGTGAAATTACAAGTTTGGTGGATTTTCATTATTACAAGGCAACATTGGGAGCAGACACTTGTCAATCCAATCCATGTGACGATACAATCCAGTGAAAGCCAGCTTCTGTTCTCTATCTTGCATCTTCCATATAGTCTGTGGACGCATGCTCCTTGCATGTTTCCTGTGCCTCATTCGCTCCATCTGCGTTTGCTTTTTCGTGCAAATGGTGGACGTGTACATTGTTCATCCTGCCTTGCAGCAACACTTGCGGATTTAATTTTAGCTGATACTCTTGCTGACAAAGGAGGAGATGCAGGCAACATTAACGAAGTTTTAAAATCAAACAGCCTCAGCAAACACAAAGGAAAAAGAAAAACCTCTAAATACCAGCCATGAAATAAAAAATAAAGCTGGGGAAACATTTACGAACCCGTTAGCAACTATCTAAATGTGCACTAATGTGCTTAGGTATTGTGCAATAAAAAACTTTTGCATTGTGTTGGAAAAGTTATAAATAATCCCATATAAAAATTTAGATGGGGACCTTGAAAATGTGTTTTCTGGTCCTTGAAAGTCCTTGAAAACCCTTGAATTTTTGCTTTTCAAGCCTGTACGAACCCTGTTCCAGAAACGCAGTATGTTCAGCAACAAAAATGGCATGTTTGTGTGAAGACTTGTAAGGAATGCGGTGTTTTAAAACGATAGCTACCTGCATTTCAATTGCCACCACCCACTGTTTTCGAGGGACATCCCAACTTTTCTGTGCATCGAGGAAGAGGTTTCGTTAGCCCAAGCTATAACAACCTGTTTGGCATCTCGTTCCAGCATAACTGAAGCGGCATCGCGTTGCGCGTTTAGTCATTGTCACGTTGCGCTTGATAGTTGCAGTGCGGTGAAACGAGATGCACGGGGCGGCGTGCCGGCATTCACTTGTGGGATATCATTGCCGCCTGGCGTTACGCCTGAGAGGTCGGACACAATCGATAGTCCTGTGTAGGCCAACACCGTGCTTGTTTACTATGGAGGAGGCAGCGGCAGCTAAAGCAGGGACGGTGTGCAGTGCAAGGCTTCGTTTTACGACGGGGACGGCGTTTGCAATTGAGGAAGCCTGCCTTGTCAAGCAGGGAACCACGTGCTTCCGGTCAAGCTGATGGAATAGCGGTGTTCTGATTTTTTTTTTTTTTTTTTTTTTTTTTCAAGATTTCTAATAAAAGTTTCGGGGCTTTTGCTTCACGATATTTGCGAGGGTTTTTTCTTTATGATACACAAGGTTCAGTTTTTAGGATATTATTCTGTCTAGCGGTAACCTTTAAAGGGGCCATAAAACTAAATATGAAGTTCATTTTGAAAGAACAAGCCCTCCGGGGGGACCATGCATTTCCTGTCAAGGTGCGTTTTAGCGGCGTTCTGTTTGTCTTGGAGGTTATTGCGGAAAAAAGCTTTCGTCATGTAGCTGCGTGCAGAATTTTTTCGCGACTCTTAGCTCTCGCTACCGTGTTTAATATTTTGGTGCGCAGCTTGTTGCGAGTGCTTGCCATACCGGAATGCTTGGAACAAAACTAAAATGTACAAGACATCAACTTTTATTTCCACGTCGGGAAAGGAAGTCATCTTTTTTAAATCACAGTTATTGTGCGGCAGATGGTGCGACTCCTCTGAAGTTATTTTTACTGAGAACCTGAGCGGTAGGCAGTCATCACAATGTTACATCATGCTAGTGGAGTGGCCAAAGAGTCAGCAGTGACAGGTAAAGGGCAGGTGATGATAGCGCTGTCTCCAGTTTGATTGCAAAATAAAAACTTCTGCGTTTGGGCATATTCAGCTGTACGTGTTGTCAGTGAATGCGAGCACAGTGTTTTCTTCAATGTGCGCAGAATTTCTGCAGGTGTGGGGAAAATTGGGAAGCATAACTGACCATAACCAACCACAGTGTCTATCACCACACTGACGGTGTATTCACATGACGGATGGGCTGTAGCTGGGCAGACGATCGGGTAGCAGAAAGCATTCGCACCTGCAGATCGGAATAGCCAACAGCGAGGCGCATGGATTAGATTGCTGTTGACTCCACAGCCCCCCCTTCCAAATGCTAGCAGTGTGCACTGGAGTGAATTGGATGCCGAAATAGATCATGTGAAAAGGATGTTTGTTTGCAATGACAGCTGCTTTATCAAAACTCTATGAAGCGCAGCTGTATGGAGCTGGGTTCGGTGCACGTGCTTGCCAGGCATAGTCAGCCTAGCACTTTTACTGGATAAGCTGCTCTAATTCTTCTGAATCAAGAGTTGCGAGAGTTAGAAAACAGAGAAACGAAAGCACGGGGCATTGTGCCGGTGTAAGTTGGCAGGCTTTTTGCGTTGCCAGCGCAATCCTCACGATTCCGACCTGAAATCCTTTGTTTAAGCTCTTTCGCCCATTCTCTTACAACTTGGCTCTAAAGGGACGCTAAACCGTAAAGTAAGTTTGCCTATTTCGGTAGATTAGAGCACTGTAAATAGATATATCCGGCTTGCAGCAGCAGCAGTTGCTTATTAAATAAACACAGAAAATGCCAAAAGCTCGAAAACGGGTGTCGCCAATCGGCGCACTTTCCCGCACTACGATTTGGGCCATCATCAACAAACAAGCAATTACTGAAGACAAAATACAAGTTCCACTATATCAATAGATTAGCTCACCAGGAACACAAATATACCGCTTTTAAGTGTAGCTTTTCAAAAATGGAGTAGAAAATAGCGAACGTTTAAAGACGTGTCACCACCCCTCGCTATGCCACACCACTTATACCCGTGCTACACGAGCGTTTTGAAGGCCTTTGAATCGAATGTCATTTTGACTCAAATGACACATTTGAGCTGCTTCACGACGTTTTTCAAAGGCCTTTAATCGAAATGCCATTTGAGTCAAAGGAGCACCAATCGAAGGCCTTTGAGGTTCTCAAAGGCCTTTGAAACGCGAACTCTCTGTCGCATCTTCTACAATTATTGACGAGTAAAACTTAATGTTTAAAAAGTGCACGATCTTCGTAATTTGTCACTTGTTTATGTTTTCTAACACTCGCGGTACGATTACTAGGCTGTTTGTTAGTGCATGTTTTGTGCGTGCTGGTAGATTATCATTTTATCACTAATAATTGTTTTTTTTTTTTTTTTTTTTTCTCGATTTTAACTCTAAAATTAAATTTTTGCCAAGAACGAAACAGGGCCGTAATGGTGGCACCAAAACATGGCGGGCAAACGCGGAAGCTTTCAAGTGCCTTTGAGAATTGTCGTGTAGATCGGCGGAAATCCTCTCAGTTCGAATGGCATTGGAAATTTCGAAGGCTGTTTGACTGAAATGTGATTTCGAACACTCATGTAGCACAGGTATTACACCGGAAACGCTTAAAATTGCACGACAAATGCTTTAGCGATACGCCTTCACAAGTTTATAAAAACTAAACTGGAAGTTTTTGTAGTTTCATGTTTGAACGTCAAAGAGCAAAAAGAAAGCTAGAAACAATACTGCGAGAGCACAGCTGATAAATCACCTGGCAACCCCATGCACAAAAGTTTGTTTCGGTTTCATTGCCATACCTGGCACAATACTTAGCCAGATAATTGTGCTATCCTTGTACAGTGCTGGGGGCATAGCCATGTTTTTATGACCCCCTGCGTGCTTTTGCTGCGCTACAAAAAATAAATAAACAAAAGACACGGGAGCGGTTATTTTGGAGAAGGTCAGTATTTTCAAGTGTGCACAGTGTCTGGTGTATGCAGCATCTTCTCTGGCTGCCACGGGATAGCACAATTCATCCTCTTGGGATGAACAGTGGGATGAACACTGGATGGCTGGCTGTTTCCCCCGTGCAAGGCGAGTGCAGGAGCCAGCCGCAAGGAGTTAGTTCGACGTCAACATCTGCGCAACGTAGAAAGGACAATGCTTTTCTATAATGAAACGTACAATACTGATCACGGTCCTATGAAGAAACATTTTGCTTAGTGGTCTGGGGCGGCAAAGGACTCGAATGGGAAAGCACAACTGAGTTGACCGAAACTGGCTAAAACGTTCAGTACGTGGTAGTAGTGTTGTATTCAATTGCTTGTATGCCGCAATGCGTCACTGCTGCCTTCATTGCTTTCGCTATATTGTGACGCAAGCAGTGACTGCAGAAGCCGCTGTTTGCGTCGTGGAATCGGTGCGAGGGAACTGAATACGAGAAATGGGTTCTTTAATTAGCAGTTTCTCAGCAATTGAGGCATCTTTCGGCACTGAATGAAGGCTAAAATGGCGATGGGGAGGTGAGAGTTTCGATTGAAACCAACTTGCTTGTTGCCCTCAGTGCCCATTTAACGGCGAGAATCGGTGGAGCTTGCCCAAGTTTTTTCCCTGAAACAAAACACTAAGGCTGGGACGTGTAAATGCGGAACAAATATATACAGGAACTTTTTTTAACATAGTGGGCTGAGACGGGAACAGTGCCTCAGAACAGAGGTAGGCTTTCTTTCAGTTTCGTTAGCCTCACAGTACGTGCGCAGTCGACCGATGTGCGAGCCTACCCTTTTTTGGGCACTCTGTGACGGGCCGTTCAACGTCGTGAGGGCCCATCACAGGAGAGGAGAAGGGAGAGGAATTTGAGACAGGAGAGATGAATGGAACCTATCATGTATTATCTCTCCGCACAAACAAGGCACTCGAACAAAAGCCAACGGGCTACAAAACTTCAAATTGTTCACTTAACTCGTGTTAAGTGAACAAGAGTTGAGACTCAGCCATTAGGGTCCCTTTAGCTGCCAGCAACGAGTTTGTATGCCCATCCACGATTGAGAACGTGTGGGGAAGGCCAGTGACATTGTCACACTTGTTTGTTTGCACTGCAGCGCATCTGGTCTGTGCCAGAGAAGACAGTGCAAGCTGTCGCTCGGAAGTTCAAGGCATGAAGTTTCATTCAGTGATACCCAGACGGGAATGTGGCATCCGTGTTAATAATAATAAGCAAGCTCTGATAAGGCATTTGTACTTTGATGAGAACAATGGGTATTAGTGGCTATGGATTGCCTTCGCTCGAAATGTTGCTATGGCTGCGCAAATGCATTTTTTCACAAGTAAAGCATTCATTGAACAAAAAATTGTTGTTTGCAAGTTAGTGTGCATACGCGACGGCCGCTTTTCTGATGGAGGCGAAAAGCAAAAACGCCCGTGTGTACGAGATTTCGGCGCACGATAAAGATCCCCAGGTGGTCAAAATTAATCCGGAGCCCTCCACTACGGCGCGCCTCATCGCCTGCATTGCGTCGGCGTGTTAAACCCCACAATCAATCAAGTTAGTGTGCATAATGAGTCTGGCCGCTAAAAACAAGTGCTGTGTGGAATTAAACAGCGCATTTACACATGAAGCAGGCAATTTGAATTGAATACAGTGACATACTTCTTCTTTCGGAAGGACGTGGAAAGCCCATTAAGAAGTAGGTGTAAACAGTGGAAAGGGCTCTTTAGCCACCCTCAAAGGCTGGTGCTGCTTCATTGCACCCTTCAGTGCGGAAGAAGCAATAAAAACAGAAAAGGCAATGGAAGAAGCAGAAAACGGGAGACCCTTGAGACATGCATGAATCCATTTGTACTAGTCCCATTTATTGCAAATCCCGCTTTCCTGGCCTCCTCAGGCATTGTAACTAATTCATGCTTTGCACATTTTGATGATTTCTGGTTTAATAAAATTCTGTGCGGTACCGTACAAAATACTGTACAAAAAGGCATTTGAAGGGCAGCACTTAAGCTGATCATGGGGCAACACTTTAATAGCCCCACAAAGCAGGGCTGCTTGCATATTGGACTAAATTGGATAAATGTGATAATTATATGCTGCAAGGCACCCAAAGAACCTTTTAGCTGTGTTGTTCAGGTGTCACAATGTAAGGGTGCTGTCGTAATTGAAGTACGTAAAAAAAAAAATCCTTGGGCAACAGTCAGCAACAGCCGCTCAGGTAACCAGGTGTATCAGGGAGGCGCTGAAGAATTGGCAGCCTAAGATTGGGAAGTTATTAAGAATGATGACAGGGCGAAAGCCTGTTTGTCCCTTTTAACTGCGAAAAACCCCAACAAGTAGTGCTCACGTGCAATTTGCAATTTAATTTTAGCTGTCAAGCGCTGCATGACCTTTTGCATTGAGATAGCCCACATTTTCAGTGCATAGATTTTCGTAATGAATGTACAGGTGCCGTAAAAAGTAATTAGAACACAATCTCGTAAATTTACACGAATTTCTTCTTCCGGAACTTGCCTGGCTGCATTGGTGTGCGTTTAAAGGAGTGCTCCCTAATAGAAAAAGCTTCCTGAAAATCGGTAATGGCTGTCATGAAGCCAGTAAGACATGTTTTGTGATATTCACAAATCCTTGCTCCGATTACTTATGGCGGCACCTGTGCACTGTACTGGGTACATGTGAAGAACGTCAATAATAGCTCATGTAGCGTATCGCTCCAAAAAAGTGACAGACCGGATGCCAGCACTCACATGCGTTTTGAAAGGAGGTTTCATGCAATGCATGATGTTTCACATTGTTCGTTTGTCATTGCTGCAGTAGTTTATGAGCAGATTAAGTCTCAAAAATCATGGAAACAACTCGTGCCACATTCAAGGCACACAGGCAACTTTGTCGTTCTCAGGTTGTACGCTAGTATAGACTCTTACTTTGTAGGTTTGATGTGAATGTACACAGTAAAGATGAATTGAACTCGCCAAAAGGTTTCCTGCGTGCGGTTTAATGCTGTAAAAAATTTGTTGCCCCTTTCGAAAAGACGTGCTCTTATCGGCGGATCAAGCTAGGGGCTCAGAGAGGAGAACGGTTCTCCTGGAGGAACTTTGGTAGTGGGAGGGTTGAAGCGATAGCTGCATGCGCCGTTAATGTCCTTTGACCGAATGCCCGAGAGCCCGTGCGTCAATGTTCTTCCTCTCCCTCTGCGCAGGCCGATGGTTGGCATAAGTTGAGAGGGCATCCCGACGAGAACTCGACTGGCAAGCCTCTGGCCATCACAGACGGCCGTTCGCCGCCCCCACCTTTCCCCACGGGAGCGACGGATGTGTCTGGTCAGTTCCCCTCTCCCTCTCTCTCTCTCTCGTCTTTGCTGGGATGGCAGAACCCAGATGGATCGGAAAGGGTTTTGTTGTAAACGTGTGGTGTGTGCAGGGAATTTTGGGAAGCAAACGTTCAGAGTGTTCATAATAAGCTACGAATCAAAATGTACAAGTTATACGTAAATGGCTTGAGCTGTAATGATGTCGCGCCAATCGAAGGTTTAAGAGAAAAATAACTCGTGTCATGGGAAACAAGCTTGGAAAACAAGGAAGAAACAAATATTCACCCCTTTTTTAAAGGTTCTCCGAAGGATAAAGTTAAGAGGACGCTAAAGGGTGGAAACAAGTTTGCCTGTATCGATAGATTAAAATGCCGGGAATCCAAATTCACCGTTCTCACAACTCACAGTTTAATCAGGCAGAAAATGCCAGAAACATGAAAACGGATGCCGACGCCCCGGGCGCTTTCGGGTACTGCAGTCTGTGACGTCACAATATTCATGCATGCCGAGAGCTCATTGGAGAAGCATCTATAAATGTTTTTCCAAAAATAAAGTTCCTAAGTGGTTGAGCGTGTGAAATAAATGTAAATCAAAGTTTTTCATGAGGTGACGTAATCTAAAAAACGCAGACAACAGATTTCATACAATGCGAGACAGGCTGCTTCCCTCGCGCTTCAAAGTCGGCCATCGTGCTTTCAGTTTCGCTTTTAAAAAGCTTTGACGCACAATTAGCGAAGTCAGTAACCTACCGCGGGAAACGCCCGAGTTTCTGCAAGCAATATCTCTGGCAGGAAGCGGCAAAAGGACAAGATGCACTGCAGGCATTTACAGCGACTTGACCGGCCTGAGCTTATAATCCGTTGTCTGCGCGCGGATGTTGCTATCAGTAAGGTGTGCCCACGCCCTGTTCGAACCTTATTGCCCGTGAAAGGGTAGGGTACTTAGTGCAGGGGGTTAGCCGAACAATCTAAACTTGGGCTCTTTGCTCGCTGCGAGCCGCCATTGATAAATAACCCGTGCATCATGCGCGCATTGCTCTACCCTTGTTATGGGAAGGCCGGGCAAAGCCGCTATGAAGTTCGGCCATTCGGCCACAAAGACTGCTCGAGACAGCTGTGGGAAACGAGTGTGCATTTCACGCCAGGTTGGCGTGTCACATGAGAGAAGAGAATATGGGATGGACGTGATCACCAGAGGAGCTGAGACGAAGGCTGCCGCTTGCGCGATATTTGAAACGTCATTTGTCAGCTTTGTTCGTGGCCGGCCTGAAGTCTGGGTGGCCGCTGGAGGCGGGGACAACGGCCGCTGGAGTGGTGAAAAGCACTTTTGCGTTCGGTTGGTGGCAAATAATGAAAGTGAAAGCCAGCCTCCTAGGTCAAAGAAACGTTCTTGGTGGTTGGTCAATGCTTGGCGATGTAAAAGCTACTGTTGCCAGACCGCACCGGCGCCTCGTTCCTATTTTGTGACGAGATGCTTACGTCACGAAAAAATGAAAGCGGAGCGGGCGAGAGAAATGCCAGCTTTCCTTGTGGATTTCTCGGGAAATAACGCGTTGCTGCTCGTCGAACAAAAGCTGAGAGCGCTGCGAAACGCATGATCTCTAAGTTAAAACAACATTTCATTCAACCTTTAGTGTCCCTTTAATGGTCTGTAACTATACATTAATCCAGCTCGACAATAAATGTACCGTACCTCATGGCAGAATCTCAGCAGTAGGATTTTTTTTTTTAAACATACAAAAATATTGATTTGCACTGCTGTCACAATCCTTTCTCGTCACTGAGGTCTCACTTAGCTATTCATAAAAAGCATATGAAAGATTTCTAGAAAGCCCGAGATAGACAACATTAGGGTGTGGGCTTCTAAATTTGCAGAAGGTGCATTTGACAGCTTTGTTAAACATTGTCGCTGTTGAGGATGATGAATAAAAGAAGCAGGGCTGCACAAGGCTACAATACAGTGCAGCTGAACACGATTTAGTCTACAAAAAAGAAAGGGAGAGGAGTTCGTACTTTCAATTATTTTCTAGCTTAATATAGCGTATTTAAACAAACACTTAAAAGAAGTACGGAGACCAACATTTTGTTCCATTGTTATTGCCTTTATCGATGCTTAATGGCCTGGCGAATCCGAAACGGCACTTTAAATGCTTGAGCGCGCGATAATTAATTACATTGAACGGCCTGAAAGTTTTCCCCGGGTGGCACATTTGACAGAACCACGGTCAGACCTAACCTCTTTGTGTGAACATCAAAACTGCATGGGTGGTTGAAGGTGTTTCGACAGTCCTGCCACTGGAGCTGAGCGGCTGAGCTGCCTGGAGGCGTTAGGCCTAGGCTCGTGCGAATAGGGATATTTTAGTTTGAAGCGAATTCGAAGCAAATTTGAAGCAAATTGCATTCGAATCCTTTCGAAGCGAATTCGAATAGCTGTCAGGTGTCACTGAGCTTCCTGTCATTGAGACACTGAGCTTCGGGGCCTGGCGGGACCTTCATAAAAAAGTTCTGTTGGACGCGTTTGCCATGTCACTTGACTGATTGAAGCAGCTGATGCCCACTGAAGTTCAAGAGCGGAGTGCAGTCAGTGCCTGCTCACTGCACGCATGTCACACGGCAACCAAGCAATTTGTTTCGTTATTGTTTCATTCTTTGAAACAATGAAACAGGAGCCTCGACTACCTTGACGATTGTGCGCGCGTAAGATGGCTACGACAACGCTCTGAATGTGGCTTAGCTTGTCTTGGCTCCACATGTCAATATGTAGGCTGGTGTCAGTGGCACTGCGGCTTGCCTAACGAAACCAAAATTTGAACGCAGTCTTGATATTCATTCACCCCGAATTCATTCACCCCGAATACTACGAAATATCGGAAATTTTGAATTCGAGTCGAAACAAGTTCGAATGCTGTAATATTCATTCAAATATTCGAAGCGCCCGAATACTCGCACAAGCCTAGTTAGGCCTGCCATTGCAATGGAAATTTGATGACCGCTTTCAATAAAAGTCCTGATGGCGACTTCTGTTGCGATTCTGAGCTATTTTATCGGCTCCTTTCCCGCGCAAGGAACTTCATTTTTGGCAAGAGTACCTTTCTGGGCATCGGTTATGCCTGTAGCTCTGGCTACGTGCATCAGTGCGTGAACGCGCCACCGCCCAGTCACCACTAGCCGGGCCACACGTATGAAGTGACGTCACGAGTTTCTGACGAGCATTGGACGCTACGGCTGCGTCACTTCTCTTCCTTATCCCAGGGTGATGACGCACCGATGTCCATTTGCTGCGTGCCGCTCCGCGTGCTGTATTGTCGGCACGATAAATGAGATCAAATCAAAGTATACTCTACGCGTTGCAGGCCACTCATATTTAAGCCGTGGTATTCTGTTGAGTAAAGGAAGCAAACTGTAATAATATTAACACCAAAAATTGGTGTCAGTACCTCTTGAAGGCTGTGAAATGAAGTTGTATTATACCCCTGTCCCATGGGCACTTTCTATCTGAATTGAAGCGAAGCGCGCTTGTCGCACTGCCACTGCTACACGGCGCGTTTAAATCCCGATTGAGAAGTTGCACCGGCTGCACTCACGTATGCCAGATGGTGCTAAAAATGTACTTCACGACCGGTGTCTGGTGACGTTGCACGATCGTAGCTATATGTAAAACTATGAATATCACCGCACGCTTATTTGGGTCAAGTTATTTGATGCAATTTCTGGCTGTGGTTGAAGTTGTCAGCTTCTGTGCCGTTAGTCAGCGGGGACAAGAGTATCACCGCTTTCGTCCGATCGCACCTGGAAGCCTCGATCGTGCTTGAGAAACCAGGATTGAGTTCGAGCGGGATTGACAATGCTGTGTACCAGCGCCCGATCCGGGTTGAGCTCGATCTGGATCGACTCAATCGCGATTGAAAGTGCCCATTTGGCAGGGGTATTGGAACGTTATGGCAGGGTGGAGAACCAGACCCACTGCAGCACTTGGTAGGCACCTTTGCTTATTTGCAGTGGAAGCAGCCGGCTACCGGGTACCATACCTACCGTGTCCAGGCAGATTCAGTAAGGTGCACTTCAGCAGGTGCAATGATAAGGGTGTAGGTGAAAGAGAAGGGAAGATCTATTGCCAGAAGTGCCTTGCAAACTTTTGCTTTTGTAGTTGGCAGTCTTTCTACTGGTTACGTAAACTGCAATGGGCTAAAATGGATGTCAAGAAGTCGTGAGAGACCTTGCTTGCGCAAGAGCTCAAAAAGCACGCAAAAAAGAAAATAAGGGGCGGCTGCAGTGTTCCTCTGCGAGCCGAACAGTCGCCACTGGTCGGCTTGCAGTCATGTCGCAGAAAATCTTGCATGTATCGGCCATACAGACCCCACATCTTCAGTCGCAGGCGTACAGACCTTTATCAGCATGGAGTATAGAGAAAGTGTCGCACTTGTTTTTAGAAGTCTTTTGCATAACACATCGGACTTGCTCACCAATACTGTTACTGTCGTCGTAGTATTGGCGACTTCTCCTTGGTTTACCAGCAAGATGTATGCCTAGAAAAAAAGGAGATATTCGACATAAGGTATTTGCAAAGGCTTTGCAGATATGTTTCGTGGGTTTTTACTATACGAGTGTCCTCGCTTGTGCACAGAAGGACAAGTAGAAGTTACATGGCATTGCCAAGGTAGAGGTGCTTGACTGATGAAAACTGGAGGAGGAGGAAAGACTGGAGAAGTTTCCAGAACTGAAATCCTAGTCTCCTTTATTCCAGGTGGAAAGGAAAGACAGTCAGCCGGTGAAACTCAAATGTTTTGGAAGGGCCTGTAACAGATAATACTGTTACGTCCAATGTAGTGGAACAAGACAATGATATTGCTCTCCGCAGTTTCTGGCGTAGCACTTGGCACAAAGTTTAGAGATGTCCAGTGTTTCAATTAAAATCTGAGGTGAGGGAAATGGAACAGGCAAAGCCTGTAAGGTGTTGAGAAGGGTGATTCACTAGGTACGTCAAATCCATCACAGCCTCACGACTCACAGAAATGCCTATGCATAATGTAGTAGGCATACGTCGTGTTTAACGATCACTGAGCCTGCAAGCACGTGACTTGAGAAAATTAGTGTCATCCCTAGCAGAGGAAGGAGGACTTGCCGCTCCACTTGACTAAATTAATAAGCTCTGTTTTTCAGAATGCAGAAATGATATGGTCGGGCTTTTTAACATTTTGATAGTGCAGAGGAGCCGTCAGTACCATGCACAGTGCCAGAACTTAAAGGGACGGACCACCGATTTTTGTCATGTATATGTTGTCTAGCTCATATGAAAGCCAGCATTTTATATAGCTCGGTAACCACAAGCAATTTATAAACAAATTGGTACAAATAACTTTAATTTGGCACCAAAGTTTCGTAAATCTGAAATCGTAGTGTCGAAACTTGACACTACACTGTGTGTCCCTGTCACGTGACCTGCAAACCTAGCAGCTACTGTAACAACCGAAATGTTTATTCACTAATTGAAAACCTCTTAACATAAGTATTTGTATAAGTGTAAATATAAGGGTAAAATAAATGTAACTGAGCCTCCATGCCCCGAATTAATGGCAGTGTTCAGTAAACAGACCCAGTGAAGGAGCTTTGACAATTCTGCCTGAGTCAGGGGTGTTTCTTCTGCCGAAAAATTCGATTTCAGTTTCCAAATTCGCCAACAACTTCAAAAAAAGGACACGCCTGGGGAGAATCGAACTACGGACCTTGACAACGTGGAGCCGGATTCTACCTATAGTCCACTCCCACAGATGGTGCCTTCGTGCAAACTAGACTAGTGAATTAAAAAAAAAACAAAAGAATAAGAAAGCCTGCGATTCACACTTAGCTGGGGACAAGTTCTTAAATATCATCTCCCATGCAGACAAAACTATGTTGCCGCGCTACTGTATGTCATGATTGCCAGAACTATATTTGGGAGGACACATACGGCTTGTAGATCTAAAAATTTCCATTTAAAAAGTTCTAGGGCGTTATCAGCAAAACCGTTTCTTGTTAAGGTGCTTTAAGGGATGCCCTTTCATTTGGGATAGAGAACATATACTCGACAAAAATCGGTTGTCTGTCCCTTTAAATAAATTGAGCAACGTTACTTGCTGCTAAGACCGAGCTCTTCAGCAGCAACGTGAAGCGGGCCACTCACATTAGCCAGTGTTGCCAGGAGAAGTATGTGTGCAATCGTCCGCCACTTTTGTGACCCCCTGGTGTGGCCGTGGCAGCTGGGAGGCGTCTGCGCCCCGTACTCATGCCCTTTCCCTGCCCCGTGTTGGCGTGCAGATGCGCTGGTCAACGAGGAGGAGCAGCAGGGGCCGGTGCGGCTGTCCGAGGGCTCGCCCCCTCCCAACCTACCTCCCAACCTGGTGGTCACCCGCGGAGGCGGCAGGTTCGCGGCCGCGCAGCCCTGCCCCCCTGCGGCCCCTCCCCCCCCGCTGGGCCCTCATCCACCGCAGCAGTCGCCCCCGCCCCCGGCGGCCCTGGTCGCGCCCGTGCCCAACAACTCGCTCGTCCCGGTCGCCAACTCCCTGTTGCCGGTGGCCCCCGTCGCCCCTGCGGCCAGCGGCGCCCTGGCGGTGCCCGCGGCGGCGGCCCCTGCCGCGGCGGCGGCGGCCTCCAACAACATCTTGCAGACGGACCTGACGGCGCTGGTCATTTCGCACCTGCGCACCATCGGCACGCCCGTGTACACCAAGGACATGGTCAAGGCCCTAGGCCTGAAGCACAAGCGCGAGGTGAACCCCATCCTGTACCGGCTGCAGGACCGCGGCGTGCTCACCAAGGTGTGGGACACCCCGCCGGCCTGGACCCTCGTGCCGGGCAGCTACGGGGACCTCGAGCGCAACAACCTGTTCGCGGCCGCCGCGGCTGCCGCAGCCGCCAGCAAGCAGCAGATTGCGCCACCGCCACCCCGCGACGCGGCCGCCGCTCCGCCGGACTTTGGCGGCGAGGACGACATCGCCGCCGGGCCCAACGGGGTGGGGCCGCGGGGTGGCCCCAAGGGGCCCCCCAACAAGCCCGCCCGGCAGCCCCTCCCTCCGCACGAGCTGCTGCGGCTGAGCAACACCTTCGCGCAGATGATGATGCAGCAGCAGGCGGCCGCGGCAGCGGCCGGCATGGCGGCGGCAGCCAACGGCGGGGTGGTCCCGCAGGGCACCCCGCCGTCCGCCGCCCTGGCGGCGGCGGCGGCGGCGGCGGCGGCCAACCTCAAGATCACCCAGTCGGTGGTGTCGCAGTCGCTCGAGGTGAGCTACGCCCAGCAGCAACAGCAGCAACAGCAGCAGCAGCAACAGCAGCCCAACAATGGCTGCGAAGTGGGCGGCAGCAACGGCAGCGTGCGGGAAGAGACACCCCCCGCCGCTGCACCCCCGGCCCCCACGCCCCCCTCGAACCCACCGGGCCCGCAGAGCATCTCCAAGTTCCCGAGCTACGCATCCCTGACCAAGAACCCCGTGAGCGCGTTCCACGAGTTTGGCCAGATGCAGCACGTCGAGGCCAAGATCGACATTGTGGCCACGGATGGCCCACCCCACAACCCAAGGTGAGGCGCACGTCTCCTTTCCCCCATTCAGTCTTTCGTCTTCGGCAGGGACCATAGCTGCACAAGGAATCGGAGGCTAACAGGTCGCAGTATCTATCATTGGGCATTCCAGTGTTGCCAGTGTCACTTCAGGTGTACCGCAGGGCTCAGTCCTTTGGCCGCTCTTGTTCCTCATAGGTAATGACCTAGCGTATTATATAAGAAACTAGATCATACTCAGGCGGCTGTATCATTGAACGGCCTCATCCAGTACTGCCAGCCTACATGCATGGTGTGACAAATAGCAAATGGAAAGCAACCAAAGCAGCGTCTTTTCTTTGGAAATTTTTGCCACCCTGCACATTTTGTTCATTCAATGGTGTCTCTTTCAAACCATTTCTGAATGCAATCATCTTCGCTTAAATTAGAGATGCTGGGCTGAAATCATGTTTGTTTGTTAAAAAATCAGTGCTGCCACTCCTGCGCCAAATGCGCCAATTTGCGCCAAATGAGGTATCCTGCGCCATCCTGATAAAAAAACCACGATTTTGCAAGCAAGTGCGCCAAAAGTGCGCCAAAATTTGTGTCGCGCCAATCGCATGCAGCCTGTTACAAGCACTACTTCGCAGTGGTCTCTAGACATTTACTATAACTAAATCTGGTTGATAACTTGAACTCCCTCGCACCCGTAATCGTGTTTTCCGCGGTGAGTTTGGTTGGCGCCGTCACTGGACCACCGATAGTGTTTTCGTCTAGCAAGTCATTGCAGCGCTGGCGTACCGCGGTTAAAAACTTTCCGTCTTGTTGTAGTTTCCAATAATTCCTGCTATAAAGAATAGGTAGTTTTAGGTGGCGTTTATTGCCGGCCCTCTCCGCTCCGAGAGCCAGCGGGAGCGCTGTTTCGCGGCATGCGTGACGCGGTCGGCTGCAAGCTCTCGCTTCGCTTGTTGGGCTCGCGGAGGGGACCGCCGCAAGTGAAGCGGGCCGTGAAAAACAGCCAGTCTCTCTAAAGCACGAACCTCATGGAACGTTTTCTGCTTGCGAAAACGCGCCGCGTAAGCACCCGCACTTTGCGCGCGGCGTGGCAACATGGCGGCGGCTTCGGCCGCGAAGTGGTGTGGGGAGCTCGAGCGACCACTTTTAAGCGCTCTCTAAAACACCGCTCAAGGCGAGCACGAAGTTGCTTGTGTGGTAAAGGAGCTTATAATGTGGGCGAAATCGGTACTATAAAACATCATCCGCGTCGCTAGTAAAAACGTCCATGCAATACCTGCCCGGGTAGTAAGCCTAAAAACCGCCGACGGAGCCAGCCGGCCGTGACCGGGCTGTCTCGAGCGCTTCAAGACCGCCGCCATGAGGCACGCGCCTCCCCATTGGCGCAAGTCGCCAGGCTCCTCCCACTGCCGCGCGTGACGCGCGTCATTTTCTGAGCGTAGTAGAAACTGCCGCGTGCGGGTGTGAAAAAATCGCACGCGCAACGCCGACGCGCACGAATCGCATGCAAAAGTGCTCCATGCGCATTTCTCATGCACATTTCCAGCTAGATTGGAAATGCGCACGGGGACTGATAGCAAGCGCCTGCATCTAATAAAATGAAAAAGTAAAACACGAGGGCTTGCCTCAACAATTAATAAACTAGAAAAGAGGCGCGTTGTTTTTTTGCTAGGCAGGTTTGTCGAAGCATTTCAATATTCATTATCGTGTTGCATGTTGTCTTTTATCCACACCAGAAAGGAACTAAATACCTTGCAAATTATGTTTTGTTGCATTTTTGCTATTGCGTGGATACTTGGGGATTTAATTGCATCAAACTTCTGGCGACTTCTAGCGACTGTTTCGAAATAAGTGGGAAAAAAATCCCATTGCCCCAGGAATGACAGGTCGGGCTATAAAGAGCCAAATATGGCTACTTTTTCTTGTGGTTGTAGAACTTTTCTTTATTGGCTATTTCGCTATTCTTGGGCTATTGGGAGAGCTGACTGTGAAAGCTATTTTTAATGCATGTTCGAGCCTGCCAACTATGAAGCGTTTTCAGTGACTCCTTGAAAAAGACTTCCCCTAGTAGGGACAAGAAGACCATTATTCTTGAGCTGTGCCGTCCATTTGTGATCGTATGTGGGAAAAGCACCTTCAAGCGCATTCCATGACGACCTACACATCAATTACTGGACGATACTGGTCAATCTTTAGTGTTGAGAGATGCTTTGGACTCATCTAGCAGTTGATGTTTAGTTGCTCCAAGGTGCTCCAAAACTGGCATTTAGGTGCTCCAAATTGCTCCAAAATTAATAATTTGCTGATACAAAAATTGCTCCAAATCACCGTTCATCAGTGGCACCACTGAAAATGCTCTTCTTTATTTACCCTTATTTTCAAAATTTGCATGTTATCTTCACTGTGGGAAAAAAAATTCACGTGATTATGCCGTGTTCTCGTCGTCAAAAGCGCCCATGAATGTAGTCAAGTCATGCGTCAAACTCGCATTCTTGTATCTGGTGCTGCAAAGAAAAATACAAACTGTGCAAGAAGAAACAACTCACGGGATATTTATTTTTTTCCCTTGCATTCTGCTTGCAACTGCTTTAGCGATATTTAATTAAACAGCATTTGAAACTGCTCGAAGCATTCTCCTGGGTTCAGGCCAGGGTTGTTACTGCAGGTTTTGCAGAAAAAGTTTCCCTCCTGCCTCCTTGTGTTTTTCTGTCACTACAAACAGCACAGTCCTTACTGCTTTGGCCTGGGAGCTTGTAGATGAAATGGCTCGTCCCATCGTGCCTTTTCTCGCACTCCATACGTGCAGCCGGGCCCCACTTTTTGGCTCAAACCCTCGGGATTACCCGCCAGCTGTTGGATGAGGTTTCGGCGATACTGCAGGTTTTGCTGCTCTTTCTTGCCATGATTCTGCAGCTGTGTGCACCTCCAAACCAAACTATTGATAATGGAAACCTCCAGATGCGAGGAAAAAACATTCGTCACCATTTCATTGTCTTTAAAGAAAATGCGTAGCTCACAGAGTAATGAACCGCACGGCACTGTCTCCACCGCTGTCAGGGTTTTCGTCACTTGCTTCTGTCGAATCACCGCGATTACCAACTGATGGAGGCGTGCAATAAGATCTCTTCCTCACTGAAGTCATCACTTTCGCTAAGCGCAGCCCCGTAGAAGGCACGTGACGAGAAAGTGGCCATGCCTCTCAGCGATCAGTGGGCTTGTGAAAACAGTCTGGAATCCAGGAGGCCCGTGCTGAAGATTGTGCTGCACCCCAGTGGAAAAAGAAGAAAACTTCAACAAACAAAGTTCACTTATGCCTCAAGAGATGGCGCATCGGTAGAAAAACCGCAAAATTTAACCTTGAACACCCAAGTCGGGCGTACCCTGACAGCGGACTGCAAAGGTTTAAGCAAATTATGAAACGGAACAAGTATGCACTTTTCCGACGTGGACCTTTGCCGTTGCACAGTACAACAAACTTGCGACATGATTGCCCCCAGACACTGTCGCAGCAAGCAAAAAGCAAGGTTGCTCATCCTTGCCCCCTGCTTGCATTACCAGCAGCAGCATACCATTGCAACATTGGTATGCATCCCTTTCACCATACTGTAACCCCAAAGGGGGTGTTGATGGTTTTAAGTTGAGCAGAAGGGGGAAATCTGAAACAGGTTACAAAGTTGATGCTGCATGAAAGAGAAAAACGCCAAAGTACATTGACCGCACATTATCAACAATGGCATTAGAACCGTTTCACAGTGAACTGGTAACTATTGTTATTTTTTCTTTCCGGTTCAGTTTGGGCTAAAATTCCTGTTTGGTTCCCGTTTTCAGTTCAGCTTGGTTCGGTTCCATTTTGACACTGTTAACGTTGTTGAGCAAAAAAAAAAAAAGATCAGCATATTTGAAGCAATGCAACAGCACGTAGCGTGTATTGGGCAGTGTTCTTTGAATTGAAAATAAATGTGTGCTTGACATTCGTGATAGCAGGTAAATAATGTGTGTTGAAAAC